>NC_059304.1:2095000-2292500 GCF_017591435.1 Portunus trituberculatus | reverse complement strand
GTCTCCCCTTTCTCTTCTGTTTTCCAGGGTCGGAAGTTGCATTCTGTTCAGTCTGTCTTCATAAGTCAAATCTCTTAAGTCAGGCACCATTTTGTTGCAGCCCTCTGTACTTTCTCTAGTTTCCTTATGTGTTTCTTTAAGTTCGGAGCCCACTGTATTGTTGCATATTCAAGCCTTGGTCTTATCATTGCAGTAATTATTTTCTTCATCATTTCTTCATCTAAATATACGAACGCCACTCTTATGTTCCTCAATAAGTTCAATACTTCTCCAATTATTTTGTTTATATGTCTCTCTGGCGATAGGTCATTGGTAATTGTCACCCCAAGGTCTTTTCTTCATGACTGGTTTTATGTCTTCATTTCCTATCTTGTACATACTCCTGATTCTTCTTTCACTCTTGCCAAACTCTATTTTCTTGCATTTTGTCGTGTTGAACTCCATTTGCCATGTACAGCTCCATTTCCATATTCTGTCCAAGTCTTCCTGGAGTAGTTCGCAATCTTTGTCACATCTCACTTTTCTTAACAATTTTGCATCGTCTGCAAATAGGCTCACATAACTGGACACCCCATCCACCATGTCATTTATGTAGACCAAACATTACTGGTGCCAACACTGATCCCTGTGGAACTCCACTCTCCACCAAGCCCCATTCTGATGGTCTGTCCTTAATTATTGTTCTCATTTCTCTTCCTACCAAAAGTCTTCCATCCATTTTAGTAAACTGCCATGCACTCCTCCTACCATTTCAAGTTTCCAGATCAGTCTCCGGTGTGGTACCTTATCAAAGGCCTTTTTTAAATCCAGATATATTCCATCAGCCCAACCATCTCTTTCCTGTATTACATCTATCACCCTCGAATAGTAACATATCAGGTTTGTCGTGCATGAACGCCCTTTTCTAAAACCAAATTGACACTCACAAAGTATGTCATTTTTCTCCAAGAAGTCTGTCCATCTATTCTTCACCACCCTCTCACACATCTTAGCTACCACACTTGTAAGTGACACTGGTCTATAGTTCAATGGGTCTCTCTTGTTACCTGATTTATAAATTGGGACAATGTTAGCTCTTTTCCAGTCTTGGGGCACTACACCTTCCCTTAATGAGGCATCAATTACTTCACAAACTTTTTCTGCCAGTTGCTCCTGCATTCTCTTAAAATCCATCCTGATACCCCATCAGGTCCCACAGCTTTTCTCACTTCTAAACTCCCCATCATATTCTTGATCTCCTCCACAGTTACTTGAAACTCCTTCATAATCCCTTTCTGTTCCATTACCAGTGGTTTGTCAAAAGCAGTCTCCTTTGTGAATACCTTCCGAAAGCATCCATTCATAGCCTCTGCCATTTCCTGGGATCCTCACTGCATACTCCATTTACTTCTAAACTTTCAATACTTTCTCTATTTTTGATGTTGTTGTTCACATGTCTGTAAAAAGCCTTGGTTGGTCTTTACATTTATCAATTATATCCTTTTCTTGTTTCTTTCTTTCTTCTCTTCTAATCAACACATATTCATTTCTTGCTCTTTTGTAACTTTCCCACTGCTTAATCCGTCTTTTCCTTCTCCACCTCTTCCATGCATCCTCTTTTCTTGTTCTAGCCTTTTCACATCTATCGTTAAACCAGTCCTGCTTTCCAACTTCTCTATGTTGTCTTATTGGTACAAATTTTTCTCACCTTCTTTGTATATTTTTATAAATTCCTTCCACTTTTCATTTGCTCCTTAGCACTCTTGAATTTCATCCAATTTGTCTCTTGAAAGAATTTCTTTAGGTTTCCAAAATCTGTCTTGGCATAATTCCATCTTCCCACTTTATATTCTTCATTTCTTCTAGATTTCTCTTCATCTATCACCTTGAACTCCAAAACTGCATGATCACTCTTTGCTAAAGGGCACTCCACCCTCATCTCCTCAATGACCATTGGCTCTGTACTAAAGACCAAGTCCAGTCTTGACGATGCTCCTCTCCTCCAAACCTAGTATCTTCTTTGACCCACTGAGTTAACACATTTTCCATTGCCAGTGTCAATAGTGTATTTCCCATGTTGTCTCTGATCCTTCCATTGACCAGTCCTCCCAACACACCTCTTTACAATTAAAATCTCCCATCATTATAGTTCGTTCACAGCCACCCAACATTTCTTCCAGACATGTTCCTGTATCTCTTATCATTTCTTCATATTCCTGTACTGACCATGCATTTGTCTTAGGTGGTACGTACACCACTATGTAGTGCCTCTTTTTCCTTCATTAGTTTCTGCTCTGATCTTTAGCACTTCTGCCTTTCCCATACCTTCTTTCACTTGATCCACCTTTATATCTTTTTAACCAGCAACATCACTCCTCCTCCCATCTTACCTACTCTATTTCTTTTCCAAACATTATATTTCCTTCTCCAACCATCATCAGGTCTTCTCCTCTCTCAGTTTTGTTTCAGTAAGACCCACAATATCTGGGTTATTATCCCTCAAGTAATCGTTGAGTTCTAAAGTCCCCGATATCACTCCATTTATGTTGGAATACATTACATTCCGCTCATACGTAAGTTTCTTTAGTCCTTTCTTACTGTACTTTTCTGGGTGTGTGTGTGTGTGTGTGTGTGTGTGTGTGTGTGTGTGTGTAGAGAGGCGTTGAGGTGAAGATTGTTGCATAGACTCAGGATTTAGATATTATAACATGGTATTAAGAGTTGCCTTACCACCTCAAGGAGAGGCTCTGAGAGTTACTAAGATTTCCAGGAATGTTCATCAGGGAAAATCAACATCTCCAATTCCACTCCAAGTACTGACTGCCTCCCCTCATCTCTATCTTATTCTTCCTGTTTGATTCTGGTCATCTCAGCAACTTCTTATCTGATCAAAGGGCTGCTCCCGTGAATAGCTTGTTCGTCCTTCAAACTTGCAAGTAATTAGTTCTGGTACATGACCGTGAGAGGAAGTAAGGGGCTGTGGCATCACGTTCCAGAATAAATAAACTAAAAACATTTATTTTCTCGAGTATTTACGAACGAAATACGTATGTACATGATGAGTGTCTCATGTCTACATAACATTCACGCTTCAACGAAAATATTAATTAGTTTGTATACGCGCGGAAAGCTTTTCTGTTAGCACGAGTATAGAAAAATGTTGGGTGGTTACAGAAGAGCAATACGTAATGAGTGGTGAAGTTAGCTGTCTGCATGCTGATGGCAGTACGCCTGGTATTTTCTCCCTGTAACATTATATGATTTTATTATGGTATTATTTTGATTCTCAAACTGTTTATTATTTTTTTTCAGTGAACTCGTACCTTCATTAGTACAGGTAAACACGTGAGACTTATTAGACCCTACGTCTTGTAAACATTCCCGCCGACTAGTCCAACGCAGCAGGTCGTCGCAAAGGGCACTGACGTGTTTTTCCCTGGTGTGTGGACGGACATTCCTTTTCTTGTAATGGCGCTTTTAGGCTTAATAATTTAGGCTCCTCATCCATCTCTTCTCAACTACCAACCATTTGTTGCCGCTCTCATGTACCGCTCTCCCCAAGTACCCTGAATGAACCATTCCCAAATGTCTCCACCACTTACTTCCCTCGACTATTTCTAACAGGCTGGAGTGAAAATCTGCAAGCTATTAATTTCAGGGATGGTTCCATGAATGTCGTGATGTTCTAGTAAGATTTTTTTGGAACGCTACCGGAATGTTTTCATCTTTCTGATTCTATGTTCATAAGGATTTTGCCCTATTAATGTGATAAACCTACAACCTGACTGTGGTCTACAGAAAACAAAATGAAAAAATGTCTTGCGAATGCTTAAAACATTTCGAAATACTGTTCTTTAACTATGTACTCCTTTGCTGTACCTTATATTTTCCATCAATTTGCTCCCATCACCCACCTCCTAGTAAACTTCACCTATAGCTACCCTACACTGCTTACTTACCCTTAATACCACAACCGCCCGTCTCATCTTTCCACTCATCGCCCTTATTTCTCTCGGTATTGGTAGTCTCCCAGCCCTCCCTCTGCCTCCTTCATCCTCTTACCTCCTCCCTTCTTTCCCTTCCATTCCCACCAAGGCGTTCTGCGTTATAGGCACTGGAGACGAGATTAGCTAGAGCCCCCGGGTAGGTGCGGGATGAGGGGGCGGGAATAGCGTGGGAAGGAAAGTAGAAGGTTGGGGCAAGAAATTGGTTAGCAGTGAGAAGGTTTAGTGGAGGCGGTATTGAGGTCAGAGGGTTGCTGTGTGTGTACTGCTAAGCGTGCGTATTGTTTTATTGTGATTATGTATTGAGAGAGTGAATTGTGGCACAAAATGGGAGAGAGATGTACGAATAGCTCATTAAGAATGCGTTTTTATTTTTTTTGTTATTGAATTTACTGTGTGTGTGTGTGTGTGTGTTTAGAGGCCATGTAGTCCAATCTACTATGTGTATGGGTAACGCTGAGGCTCTTGAGATCTTTCAAACGTCCATCATCCTCTTACACAGGCCAAGCACTGCTCGGTCGTCAGTGAATGCCTATGATGCCTGAGTAGGGTGCGCACCTGGGCTTGCTTGGCAAGTGACAGGTGGCGACTGTTTAACCGTATTTTTGTCAAGGAATCTTTATATCACAACGTGTCAGGCAGCATATCTCTTTCCTGTTCTGTTTTCTCTACTTCATCCTTCCCTTCTTCCCAGTTCCTATTATTTATTCGTTTTTCTCATTCAAGATCCTTAATTCGGCTTGTTCTGTCTCATTCGCCCCCAACCCATTCCTCTCCTCCTCTATTCTTCTTTTCTCCCTTCATCCCCATTCTTCCTACCTTTTTGCCTAATCTTCGTTTCCGCAGTCCCCGTCATTCTCCTCCTTTAATTTATCCCTTTCATCCGTGTCCTTTCGACCATTACTCCCTTCTCCCTCTTCCCTCGTTTACTTCGTTTCTTCCTCTCCCCTTTCCTGGAACTCATGCCCTCCTCCCTTTCCCTCAGCCTTAATCCTTACGACGCCACTCTTTCCATGCCATCTCACCCTCGCACCTTTACGCTTCCCTCCCTGCCACATGCTCTCTCCACCTCCACCACCATTCTCCAGGTCTGGTGACGCTTGCTAAATTACTATGACTTGTTGATTTGTAATGATGGAGGAGGAGGAGGAGGAGGAGGAGGAGGAGGAGGAGGAGGAGGAGGAGGACGACGACGACGACGACGACGACCCTGGGTGCCTCGTTGAGTTGATGTGCAGTTCCTTCTTCAAGACCACTGCTTTCCATCTCTGGCTGACTGACTTTACGTTCGTGTGTGTGTGTGTTGGGAAAGATAAGTGACAGAATTATATTTTTGCATACATAACCAGATTTTGGATAATCCTTTGGCATTTCTCTTATGGAACTGGAACCTTAGTCATCAATTTTTTCTCTCCCTTTTTATTGATTTGTTCTTTATTGTCTGAGGCCAATATCCTTCATACTCTGGGACGGCGTAAATCCATGAACAGAACATAGCATAACACACACACACACACACACACACTATACACCGCGTAGTGTAGTGGTTAGCACAATCGAGAGGGCCGGGTTCGAGTCCCGGAAAGTGGCGAGGCAAATGTGTGGCCCCTGTTCACCTAGCAGTAAATAGGTACGAGATGTAACTCGAGAGGTTGTGGCCTCGCTTTCCCGGTGTGTGGATTGTGTTGTGGTCTCAGTCCTACCCGAAGATCGGTCTATGAGCTCTGAGCTCGCTCCGTAATGGGAAGACTTGGTGACCAGCAGACGACCGAGGTGAATTACACACACACACACACACACACACACTCTCACACCACGTAGTGTAGTGGTTAGCACGCTCAATTCACAATCGAGAGGGTCCGGGTTCGAGTCCCGTAGGCGGCGAGGCAAATGGGCAAGCCTCTTAATGTGTGGCCCCTGTTCACCTAGGAGTAAATAGGTACGGGATGTAACTCGAGGGGTTGTGGCCTCGCTTTCCCGGTGTATGGAGTGTGTTGTGGTCTCAGTCCTACCCGAAGATCAGTCTATGAGCTCTGAGCTCGCTCCGTAATGGGTAAGACTGGCTTGGTGACCAGCAGACAACCGTGGTGAATTATACACACACACACACACACACACACACACACACACACACACACACACACACACGGTAGCTCAGTGGTTAGAGCGCTGGCTTCACAAGCCAGAGGACCGGGGTTCGATTCCCCGGCCGGGTGGAGATATTTGGGTGTGTCTCCTTTGACGTGTAGCCCTTGTTCACCTAGCAGTGAGTAGGTACGGGATGTAAATCGAGAAGTTGTGACCTTGTTGTCCCGGTGTGTGGTGTGTGCCTGGTCTCAGGCCTATCCGAAGATCGGAAATAATGAGCTCTGAGCTCGTTCCGTAGGGTAACGTCTGGCTGTCTCGTCAGAGACTGCAGCAGATCAAAGTGAAACACATACACACACACACACACGCACACACACACTCTCTCTCTTACACAATCATTAACATAATTAACATGAAAAAAAAGCAAGTAATGAGGAAAATTAACACTTCACACAAACCACACTCCACACAAACTACCAATAACGCTAAAGATTCAGTACGCGTGAAAAGAGGTAGTCATCATTCAATTCCCCGGCTCATGGATGGGAAGGGGATCAGCATCATTTCGATCGACGGGGCACCCATTATGAGGTGGGAATTTGACGCCGTGAAAAGGTGGATTTATGGAGCGGAATTTCACAGAACACAGGCGAGAGGGACTGATTTACGAGGCGATGCATCTTCAGAGAGAGAGAGAGAGAGAGAGAGAGAGAGAGAGAGAGTGAGAGAGAGAGAGAGAGAGAGAGAGAGAGAGAGAGAGAGAGAGAGAGAGAGAGAGAGAGAGAGAGAGAGAGAGAGAGAGAGAGAGAGAGAGAGAGAGAGAGAGAGAGAGAGAGAGAGAGAGAGAGAGAGAGAGAGAGAGAGAGATGCATTTAAAAAATTTTCTTAATTTAGATTTAGAACTAAACTAGAAGCAAATTTCTTAATTTAGATTTAGAACTAAACTCTAAACTAGAAGCAGAGATAGTGGAGGTGATATTAAAAGGAGAGTTCCTAAACTAGAAGCAGAGATAGTGGAGGTGATATTAACAAGAGAGTTCCATGTCTTTGGGCCAGTGACTGTGAATGGCCTGGCAACAGTGTCAGTCTCGTAGTGAGGGACCTAGTGATAATTGCTGTACTGTTATGAACAAGCCAGGAATGATTAGAACCACTCAGGATGCACATTATTTACAATCTTAAACATGTCAAAACTAATGTCATACAAATACTTTTATCTTACTTTCAACCACTTGTTCTTTAAAAGCAGGAGAAATTTGGTCATATTTGTTAATACCACCGACGACAACTCATGCTCCAAAATTCTGAAGTTTTTGGACCTTGTTAATTAATAAGAGAAATAGTGATGGTGCTCCAAATACTAAGGCAATAATTAATATGACTGAGGACAAGTGACTGAACTCCAATATTCTCAAGATTTCTTATCCAAGTAAGAACCTGTCCTATTAATATAAAAAAAGCATGCCCATTACTTATTTGCTGATTTCATTGACATGTGTCTAAATTTACATGTATCAGTCCATGTACAGGCCTAGGTTCTTAATGTGGGTGCTGGGATTGATAATGGTACCATCAAACTCATCCTACATATCACACACAGGCCTGTGTGATTCCCCTTTACTATCACATCCTCAGGCATCCAGGAACACAGCTGTAGACTACCGATAGAAGTACATTGCATTTTAGAAGCATTTATCATTAAGCCACTTTTTTAAAATAAGTTTTAATTTCCTTTACAGTATCTTCAGTTTCATTAATTAATTTGTTTAATTTGTCTAATACACCTTGATGAAATTGTGTATCATCCGCATACTGAACAAGTGTGCAGTCAGAAATGTGGTCCTCCATATCGTTAACATAAATATTGAATAAAATAGGGCCTAATATTGAACCTTGGGAAACACCAAAAGGTACAGTGGCTTTTGAAGATAATGTCTTATTAAGCTTGATAGACTGTGTTCTATTCTTCAGATAACTCCTTAGCCAGAATGAGTTTATATTAAGAAAGGCACATTTCAAGATAATAGAATGGTTTACACTGTCAAAAGTTTTTGATTAATCACAATTAAAAAGGCATCATTTTGTTATCTATGTTCTTATCTTCAAAAGAGCCAATTCAGTGAAAGATTGGGTCTGAAACCATGCTGACTGTTTGACAATAAAAATTTAGTCTAAAAGATTATTTGATTCAATTTTTCTAAAATCTTGGATAAAATAAGTAAAAGAGATTTGTCTATAGATACTTACATTTTCCTGATCATCTTTTCAAATTTTTGGAAACAACCCAATAATCAAGGTGTTGTGACAATAACAGGTAAATGAAAAGCAATCGTGTAGAAAGAATCTGACGAAATTAAGAGAAATACCATCTCATCCAAACAATTGAGTTTCATTCAGGCTTTTTATTGTGAGTATCACAGTTTCAATGTTTGTTGTCAAAATCATGAAATGAGAATTCTTTAATTCTGGGCAAGTCAAGTCATTATTTAGAAGAGATTTTCAAGTTAGTTCAAAAGTGTTTTTTCAAACATTGGCAAATAAAGTATAGAAATGCACTGATTTTGCTTCTTGGCAAATAAAGTATAGAAATGCACTGACTGATTTTTCTTCTTTGTCTGAAGATACATCTTCTGAGCTACTTTTTGAATTGGGAAATACATATTTGTTTGATAATGTTTCACTTATCACTGAAACAGTTTTTGTTGTTGCTGAGTTCATTCAGATAGTATTCTTTTTTTTGTTGAGTGTATTTAATGACTTGCCTCTTCCCACTCCTGTACTGCTCCATGAAAAGTATATTTGTTCAGTCTTTTTAAAGGGAATTATGAATTGCTTTCATTTTACTTATTGTAGCCCTTAACTAATCAGTAATCATGGTCTTTTAGTTTCTTTAGTGACAACAGGAGCGCATATATCTAAACATTTAATAAAATTTTTGTTAAATATCTGTACCTGATGATTGACATTGTCAGTATGAAGAATTCCTTTGAAACTGTGATACTCAGACATTATCTTTATCATAGTTCCTGAGTTGACAATGTTCTGATGACAGGTTGTCTTCTATGTTTAGTAATATTAATCTTAATATCTAACCATGATTTAGTAGTTGTTAAGTTAGGAACAATGACTTTGGCTAAAACTAAGTAAGGGTTATTAGTTATGATTAAATCTAAAAGAATAGTAGCTGTGTAAGTCTGTTATTTCTTAAAATATAATTTAAATTACTACTATTTAGAAGCAAGTCATTAAAATCTCCAGGTATATAAAAGTTCTTCTCACAGACACATAACTGCCTAAGCACATTTTGTAAATATTGAAATAGACAGACACTGCCACCCTGGCTAACATCACTTCTATACAGAACATAATTGAGGATACTGATATGTACACATCAGAGGTCTGTAGCCAGGTCTCACTTACACATAGCACATCAATGTTCCTGATATAAACAAACATTTTATTTTGTCAAAATTAAATTACATATTATGCAGTAATGTATTCTATAATTAGTTAACCTTTTTTCACATTTATAAGCATTGGCAGGGTCTTCTTTAATATTGACACAATCTTCTCTTATGACCCAGATCATACCATAATCCACACCTTAGCTTACAGACACATCTATACAGGTTTGCTGTTGATGGTTAAAATCACCACAGTTATAACACCTTATTCTTCTTTTTACATTGTAATAATGACCATAGTCTCTGTATCATGATGTATCCATTCATAAAGGCCCTCTCTTAAATTAGTATTGTTAGGGAGGTAAGTTCTGTGGTGTGGTGTTTGCATATAGGGGAGATAGGGTCTGTATTGTAGTGTATTCACCTAGTTGTAATTTTACAGGGCCTGGGTATCATACTCGTGTGGCCCCGTCTCCATATCTACACACATCCAACTTTCCTTTAAAACTATGCACACTCCTCGCTGACACCACCTCCTCACTCAAACCATTCCACACCTCCACACATCTTTGTGGGAAACTATATTTCTTCACATCCTTCAAGCATATTCCTTTGGCTATCTTTTTACTATGCGATCTCGTAGTTCTATTTAAGTTTTCCTCTCTCAACATCATTTGCTCATTATCCACTTCATCCAGTCCGTTCAACAGTTTATAAACCTGTATTAAATCTCCTCTTTCTCTTCTTTGTTCCAAGGTAAGCAAATTCATTTCTTTTAATCTCTCCTCATAGGTCATTTCTGCCAATTCCGGAACCATTTGTGTTGCCATTCTCTGCAATCTCTCCAACTTCCTTATATGCTTCTTTTTAAAACCACTCCAGCATATTCCAATCTTGGTCTAATTACCGTACTAATTAATTTCTTCGTCATATCTTTATCCATATAATGGAAGGCTAATCCAATATTTTTTATCAAATTATACGTTTTTCCAAACATCTTATCAATATGAGCCTCAAACTGCCCATGGTCTTGTATTATCACTCCCAAATCCTTTTCCTTTTCCACCTTTTTCATCACTACTTCTTCACCCATCTTATATGACCCTCTTGGCCGTCTTCCACTCTTCCCCATCTCCATCACATGACTTTTGCTCAGATTAAATTCCATTTGCCACCTCTTGCTCCACTCCCAAATCTTATCCAGATCTGCCTGTAAAATTTCACAATCTTCTTCACTCTTCACACACCTACACAACTTCGCATCATCCGCAAACAAATTAATATAACTGTTTACTCCCTCTGGCATGTCATTAATATATACAAGGAAAAGTATTGGTGCCAGCACTGAGCCTTGTGGGACTCCACTCTCCACCACCAACCAGTCCGACTTTGCATCCCTTATTACCGTTCTCATCTCCCTCCATCTCAAGTAGTTTTCCATCCACTTTAACACTTTTCCTTTCAGTCCTCCATAAATCTCTAATTTCCATAGCAGTCTCATGTGAGGTACCTTGTCAAAAGCTTTCTTTAAATCCAAATATACACAGTCCATCCATCCTCTCTCTCTTGTATTTTGTCAACCACTCTTGAATAAAAGCTCAGTAGATTTGTTACACATGACCTCCCTTTCCTAAAGCCAAATTGATGATCCGATAATAACTTATGATCCTCCAGGAACCGTATCCAATATTTCTTTATCACCCTCTCACAAATCTTACCGACCACACTTGTTAGAGACACAGGTCTATAGTTAAGAGGCTCTTCCTTACTGCCTCCCTTATAAATGGGCACCACTTCAGCTCTTTTCCACTCTACTGGTACTTCCCTGTTTCTAATGAACACCTTATAATATCATATAATGGATCAATCAATTCTTCTCTACACTCCTTCAATAATTTTCCTGAAACTTCATCTGGTCCCATCGCTTTATCATCTTTAAGTTCCTCCAACATTTTATATAACTCCTTTTAGGTATCTTAATGTCATCCATGTGCACATTTCCTTGTACATTCTGAGGCTTTACAAACATTGTTTCTTCAGTAAATACTTGCTGAAACCTATTATTTAGCAATTCCGCTATATTCTTAGGGTCATCTACTATCCCTTGCTCTCCTTTTAATCTTTCAATGGACTCTCTCTTTTAAGTTTACCATTTATGAACCTGTAAAACAATTTTGGATGTTCCTTACTCTTGTCTACAATATCTTTTCAAATTTTCTTTCTTCCTCCTCCTTACCCTCACATACTCATTTCTCGCCACTCTATAATTCTCCTTATTTAGTATATTCCTGCTCTTTTCCATCTTTTCCAAGCCACATCTCTCTTTTCCTTAGCCTTAACACAAGTTGCATTAAACCAATCCTTTCTTCCTTCCTCTCTTGGTTTATACTTTGGTACAAATTTCATAACTCCTTCTTTATAATATTTCATAAAAATCTCATATTTTTTTGCACTTCTCTGATTTGTAACATCTCCCAATCTAATTTTCTGAAATAATTTTTCAAACTTTCTGTGTCCATCTTTCTATAATTCAATCTACCACTCCTGTATGTCTCGTCTTTCCTTCGCTGTGTTGTTGCTATCTGCATTTCCATAACCACATGATCACTCTTTCCCAAAGGACATTTGTATTGTATATCTCCACATAGGTACACTTCTCTTGTTAACACCAAATCCAGTCTAGCCGGTTCATCATCTCCTCTATATCTAGTATTTTCCTTCACCCTCTGTTCCATCATATTTTCCATCATTAGATTAAGAAATCTCTCTCCCATGCTTCCTCTCCAACACCACTTACTAGATTTTCCCAATCCACCTCCTTACAATTAAAATCTCCTACTAGTATCACCTTTCTTTTTCCAGATAATACACTTTCCAAACTCTGTAAAGTATCCTTGATCATATTGTCGTATTCCCTTAATGTCCAAGAATTTGTTTTAGGAGGTACATAGGTCACCATGATTATTAATTCTTTTCCATCACTTTTTATCCTTATGCTTATCACTTCTGCGTTGTTCTTCCCATACCAAACCTTATCCACATTTATTTATTTCTTCGTCATAATCATAACTCCTCCTCCACCTTTACTCTCTATCCTTTCTCCATATATTATATTTATTATCCAAATTTATCTTTGTTTTTCATGCAATTTTGTCTCAGTCAAACACACTATATCAGGCTTCTCCACCATCATATAGTCTTGCAATTCCAATCTACTTGACAGTATCCCATCTATATTAGTATACATTACGGTCCACCCACTGCTCCCTCTAGGGGTTTCTCCGCATTCCTTCTTTCCACATACCACTTTCTGACTCTCTCTCCTATAACTCTCCAAAAAAACTTTTCTCTTTCCTCCTCAGACCGCTCATCATTTTTCCTTCTCGCCTCTTCCACCAATTCCTTATATCTTCTCCTCTCTTCCTCATTTCTATTCTTTCTCACAAACACCTCTTTACAACCTTCTATCTCTCTTAACTTTGATGTTCTATATAGGATATCCTCCGCAGATTGTTGTGACTTCAGTACTACTTTAATCGGTCTGCTCACTCCCTCCTTATACGGACCCAGTCTATGGATCTCTTCCACTTCTTCTTGTAGGTCTTTTTTTTCATCATCATTTAGATTTTTGAACAGATCTCTTACCGTTTTTAATTCTTCCTTAATTCTCTTAGGCTTATATGTTATATTTTGTTCTTTCATCCCAAATATTAACACACTCTTCTTTTCTGCTATTTCCCTTATCAATGTTTCCTTATTCTTCATTACATTAACCAGTTCCTTGGACCTTTCTTTTTTGTCTTCCTTCAACTGATCTTTAATTATTTCTTGTAATCCAACCATCTCTGCTTCCCTCGACTCAGTCCATTGTGTTTTCTTCAGTTCCCATTCCCTTTCAAACCTTTCATTCTGCTCACTAATCATTTCCTTAAAGTCATCTTTCTCCTTTACTACTCTCTCCATTTTCTCCTCCAACCATCTCTTGTATTTTTCAACCTCCACTCTCAAGTGTGCATTCTCATCCACCAATCGTTTTTCATTTTCCTCCAGTCTCTTAACTCTTTCCTTCAAAGCCTTGCGGAATTCTCTATCCTGCTCCTCCTCACTCCTCTGAACTTTTAATTCCTTCACCAACTCCTCAAATCTCTTCTCCAACATTACCAATCTACCTTGCATTGTTGCCCCTGTTGAAGATGGACTCATGCTTTGACTGGCCACTTTCGGCTTTGCTCCCTGGGCCTCATCGACATATTTTGAATTTGGTAATTTATTTCTTACCGGTCTATCCATTTTTTTTACTCTTCCTGGGAGCATGTGGGTGTGTGGTCACTGGGGGCCAGGCCTGGTAGCTACGTGTGTGTGGTGGGATGCATTGGCGGCTGCTATGGCTGGCCTTTGTGTGGTTCCCGCTCTGTCGTTTGGAGTGTGGAGGTTCTCACACCTCCGATCACTCCCATGTACACGCCACCAGGCTACATTCACTCTGTACACTCGTTCACTCGCTCTGGTTGCCCCTCAATACCAATAACGATTTTCACTCAAGCACATTGCTTAGCGTGTGGAGTGTTAGTTAGATGCCACTCTGAGCAGGAGGCACGTCCGCTCTCCATGGAGCGCGGAGTGTGTGTGTGGATAGATAAGTGTTGTTATGGATGTTATGTCTGTATTGTGATGCATGTGGATAGGAGTTGTAGTTAGGGTGGAGAGAGAGAGAGAGAGAGAGAGAGAGAGAGAGAGAGAGAGAGAGAGAGAGAGAGAGAGAGAGAGAGAGAGAGAGAGAGAGAGAGAGAGAGAGAGAATTTCTTCTTTTCTTATCTTGGTCTTTTGTCCTTTTCTTTTTATATTTTTTTTCCTCCACCTCTTGTTTTTTTTCTTCTGCTCCTCCTCTTCCTCTTTTTCCTGCAATAATAGGAAGCAAGTAAGATTTAGGTCTATTGTCAATATTTACTCTCTCCAGTGATAATATTTGCTTGAAAACTTTTTCTCAGATCTTTTGTCTACACAGAGCCTCCTTACTAGCCAGAGAAAAAGGTAAATGTAAGCTTGTATTTTCTTCCGAAACTTGTATTGTGCTGGTAAAACAAGCTTTAAACAAGTATTCTTTTGAATATATAGAATATAACTTTTTTTGCTTTGACTAGTTTGTATAGACTATTTAAAGAACTAAAGGATAAATCTAAAATTTTCTATTCCAGCATGCACGAACTAAAAACAGTGAAGAAAGACATGCAACTCTAGAATGAGCAAGCTTTCCGGTCTACAACAATAGAGAGGCTAGCTACTATTACCAACAATTGTTATGGCTACAGGTAGTGGAGTAGGAACCCTTTAGTCAACAACAATAGCATCAATTGGAACCAGTATCTTGCCTGCCCAGGATGCTGTACCTAGCACACTATTGAAATAGAGGATGAAAGTGGCTCACTCCTAAATTAACTAAAAAAAACAACTGTACTACATATGTCAAAAATACTCAAGACTCTGGAGATTTTATAGCAGCGTAGCAATTATCAAAGAAAAACAACCAGTTAGAAATCTTAAATTCTTCATTACACAATATAGAGGGTCTTTCGAGTATTTTTGGCTTAGTACAGTTGTTTATTGGAGAATTTTTAGGCCCACTTTAATACAATACTAGACTTTAAGGCATTTTTAGGCCCTGTTATAGTTATAGGAAACTTGAAGGCCATTTTCCTTACTTCTTCAGTAGTGAAATAGGGCAGGAAGCTGGTTCAACTGGTGCAGGGAAACTCAAGAAGCTGCTGAATCCCAATGACAGTTTCTTAGACGAGCCATTTTGTTGCATTGTTGGTAATGAGCGAAGGCTCTTTTCATACTAACTGTTCTACTGATCTTGCTAACTGCATTCCTTCCCTCCACCTGCAGTCTTGCTGCAAAAGGCTTTCTTCTTCCTCTCATTCCTATTCTGTCCAACCCTCTAACTCAAGAGTTAACCAGTACTCTATCATTTATACCTTTTCTCTGGCAAACTCTGGAACTCCCTACCTGCTTCTATATTTCCGTCTTCCTACAACTTGACTTCTTCTTTTAAGAAGAAGGTATGAAGACATTTGTTCCTTAATTTTGGTTAACTCTTTACTTTTTTTTTTTTTAGGAAACCAGCACTCAAGTGTCCGTTTTTTTAATATTTTGTTGCCCTTGGCTGACTTCTCTCTTGCAAAAAAAATGTCTTCTCTACAATATATTCATATTTAAAGATGAAGAAGCCTTATCTATATTTCAAGCTATTTATTTACAAAGATACTCGAACTGTACTTAGAAACATCTAAAAAGATATTCAGAGACAGACAAAATATGTAATTGGATTCATATCTGTTTCGATACATTCAAATAAATAATGAGAACTAACTACGTACATAGAAATTGATTCATAGTTCGAGCCATCTAGAAAGATACTCAAATACAATATACATATCTACACACATATGAAGCAATTAATCATGAGTATTGCAATATCTCAAAATGTATTCAGAATAGCTATGAAGCATTTCAGGGTTCACATATTTATTATTGATGGAGGTCAAGAAGCAGTGAACTGCACGGGAGCTAGGTTAGTTATGCTTGGACAGAGGGATATTTCTCATCATGGTATAGTCAAAATTACAGGGATTACAGTGCATAATACATCAATAGTGATAATTTGGGTGCAGTGCTAAAAATTTTACTTTAACTACTGAATAACACAGACCTGGATATCATGTGCTACCAGTGTATTAACTCTGCACTTTTCAAGGATAAGTATCCACATTATTTAACAACTGGCCAGTTAGTAAAATAGAGAATAACTTATAGGAAAGAGTTACGAGGCTTAGTCGGCCTCCAAAAACATAAACGTAAGTTTAATAGTACAGGCATTTGATATATGAATGTCAAACAATTTTATCATTAAGAATAATCTATTTTGTGACAATACTTTTTTTGTCTTCAACAATATAAATAATAAAAAAATAGTAAATTGAAATAACATCCACATTTCATTTCAATTTTCAGAATTACTCATTTAGTTAAGGAATCCTCAAGCCATAAGTAAACAAATACACAATAAAGCATATCAATAGCCCATTATAATGTTGCATGAAAGATAACTGTATTCTAAAGGACAACTAGGGTAGTTGTAACAGTTAACCATTTCACGACACAGGATGCTGGTCCAATGGATGTAGAGAAACTCAGGACACTGAGGAATCCACACCACACCTATGTATGCAGATAGTGCTGGTGATACACTTCCTGGCTCCATCACAAGCCTATTAAAATAGGGATGGGATAAATTGTTAGTCAGAATTCCACTATCCATGAAAATATAATTCCTTAAAGCTATGAAGCAGCTTTTAAAATACACATTGTTTTCCTTCTTTTAAGATAGCTGACAAAAACACAACACAGCATGCTTCCACCAACCTTACAATCTCACCAATGGCAAGACAACACTACTTCTACAACTTCCATCTAAATGAGAAGTGAGTACAATAATGCTTGTGCTTGGTGGAAAGGTCAAAACTGTTGAAAGCATGCTAGATCATCAGATGGGTGTAGCTTACTTCTCCTGGTCTGGTAATAACAACTACAAACAGTTTTCATGAGTGTAAAGAGTTAAGACAAAATCAACAATAGTTCAGTGCTTGTGATCAATGGTAGATGGTACGAATTGGAAGCACAGCCTGTCAACTGAAGGGGCTGATCTTTCTTGGCCTGCCAATGAAAACTAAAGCATCAAGATAATTCAATAATTATAAAAAAAAAAGAAGAAAATAGCAGAGGTGGTGATGTACTTCTTATGTATGCACTAATATCCATACAATTTTTAATCACTAGTGTTCTCTAGTTTCTTGAGCATTATTATTGCCCATGTATGCTTTTATCATGGCATCATGCCTCAAAGAGGCAACCTCCTTACCAGCTGCAAAGCCAGGTTTACCACTATGTGTTCGGCTTCACATGAAGGTTAAGCATGGAAGACAGCATCATCTCCCTCCTGACTCAGTCAACTATCACCATGCATTCATAGTCTTCCTAGACCTGGAGATAGCTTTCAAGCTCGAGTCTCGACCTGACCTCAAGTGACCATGGACATGCATGACCTCCACTCATACTATCTTCAAGTCAAGCTAGGTTAAGTAGGCTGTGGTGTCCTTAGACACCAGCTCAGGAACTGTGAAGAGAAAACAAGTATGTATTGGACTTATCCTCCTTGGAATCCCTGATGAAATGCTCAACCCCTAAGAAGGCTGCCTGTGCTCTTGAGAGTGAGCTGGCTCACAACAGGGAAAGATGCAGTAATGGTGAGTGCAAAGAGTGGCCTTTATCACTTCACCTCTCCTTCTCAAACGAGGGGCCAGAAAAGGGTGAACCAGAGCTGCAGGATCAGGACTGGACATGTGTGGGCAAGACTGGATGTGCTGCCTGCCACCAGTACTATCCCTGGCCCAAGCTCAAACTGGGCTGCTTGGAGAACACGAGTCTGCTTACAGCACCATTATGGTGCTAGAGGTGGAGCACTCATAACTGAAGATGGAAATGAGGCCTAACCTCAAGGCAGATTACATCCTCACCCCAAAGGACAAAGCCTCTTCCCCAGAGACGTAACAGAGCCGGGTTCCACTGAAAACATGCAACAATGCACCCGTGGAGCTTCACACGACACCAACTGCTGAACAACTTTCTTTACCACCTGCAGCACCACACATAGAGGGCAAGGTCCCCATGATTAGGCTGAGTGAGGAATTGCATGGTCTAGTGCATGGATGTCTAGGAGCTAGTGGAGGATCGAGGTGAGGCAGCTCATCCTGTCGGCTGAATTCAGAGCTCAGAAGGGCATGGACATGTTCCTCCTTCAGGGAAGTGGCAGCCGCCATCACAACAGTAGGAGGTTTACAGCAGCCTGTGCCAGCCAAGGGGGAGCCCCCGCAGCAGCCCACACAACCAGCAGACCAAATTCGTCATAATGGGGAGGTGCAGTACCACCAACACCAATTCAGCAGCTCTAGGCTGAAATTCCTACAATGGAATGTGCAGAGCCTCCATCCAAATGTCACCAGGTTCTCCAGGCTGTAATAAAGGAAAACCTTGATGTGGTGCTCCTCCATGAGACATTGGCACTGGCAGACTTCAAGTGAAGGATAACAAGATACACTCACTGGCCGCCGCCATGGTTGTGGGAGGCCACGGCTGCCTAGTGCTGCTGGTGAGGAGTGCCATCGCATACCAAAAAAACTATCAACCAGTGCACTGCAGGCAGGCATGGAGGGACTGGTGCAGGACTGCAATGGCTTCACCCAAGCCTTAAGTACATCAAACAGCATCATATCCCTTCTAACACAGGTCAATTACTGCCTCGCACTTGTAGTCTTCCTCAATCTAGAGAAAGCTTTTGAGCTGGCCAGCCCTCATGCCATCTTCGCCACCCTGGCAAGTAAGGGGGTTTAAGGAAGACTACTCCTCTGGATTCCACACTACCTTCAGCACTGCCTCATCTGGTTTAAATTTCAGGGCCACAATTCCAGCTCCTGTGAGCTTGAGAATGGGATGCCACAGGGCAACATCTTAACCCTGTTCATCTTCATCATGCTGATGGAACAGTTTGTTGCCCTCCCTTTCTAGGTGGGCACAGTGCTACTCAACAATGCAGATGACCTTGCCCTTGTAATCGTGGGGCAGGCCTTGGAATGCGCTGGACTTCATCATGGCAAAGTGTGAAGAGCTGCAACACAAAACTTTTGCAGAGAAGTCCTGGGCCATGGCTAGGGATGTAATGGAATGCCTGACTTTCTGATCTTTCTAAGATTTCTGATTTGGGCAAAAGAAGCTTAGTAGTGTTCAAAGCCTCAAAATCTCAATTCCTCCATCTTATCAACTTGACACAACCTTTCAGACAACTATCCCATCTTTTTCACGGACACTCAGCTTTCCCAAATACACTGAATATCCTTGGTCTGTTCATTATTCATACTCTATACTGGAAACTTCACCTCTCTTCTCTTGCCAAAAAGTTTCTATGAAGTTAGACATTCTGAGGCATCTCTTGACAGTTTTTCTCACCCCTCCAACTACTAACTCAGTACAAGGGCCTTATCTGCCCTTTTTATGGAATACTCTTAGTATGTTTTGGGGTGTTCCACTTGCACAGCTTTATTAAATATGGTGAAATGAAAAGCTTTTCATCTCATCAACTCCCCTCCTCAGACTGACTTTCTTCAGCCTCTTTCTCACTGTCTGAATGTTGCATCCTCTGCTATTTTTTATTGCTATTTTCATGCTAACTGCTCTTCTGATCTTGCTAACTGCCTGCCTTCTCTCCTCCTGCAGGCTCGCTGCACAAAGCTTTCTTCTTCCTCTCACCTTTATTCTCTCCAACTCTCTAATGCAAGAGATAACCAGTACTCTCATTCATACCTTTCTGTGATAAACTCTGAAACTTCTTGGCGGCTTCTGTATTTCCATCTTCCAACGACTTGACTTCTTTTCAGAGAGATGTTTCAAGACATTTGTCCCAGTTTTTTTGGCTCTCTTAATCTTTTAAGGAACTGGCAATCAAGTGGCACCTTTTTTTTTTTTCCTTGGCCAGCTTTCCACACTCCATTAAAAAAAAAAATCCTCAGTGGGGCTCAGCAGATGCTGGACCTCATCATGACCAAGTGTGAGGAGCTGCCTGGACTCAAAATCTTGGCAGAGAGGTCCTGGGATATGTCCATCGAAACAGCCACCCCGATGGGCCAGCTGAGCATTCAGGGCATCAGGCTAGCCTGGACCTTTTCTTTACCTTTATCCTTCTGCTTATGCTGTTACCTTAACTTCTCTGTTGGGTTCCTCCAATTGCAATATCATTTCTGTATCTTGTCCTAGTTCTCCAATCCCTCCTCAGGATTTCCTAAGGCAGACTTGCCTTTGGCATTTTGCTTCTGCCAGTTGGGGAGACCTGAAGAGGTACAGGGTGTTTCAGAAAAAATGCCAGGATTTGGATCTCCATTTATTCAAAAACTAATAATGACAAAAGAACAAACTGTAGTGCTATCAAAAGCAAACTTGATGGCAATTTATCCCTTGTCTAAGTGAACTTCTTGAAGTTCATTTTTTCAATATGAGTGCCATGTCGGTTGAAGCATGCTTTAAGGCATACACAGAAATTGTTGAAGTACACGAGACTTACCTCGGGTCAGTTGAAGTGTGCTTCATAATTTTACGAGGCACGTCGCCTCTGCTGGATGGGAGCGCTTACATGAGAAAGCTTTCGCCACGTCACACCTCAGACTTTGAAGTCATACAATCACCCACATGCCATGTAATCCCAAAAATTCGGTACTTAACCGGGAGGGAGAGGAGGGTATGTAAGCGCTCCCAACCAGCAGAGGCGACGTGCCTCGTAGAATTGCGAAGCACACTTCAACTGACCTGAGGTAAGTCTCGTGTACTTCAACAATTTTACCTGGTACCGCCCTCTGCTGGTGGAGCACTTACATGAAGCTTTGAAACCATGTGGGTGTCGTTAGTGTATGCTGTATCCCACCTCTGTGCCTTCTAAACAAGACTTAAAAGTAGGAATGAAAAGGAAAGTATGATTGTCCCCAAAACCTTCTATTTTACTTATAACTCCTGCCACTTACAAGTAGTAATACATATGCAATCACAAAACAATGATAACAATAAGAATAATGACAAGGTAAATGGACAACAAATAAAAGAGCCCTAAATTGTAAGGACTAGTACTTCATGGTAGCCCATGAAAAAAGAAGCTGTAGAGACATAGCAAAATTAAACTAATGTTATAAAACAGTGTTCAACCACATTTGGTCATTCCTGTCGTCCTTAGGCCAAGACTGCATCCTGGAAAGTATCTGCAATTGGAATAATAGTCTTGTCATAAAACTTTGCAAAAGTACTTTCATTAGTCCAACCTGCTTTTGCCATAATGCATGTAATTGGCACTGCCATAGCTTTGGCCT
The DNA here is from genome assembly GCF_017591435.1 of Portunus trituberculatus. NCBI lineage: Eukaryota > Metazoa > Arthropoda > Malacostraca > Decapoda > Portunidae > Portunus > Portunus trituberculatus. The sequence continues at coordinate 2,271,065 of NC_059304.1, read as the reverse complement.
TTGATGCTGCCGTAAACCTAGAAGTATTAATACCAGTCAACTGAAGCATGGTTTAATCCACCTAGCAATTGTGTCCCTGGAAACGGCCTTGTGTGGTTTAACAACACTAATGAATAAGAAAACCTTGCTGTGTGGTACATCCTGTCTAAGTGCCTCTGTCCTGAGGATGTACGTTTGCAGTGTTTCACACACACACAACCTACGGTCAGCCGGGTATGCCTAGAATTTCACAGTCTGCACATTAAATTTGGGCCTACACTGTTTAATGGTACCCCCCAATGGCAAAGTAATTGAATTCTGATTAATCAAAATGCCATCCAACATGAGCAAATGAAGTGTCTGAACCCTGGCTGCCTGAGTCAAAGCCATCAACATCACCAGTTTTAGAGTTAGTTCTCTGAGGGACAGTTCTTGAAGTGGAGACATAGATTTTAATTTCTGGAGCACAGGCCCTACATCCCATGTCTCTGCGTAACGTGGTTTAGGTGGTCTAAGATGAAAGACACTCTTCATAAATCTATTAACCAATGGATGGCAATCTGCTCTACACCCATCCACCATGATACCAATCGAAGACAAGGCACCTCTAGCTGTGTTTAGTCATACCCAACATTCCTGTGAAATGTGTCTGCTAAAAAAATTATAATGTTGGCCAGAGAGGGAACAAGGGGACTGAAATTCCCTCTAATACAAAATTGGGACCACCGTCTAATGTGTGGCTGATACTGCTTTCCCGTGCCTGGCTTCCAGGAAGCTATGATAGCAGCCTTTGCATGAATACCCTGTTGTCGTAAGGTGTCCCGGATAAACGGCATGCCATCAGTTTTGTGTGCGACATGACTGGGTGTTCCTCTCCTGACGCTGAGTGAGTTAGCACCCCTTTTTTCCCCATGATGAGTCGGGGGTGATTTGTAAGCATGCCGAGCAGCATCCCCATCCAAGGCTGCGACATCCAAAAGGGCACCACCATCCAGACACGCTCTCTCTTCCCGGATCTTTTGGAGGCACCTAGCAATAAGCGAAAAGGGTGTAAATAAATAGGGAGGTCGAACTGGGCCCAGTGAAGAGAGAACGCGTCAATGTATGTCGCTAATGGGTCCGGTTTCCATGGACAGAAGGTTTTAAGCTGAGTATTGATCCTAGAAGCAAAAAGGTCAATTGAGGGAGTGCCAAAATCACTGCAAAGAGAAAGGAACACATCTGAGTTTAGTTTCCACTCCAGCCTGTCATTCACCTGACGCGAGGCCAAGTCCGCCTTAATGTTTTGGTTGCCTGGGATGTGCGAACATGTAACCCATGGCACTGTTCGCAATGCACCAATCCCAGATTACGACTGCGATGTTGTTACATGCAAGAGACTTTGTATCCCCCATCTCATTTATGTATGACACTGCCGTAGTATTGTCACAGAAAATTTTTGTGCTTCCCTCTGAGCTCAGACTCGAAAGTTTGGAGTGTCAACAGGATGGCTTTAAGCTCCAGGACATTGATGTGTAAATAAATGTCTCTCTGCCAGGGACCAACTGCCATTAATCGTATGCCGATGGAGGCAGCCACCCCAACCCTCAATTGATGCATCAGTGAAAATCTCGACTTCCGCGCTAGATCTGAAAATTTTTCGGTCTTGCTTAGCGACATTTTTGATCCACCACCTTAGTTCATGTTTCATCTCCTCTGTGGTGGACTTGCGGCAGTCAAAGTTACCTTTCATTTCCCTTAGAGCTAGAATTTTAGTAGCTTCCAATTGCCTATATATAATGAAGCTTACCCATTTCAACCGCTGGGATGGCCACCACGAGTAAACCTATGACCTGAGCAACCTCTCTAATTCTAGCTGTGTCTTTGCCCAAAAGACTATCACATGCTTGAATAATTTTGTCCCTTCTGCGTACCAGCAGAAAAACTCTCATACCCTCAGTGTCAATGATGTTGCCGAGATATTCAAGACGTTTAGTTGGAGTTAAAGCTGACTTTTCTACATTAATGCAGAACCCCAACTTTTCTAAAATGAGGGTGGTGTCCTGAATAGAAGAAAGACATCCAAGAAAGGAATTGCTACAAATGAGTGTGTCATCAATGAAACTAGTAATAGTATGACCTTGTTTCCTAAGCGTTGCAAATACTGGTTTCATCAGTTTTGTAAAAATCCTAGGTCCTTCTGCAATACCATTGGGCAGGCAAGTGAATTTGTATAAAACACCCTTCCAAGTAAAACACAAAAACCTTTGATGTTCCTCTGCAATTCTAATGGAGTAATAAGCGTGCCTCAAGTCCACTGATGCCAAAAAATCATCCTTGTTTATGAGCCTAACTGCTTGCTCAAAGTTCTCCATTTTAAAATGTCTGTAAGAAATTAATTTGTTAAGCTTTTCCAAATTAATCACCAACCTGTTTTTCTTCGCCCTCAGAAAAATGAGGGAGATAACCTGATCATCCTGTCTTTCCGTTACACAAATAACCTGAAGTTTTAAAAAACATTTTACTGATCTCATCATCAATGAACTTCTGTTCATCCCTGTTAAACCTATACTCCAACTCATGATGGAATAAATGATCAATGTTATCAACATCAACACTAAAGTGACAATGTGACACAATGTCTAAAATAACTTGGTCACTGGTTATGTTTTGCCATTCCTGCAGAAAATAATGGATTCTACCTGCCTGAAAGCAGTCACTTGCCTCCTCATTTACCGGGGTCTTTCAGTGCCCCGGCTCTTGTAGTTTTTTGACTCAGAGTCCAGCAGCAGAGAGGATGAACGTTGGTTGCCCCTGAAGCTTGACCTCTGCCGACCATATGGCTGGAACCTTGAAGCAAAGCCCCTCTGCGTCTGCCTAGCCCAGGGAATCCGCAGGCGGCTGTTAGCAGCCCTCCAAGACAAGGCTAGTTTTCTACTAGAAATCTTGTTCCTCAGCTTCTCCGCATCTTCAATCTGTTTAGTGGACTGGGAAACATCGTCCCCAAACTGAAACCTGGTCACCGGCACCTTTTCTGAACACAAGTGGGCGTATTTGGTGTTAATTTCACGTTTAAGAACAGCTTGACGAGCGAGGTTGTTTTTGTAGTTAGCATTACCCAAGTGCCAGTGCGCCATTAATTAACCCCACTTCCTGTGCAACAATTGGGTTTTGTGTGTGCTCAGCCACTTTGTCGAGAGTCAGCAGTGACTTTGTAATAATTGTAGAAGCACCCAGGATATCCTTACTTACATCTTTGAGGTGAAAGTCATTTCTCTTTGCCTCTCCCCTAAGTGCATCCCATTGGGGCAAGCGCCTGGCAATTAATTGTTAGGTATCTTGATAATATTATCCTCAAACATGTGTTGGTACTCATCATCCCTCATACCTTTACTGAAGAGATGATTCACCATGTCAGCTACCTTGGCATCAATGTCCTCTGACACGGTATCTGCCGGTCCAAACACCTTGACCCCAAGCATCAGGCCGCTTCCCAGAGGGCTCTCTTCCAACACTTCCCCTTCCTCCAAGTGACGGGGAAACTCATGGAACCCAGAGAAGTCATGCGGAGGGGCAGGAGAGCAAGCGTGGGAAGTACTCGTGCCTTCATTCACAGCACAAGCCCTAGGAGGTGAGGTCCGTTGCTTCTTAAGGTTATCTAACTCGCCCCTGAGGTCAGCCAAAGCCTCAAGCAGCACAGACCACGGCACTGGTGGGTCCGTTTCCTGCCTTGGGTGTTTGTTGTGCTTGCGCCAGCTGTCCCTGCCAGCGCGCCGGTCCGACATACACGTGTCTCCCTTGGTGGGGGAAGGCCACGCCAAGTCCACATTCTGCTGTTGCTCTTAAGAGATCCTGCGGTCCCCACCTGGCCGGTCACTCGTCTCGTTCATTAGGCCTATGATAGATTGTATCAAGTAGTATGATTGTTTTTTCATAAAAAGGTCTCAATAAACAATGATTCAATAACATCAGACATTACACATAAATTTTGTAGAATACGACATGAAAAACAATCTCTGAGATACATAAAAATTCCCCCACCATAAAGATTCCTGTTGTTGGCAAAAAAGTTTAAAACCTTTAGTCGTGTAGAAGTGTTCAGTGTCATTGGACAGGCGTGTTTCACAGAAAGAAATTATAACAATTGGAGAATTTTTTGTATTTCTGATTGAATGAGAAATTTATCTTAGGTTTTGTTGAATACTTGAAATGTTATATACAAGAGCAACATGGGTGTTGAGTTTTTTAACTGTTGTTCAGAGTCAAGTCTTCCTTCAGCAAAGTTTTCACTACCCAATATAACAGTTACAAAAATAACTGAAATAGTAAGAGTAAGTAATGGAAATTACGCTTTGTTCATATTAGCAGCAGGATCACCTCTCCACGACGCTCTCCAGCAGCAGCCAGCCAACCAGCAGTCTCCACGCAAGCTCCGCCCCCGTGGTCCTAAAGGACCAATAGGCGCGCTGCACGGCCTCAGTCGCTGCTCCGGCTGCGCCTTTAAGTAGGCCACACAGGTGTCCACTCCATTGGACCCACAGCAGCCGCGACATCACCACCTCCGCTCCAGCACAATAAAACACAGAGGCTTAGTCCTCACTATACAAAAAAAAGAATATAGACGGCAGACTCCTAGAGGAGCCACTTCCTTCCCTACGTACCCGGTGGAGAGAGCCTCACCTAAGGGTAACGCTGGAAGGCTGTGGTAACTCGCCCTACCCAGGAGACAATTTTGCCACCACTGTCCCTCTTCCCCTCATACCTTTCCTCTTTTCGCACCGGCGACCGGAGCCAGGATCGGGCCTTAGGCAAGCCCGCTTTCCGCACTCCTAGCCAGCCAGGGGTTTCTAGGTTGGCCAGAGCGGCCTAGAGATTCCTTGGTAGCGTGCCAGCCCTCCCTTCGGGTTAGACAGTTAGGGACACTTCAAAGAGCTCAGGATCCCCCTTGGGATACAGGACATTAGGGCGATAGGTAACAGTCTTAGACTGTTATAGGTCTCCCTAGGATAATCCATCCCCTTTTTCACCAACAGATTCCTCACCCATGACCGAAGGATGAGGAACGAACGCCCCCCGGATCGCACCATACGGTATCGTATAAAGACTAACAACCTTCCTGCCGAACTTAGTAATGTCTTCTTCTCTCAAACACAGGTACCTCATACGAAATGCTTCAAGTCTGGACCCTATATCATCGTAGGTGTTGCCAGCGAAGCAGACCGGGACAAACACACCACCAGCGCTGCCACCGGAAAACTTCAAGCCCTTGGTTTTGAGCTCGTTGAGTCTCAAGACCAAATATCTGCCAAAACCATCCTTGCCCGCCGTGTCGACGATTACATCCTCCAAATGAGTGTCGAAACTCTAAGAGATGAAATCGAAGACAAAAACAACATAAAAATCGCAGACATAAAAATAATCCCCAAGGCACACATGATCAAACTCAGACTCAACAACAAACAAGAAGCAGAAAACACAAAAAACAAGGGTATCAAAGCCTTCTCCCAGATCATCCCACACTACAACATAAACATAGAGGAATACCTACCTGTTACACAATGCTACAAATGCTACCAATACACTCACCGGACAAACCAGTGCAAGGAACAGGAACAATCGTGCTCTAAGTGCGCAGCTAAGGGCCACGATTATAAGAACTGCCAAGCACCTACACTAAAATGTATTAACTGCGACGGTGATCACACAGCCGTTTCATTTAAATGCCAGATTAAACGGGAACAGCAAAAACAACAAAACTCCTCTACACCAGCCACAAACACAGTATCTTACGCCCAAATTACCACACCAACCACCTCTGCCGCACCAGCCACTACAGCACCTACACAAACACAACCCAACACGGAAAAACTCTTACTAGCAGAAACAATCATTAAATACTCTATTCACCTCTCTCTTGGGGACCTACAAAAACAAACAGACCTAATGAACTCTCTCTTAAAACATAACGGCTGCCCCACAATATCTTTCCCACAACAGTACATAGAAAACAACAAACAACATTACCAACAAAAATACACAGAACAAATGGAAAAAACTCCTCCAACCACATCATTCCTACCACAGGATTCTTCCTCCTCTGGTGACACCAGTCCGAGCTCACCACCGGCCCTCCTTATTGCCGAAGAGACATCTGGGGAACCGCAGCCCCAGAAGCCCTCTCCACCGGAACCTGCTCCAAACACCGACACTAACAGCAACTCCACAAACACCACCACCAACAACAACGCCACCGCCACTAACAACACCACCACTAACAACACCAACACCACAAAAAACAACCCTTGATACAAAGCGACACCTCCTTGTTCCACCCCAACCCTCCCCTCCCTCTACACGTACCGCGTTAAGAGGAAGGAAAAACATATAAAGAAATATGATAACAATTATGCAATTAAACTGTCGCGTCTTCTGGAATAACAGACACCTTATCTCAGAAGCCATCCGATCTACCGATCCAGACATTGTTCTCCTCAACCACACTGGTCTTCCTCCTAAACCCCTCAAACATTACGGCTACAATACACGATACACGATAGGAACGGTCTATGACGGCGTAGCCGTCATGGTTAAAAACAACATAAAACACGTACACATAACCGACTGGCCATCAGAACACTTCCTTGCAACCAAAATTCACACTCAGCACGGGCAATTCCTAGTTGCCACAACATATGCAAGACCAAACACTGGACTTCCTCTGAACAGTTTAACTAACCTTTTCAACAACACAAACATACCAGTCTACATTTTAGCTGACCTCAACGCCACACACACAGCCTTTCGTCACAACAGCAACAACAGACACGGACAAGAACTCCTCATGCTCACACAACTCAAACGCCTCCGGTTCCTTGGCCCAGATTTTCCTACCTGCTTCACCAATCATGGATCTGGCAGACCCGACCTCATCCTCTCCAACCGCCAGTCCTTACCCTTCCATCACCACATCTCCCACGGACCACCCTGTGGCTCAGACCACGTTCCCTCATCCTGAAAATATCCTCCAACCCCATCTCTATTCCTTCCACTAACTGGGAACCAGCCCTGATTACCAGGGCCTACCACACACACACATAGACAGGGCCCTTGAGCGACTTCACAACAACATCATAACATCAGCCGACAGACACATCCCAAGAAAACACCACAAGATCCACATTGACTTCAGACCCTCTATCAGGACACAGAGACTACAAATATGTTACAAAACATGCTTTTTCAAAACCACAGAGACACACACATCCTCCGCAGACACATCATAAACAGCTTGCTGGATGACCACGACGCCCACTGGAGAACTAAGGTCTCCCGTTTGGACGGAGCCCGCTGCAAAAACCCCAGTCAGTTCTGGTGCATGGTGCACAGGCTGAGGGGATGCCAGCTCTTGTATAACATTTCAAGTATTCCACAAAACTTAAGATAAATTTCTCATTCAATCAGAAATACAATAAATTCTCCAATTGTTATTATAATTTCTTTCTGTGAAACACGCCTGTCCAACGACACTGAAACCTCCTCTACACGACTAAAGGTTTTAAACTTTTTTGCCAACAACAGGAATCTTTATGGTGGGGGAATTTGTATGTATCTCATGTTTTTCATGTCGTATTCTACAAAATTTATGTGTAATGTCTGATGTTATTGAATCATTGTTTATTGAGACCTTTTATATGAAAAAACAATCATACTACTTGATACAATCTAGCATAGGCCTAATGCTAACTTTTCTTTGTTTATTGAATATTTAGAAGCTCTCCTCAAAAATATTTCTCAAGATTGGAAAAAATTGTTTACTTATGGGTGACTTCAATGTGAACATTCTTGATAGTTCTGACAAAGGTGAGAGTGTATCTAGACTTACTAATCAGTTATGGGGTATTAATCCTTGTACACATAAGCCTACAAGAGTACAAAAACATAGTGCAACTATCATATATCAAATCTTGTGTAATAACACAAGCATTTTATCAGGTGTTGGCATCCTCGTAACTGATGTAAGTGACCACTTCGCCCCATTTCTGCTCCTAAAAGGTGGAACCCCTAACCTGAAGGATCTTCTTACCTTCTCATACAGAGATTATAAAACAATTGATAAAGATAATATGTGTTCAACTATGCAAGAGGAAATAGAAAAACTAAATCTAGATGATGATCCTAACATCTACAATGCAGTCTCAGACGTAATAATGGAAGTTATAAATCATGTTATTCCCATCAAAACCGTAAAAATTAATAATAAGCAGTTGAATAAACCTTGGATAACTCGAACTCCAAAACCTTATTAAAGAAAGACAGAATAAAAATATTTAAAGAAGCCTATCTCACTTGGTAGAAAATATAAATAATTAAGAAACAAAGTAAATAACGCAAAGAAAAACTATTATCAACATAAATTCAAAGATAATGATGGAAACAGTAAGGCTATCTGGAAACTTATAAAAGAAATTACAAATGGGGAGGGCAAAAGTAATCTCAATATTAAATATCTAAACATTGGAGATAACAAAACATCTGATCCCAAGTTGATAAGTAATTCCTTTAACGATCACTTCTACATCATCGGAAACCGATCGGCAAGTGTTTTACCAACTTGTAATATCTCACCTATAAATTATCTATCTGTTGATTATCCTGAATTTATACCCTCAGATACCACACCTAATGAAATTGCCTCCATTATCAATACGCTCAAAGATTCTGCACCAGGTTTGGATGACATGCATATAAAGGTCTTGAAGTTAACAGTCACTGTTTTAGCCCCAACTATCTCTAAATTAATTAATTTATCTTTCAGAACCGGCATATTTCCAGCAAAATTAAAGGCAGCTAAAGTAATACCGGTTTTTAAAGGGGGCGAATCAGGTGATGTAACAAATTATCGGCCAATTTCTATCCTTAATTCTATTAGTAAAATATACGAACGTGCAATGTCAGACAGACTGGTAAGTTTTCTGGAACAGCATGGGGCTCTAACTGATGCACAATTTGGTTTTTGCAGAAACCTATCCCCTCAAGTTGCTATTACTCATTTAGTTGACAGAATACGTCAGGATCAGTGATAATAAATATTCAATTAGTATTTTTCTAGATCTCAACAAAGCTTTTGATACTTTAAATCATAATATATTGCTCGGTAAATTACAACACTATGGTATTCGGAATTTATATTACAACTGGTTTAAAAGCTATCTGTCTGAACGTACGCAGTATACTGTCTCAAATAATGTTATTTCCACAGCTTCTGAGGTAACTACTGGAGTCCCCCAGGGCTCTATATTAGGACCAACTTTATTTTTGCTGTATATCAATGATATTGTTAAGTCTTCAAATATTTTAAAGTTTACCTTGTTCGCAGATGACACCAACATTACTTACTCAGAAACAGACATGGTCTTCCTAACCAGAATAATCAGTCTCCACTTAGTTGCTGGCTAATAAACTTTCACTTAATGTTGAAAAAAACAATTACTTAATATTTGCTGGCAACAAACCCATAACTGAAAATTTCAATGTAATGCTCTGCAACAAAATTATACACAGATCCTCAACAATAAAATACCTTGGAGTTATTATTGATAACAAACTTAATTGGAAAGACCACATCTGTCACATACATAGTAAAGTTGCAAAATCATCTAGCATCATGCATAAAATAAAACAAAATTATTATTAACCACTGAAACACTGATCACTTTGTATTACACATTAATATATCCATATCTACAATACTGTAACACTGTATGGGGGATGGCTACTAAGACCACACTTAATTCTGCTCCAAAAAAGAATAATTAGAACAATGGCTCAAATAGATTTTCATGAACACACCACTCCATTATTTAAAAGGTTACGGGTTCTAAAAATCATTGATATTTACAAGCTGGAATGCCTAAAATTTATTCACTCAACAGCAACATATTGATAATCTGTTTGTATTTCCTTCTGCATCCGATACACATAATATAAATACATGAAATCGTCATAATCTAAGATCACCTTTTCCCAAAACAGAATCTCAAAAAAGATTTGTAACCTATCTTGGAGCTGTAAATTGGAATGAATTACCAGAAAATATCAAAAATATTGTTAACAAACAGAATTTTAAATCAATGTAAAAAAAAAAAAAAACATCATTGAAAGTTATTGATAAAAATCATGGTTTAGTTGTTTATGTATTATGTAACTAGGTATATATATGAATATATGTATGTATGTATATGGTATTTATACTAAATAATTGTATATTCTTGATTCTGTGTAGCATTATGTATGTATAAATGTATGCTCATATACTATAGAAGTGATAGTGACAAATATTTTCATAACTTGTGCTTTAGTTGTTGAGGACGGCTTAAGATAATGAAACATATTGTGTACTTTTCAGTAATTGTTATTCTTTTGAATATGCTTTTCATTGTATATTTTTTTACTCAAGTAAATATATTTCATATCAATCAATAGTCTCTGATAGTTATATTAAGAAACTTATTAAGGGCCTGTCAAAAATAACATATTTAACGGGCCCAGCCAAAAAATATTAGTCTATATACTTTCTCCTTGTAATTATATATGGCTAAATAAACCATTTGAATTTGAATTTGGGAGAGAGAGAGAGAGAGAGAGAGAGAGAGAGAGAGAGAGAGAGAGAGAGAGAGAGAGAGAGAGAGAGAATTTTGGTTCAATTTATTACGCCTGTGGGCAGCAGACCTAGTAACATTACAGGTACAGAGAGATTATGTATACATTGCACTCGTGTCTCGCAGGGCACGCTGAAAACACACACGCACGCACGCACGCACACACACACACACACACACACACACACACACACACACACACACACACACACACACACACACTCACCTCGGTCGTCTGCTGGTCACCCATCCAGTCTTCCCCATTACGGAGCGATCTCAGAGCTCATAGGGCAATCTTCGGGTAGGACTGAGACCACATCAACACACAACACACACCAGGAAAGCGAGGCCACAACCCCTAGAGTTACATCCCGTACCTATTTACTGCTAGGTGAACAGGGGCTACACATTAAGAGGCTTGCCCATTTGCCTCGCCACTTATCAGGACTCAAACCTGGCCCTCTCGATTGTGGGTCGAGCGTGCTAACCACTACACTACGCGGTGTAGGAACGCAATACAGTAGTTTAGTAGCCACCAAAGTGAGGATGGCGGGTAAGAATGAGACATCGAGATGATCGTCTGTGAGGAGGTATTTACAGACATTAATTAAGTCCAGTCCTTGCGGGAGTAAGTTAATCACTGTGGGACAATGAAGGCAGTAATGGTCAAGGGTGTTGGCATTGGGAGTGTTACGGTCTGCAGGAGGAGTAGTGCTGCATGTCCTGCGCCTAGGATACTTGCCACACAGGCCTGTACCCCAGCCTGAGCCAAGCACTGGCGACATTGTGCCTGCGCACCATGAGGCCATGTCGGCGGTACTCATGGCGACATTGGAGGAAGTGGTCGTGATGCTGTATGGACACACTGTTGGCTCTCTCTGCATTCCTGCGATGTACTGTCGAAGCGTGGGCAGCTGAGTAGATGGTGTGTTTCAGGCAGTGAAGAGACGGGTCAGCATGTGTCCCATCTCAGTCCAGCGTACAGGCCGCCTTGGCAAGACGATCCACCGTCTCATTGCCACTAAGCCCTATGTGAGAAGGCGTCCACACAAAGCCTATGGCAAGGGATGCATCGTGGGCAAGGGCGAGGTGACACAGAAAGTCCTGCGTGACGCAGCCATAGCTGGGTGTGGGGGAAGAGAGGGAGTGAAGAGCCGACAGAGAGTCCCAGACGACTACTCCATTCAGGCTTCGTTGGACAAGTAGGCTTACGGCGTCCAGTATGCTGTGTAACTCAAAGGTGGAGGCTGACGAATTGGGGAGTCTGCAGCCGATCCATCCCTCCTGCGCAGGGTGTGGCGTAGAGTACACGGCGCAGGCAGAACTACCGTCTGCCTTCACTTAGCCGTCAACGTAGATGTGATGTGCTTCGGGGATGGACGCAGACACAATGGCGATGGTTTCCAGGGCTGCCTGCTTCTGTAGGATAGGAGAGGCATCTTTGGTGATTGGTGTGAAGGTGACGTCTAGGGATGGAATCCGCCATGGTGGTAGATGAGGGACATCTTGTTCTTCAGGGACATGAAGATTAAGGGCACAGTAGTTGTCACACACTGCCTTAACGAGATTTTGGCCACCTAGCCGAAGTGGGAGTCTGGGGGTGTCCAGGTTGAGTGATGTTTTGATGACAGCAGAGTATTGCAGGGCAAGATGCAGAGAGTGGAGACATTTCACTGTGAAATATGTAATGTTGGCGTAAATCCTGTCTATGATTGGTGGCATATCGAGATCAGTCTGCATATTGACTATGCGAGTAGAGGGAGGACAACCAAGGATGAATTTCATGATCCGGTTTTGAAATTTCTCAAGAGGTTCTAGTACTTTTCTTGGTAGTTGAGCAAGAGCAGGGAACAGATAATCGATAACAGACCGAATAAACTGTATGTAAAGTGTCCTCACAACCGGGGTTGACACACCAGTGGCATTGGTGGCGAGCCATTTAATAAGGGTGAATCGAGGTTCCAGATGATCAAGAAGGTCTTTGATGATGGGGTGAACACGTTGTCGTGCGGGTATAGATGAAGTGACCCGGACTGGAGCGCCAAGGTAAGTGTACTGCGCGCAGTGAGGGACGACAGTTCCACCCACGGTGAACGGCGGCAGTGCCCTGAGGTTACGGGAGGAAAAATCCTGCTCTTTTCTTGGGAGATAATTAAGCCACAGGAGACAGGACAAGTGGAAGGCATGAAGAAAGTGTTGTACATTGGGAGGTGATGAGAAGTGGATACAGATGTTATCGCGCCGCGTAACACATGATGGTAGTTCCAGGGATGGCAGGGAGAAGTGAGAGAAGTCAGTGCATGAAGATATTAACCCGTAAACTGAGACATTCACATTTAGAGGGTGTCTCCTGGTGCGGCTAAATCAGCGAACGATTGACTTTCAATGAAAGATATATACTTTATAAAGATGTGTCACAAATACTTCATTTCACAATTCTGTAACTCAAAATTTACTGTAGCTACCATATTTCTAAGTATTTTTCGCCACAAAAATGGATTTCTGGCAGTATCTGAAAGCATTGTGGAGAGCGGGATGGGAGGAGGGAGGTAGGGGGAGGCGGCAGGGGGGATACACACAGACCGCTTGTTGCCACTGTTCGTCGACGGGACAGTGTTGTCAACGCTCGAATGTTGTCTCTCTCTCTCTCTCTCTCTTGCTTGCTTCAAGAGAAATAAATGATAAAACAAAAGTATTTTATTTCTATAATGGCCATCACGACAGCCACCCTGGCGGGCCTGCTGCACGTCCACGGTACAGGTTGGCCTGTACAGATTGTTACCAGTAGTTCGGGGTATAGCTCAACTTACGGCTTTCCTTCACAGCACAGCTCACGGACCTCAGGAAGAGAGTGCCGGCCAGGATGAACGTCATGAGGGCCATGACATGGCCTGGTTCTGGGGCTACCTATGATGTCTTGCGGCTGTATTACGTGCAGGCGGTGCGCTCTTTTTTATACCATGTGGGCTTTTCACGGGAATTTATAGGCTAAAGGGGATACTTTTTGGGGTACCTCCTATCTCAAAGCCCACCCGCTAGGAAACCGTTGCCCCGAGTGAGGAAGCCCAACCTACACTCGGACCGTGGACAGGATTCGAACCCGTGCGCTTGGAGACCCCTCGGATCCCAAAGCACGCATGGTTCCACTGTACCACGGCGTTCCCTTTGGTAGATCACAGCGCTCCTGTCCTCACCTTACTTTCCCCAAGCCAGGGAACACGCCTGGAGGTGGTGCAAAAGCAGCGCCATGAAGGTGATACTGGGAATTTTGAGGCGGTGCAGCGCCAATGTGATGCAGAGCAGGTCCAGACTTGTGCCCCTTGCTACCAGGGTGGATTACGTCTCAGCCAGCCAAGGTCTGGATCCTGAACTGCAACGAGGAGGACATCCTGCAGATGGTCGTGGTGCAGAGAGGCAAGCGATTGCACAGCAAACCATGACTGACCATAAACTCATAGCTACCAGCATCCTTGGCTACATGGAAGGGTAGCCCTACCAGTGGCAGGAGGCCAATGTGCCCACCCCATGGGAAAAACCTGCCGCCTCATTGACGACCACGCCTCTGCCAGTCCCTTTTCAATATATTTCCACACCCTCCCCAGCCTCTGCCAGTCCCTTTTCAATATATTTCCACACCCTCCCCAGCTACGAGTCCTCTCAACAAAGACTGAACCACAACGAGCAATTCTATGTGCACACGAAGGCCTTGGTACCAGTATTGAAAGTAAAAGTATGAGTGGACATCAGGGAATAACGGCAATGACGAATGTTCTAAACAGAAAATTTTATAGGCGTACAATGGATGCTGATATTAAAGAATATTGCAAGCGGTGTAAGATGTGTCAGAAAGTCAATCCCAAGTGGAGGCAAGAGAAACCTCCCTTACAGAATGTACCTGTCCCAAAAGCTGTGATGCAACAGATTGGAGTCGACATAACTTCACTTCCTGAGTGTGATGGATATCATTACTTTATCCTTGCAGTAGATTATTTTTCCAAATGGACTGAAGGGAAGCCCTTGAAAGATAAGATAGCAGCTTCAGTGGCCAAAGGTAATATGTTGTCATTCTTGTATAAAAATTCAAATCAATGACTAAGGAAGAGAGTTTATAAACTCTGTATCTCTAGAGTTGCATCGCCTCACTGGAGTCCATCATCCACAAGCAAACGGTCTTGTCGAAAAACAGAATGGGACCATCAAGAATAAGCTTCTCAAGGTTTTACTAGGAAATCCTTATGGATGGTCAAGATGCCTTGAGCCACTGCTATTTGCTCATCGTACAACTGTACATGGATCAATATAGATGACACCATTTTTCCTAATGTATGGAAGACAGCCAACATTGCTTCTAGATGTTGCCAACCTTTTAGATAGTGATGATACTACTGATGATAACTCCAATTCTATTCATGAAGATGATAGCAACTCTGATGATGATATCTGAGTTTGATGAAGATGAAGTGATGAAAGTGATGGAAGGAATGATGAAGATTAGAGAAAAGACACATGATGCAGCTCATAACAATATCAATCTTGCGCAGGCAACGCAAAAACAGCAGTATGACAAAAGGCAAGGATGGACTGGTTCTTCCCTTACAGAAGGGCAGCAAGTTTTACTGAAGGATATGTACAGAAAGGACAGGAAAGGTGGTAAGACAGCTTTGCCTTTCAAGGGGCCTTACGTTATCGTAAAGATTTACGACAATCAAGTTAGTACATTGAAGAATGAAAAAGGTGAAGTTCTGAAAATCAGGCAAAATATTGCTAACTTGAAGCCATTCTTTGCTCCTCCCAAAGAAGATGAAAGTCTAGAGGAAGAAAAGGAAAAGGAAAAAGAGACAGCTGAAGATGACGTTGAAGTACACAAGATCGAACGAAATGCTCCCTGCACTTACAACCCTGTCACTAGTCACTGGCAAAAAAAAAAAAAGGCTGCTCAACTACAACTGACTGTTTAGAGCATTCATCGCCCAAGAAAAAGAGGATGTTTACTCACCAAGCCAGCAACACTTGAGAGGATAAATGGTGATGGCAAATGTTTTTTTTTTCGGTACGTATACTACGTATACGTAAGGAAGGCGGTGGCGTAGTGGATAAGGTGGTAAGCGTGGGATCGGGCAGAGACGTAGGTTCGAATCCCACCACGTACAGCCTTAAAAACTTTGCCATTTGTCGAGTGGTTTAAAGTTACCTACATGTCACCATGATACCCAGGTTCTTGGTGGTTACACCCAAGATGAGCTTCCAGGGTGTTATGGGCCCTAATATGGGTACCACTATAAATAAAATTGCCTGCGCCACTAACGGGCGGATGATGAACAGCTCTTCCCATACACTCTTCTCAAGTGTGCCTACAGACGCTATAGGCCTAAACGTAAAAAAAAAAAAAAAATACTACACAGTACTTCTGGGATCGGTCCACTCCCCCCGGGGAAAATTAACATTGCATCTGGAAACCTTATCAATGTGCATATCTGCTGCGTCTGCATAGCAGTCCATGTACTGATCTTTTTAATGACTGCTGACATTCATTCTATTGTCGTTCACCTATACACACACACACACACACACACACACACACACACACACACACACACACACACGATATGCGCGCGTGATAGTAAACTCCAGAAATCTCCTCAGTGAAAAAAAAAATAAACTAAAGAAATAATATCATATGCAGTAATTACTGTATCGAATTCCAACAACCTATCACGTTAATTTCCTTCTCGCCATAGTGAAGAAAAGCATGTTAAAGGTTATCAGTGGTGTTAGGTTAGTGTAAACAGTCACTGCTACATGTCAGGTTTGTATAGAGCAAAGGTTCGCAAACTTTTTTGGGTTGAAGCACCCTTGGCAAGCCCTGCAAAAGTCCCAGACACATTTTTAGGGAGTAGGAATTCTGATTACAAAACAAATAATCACTATTTGCAAATAATCACTATTTACAATATGTTTGCAGTTACTATTAGGACAAAAGTCTTTAATTTAGCTTTTGGTGTTGTTAAGTATACAGAAAATACTAATACTTCATAATGAATGAATAAAAAATGGAAAAGGCAAATGAATAAACGACTCAAGAACTCGGCTAAATACAATACATAAGTCCTGCCGCCTTTGCAGGCAAACGGTAACTGAAGAATGAGAAAAAATAGAAAAGAGTGGCAACACCTCTAAACTTGTGCAGCAGAGTAACCGATAATTATTATGAATTATGTGCAATTTGTGTTGGTTTACCTTTGTTTATCGGAGAGAGAGAGAGAGAGAGAGAGAGAGAGAGAGAGAGAGAGAGAGAGAGAGAGTGTGACGGTAGTACAGAAATTGTTTTTAGCCCTGAATTTTGCCGGCACCTTTAGTAAATGTAACGGTAGGCTACCCTTTGGTGCCGCGGGTGGACACGGGTCCTAAACAACTGGTAGAGAGTGTTTGCTATCGTTGCACCACCAGAGACTGTCAATTTCTTCTACGATGGAGACTATGTTCGAGATTAACGATATGGTAGTAGAAATGAACAACTTTGTGTTGGTTATTTAATATAATTTAAATGTATAATTGCGGTTTTACAATCATTAATACCTTATAAATACATGTGTTCAGGGTATGGTTAAATAAGAAAACTGTCTGAACGTTGCTTTTATACCATGATGAGTAAACATGTGAAGAATGCATGTCTTGCAAAATGTTCACGACAGAATCAATAGAACACGAGTAGGTTGTGCATCCAGTAGGTACATCCGAGATGAACCCTAAACGTGTGCATGGAAGAAGGGCATCCTGACAAACTAAATACTTACTACTTGAGATTTTTGCAATGCAAAATGCTAAACAAAAGTATGATTCTTTATAAGTATTTTGATATTGTTGGAGTAAAAGTGTTGAATATGTATTATTATGAGCGGTATCATAGAAAAAGTGTACGTTAAGTATAGACCACCAGCCATCATCTCTAGACACAGCCCACTAGCAGCCCGGAGACGACGGCGTGCTGCTGCAGCGAGGAAGGCTTGGCTACCCCATCCGTAGACAGCTGAGCGAGGACTTTGTGGGACAGGTGCGGGGCGCACAGTTGCCTTTCACTGGTTTATTACCTGCAATCCTGCCTCGCCAAGGCCCGACTCGGACCAGGGCCAGCCGTAGCCATCCAGATTCCCCGCCACTGACCTCTTAAACAGTCGCGAGATGAACTCTGCCCTGCTTATCCGCAACATCCCGTGAGACATTCTGATAAAGGTGCTAAGAGCAGCACCCTCTCCCCGATGTCCTAACTGCGCCTCACAACCACCTGACTCTCAAGAGAGAGGGAATGGAGTTTCTTCACTGGCGGGCTGATGTCTGCATTGTACTATATACTATACAATTTTTCTGCAATATAAATGTATCTATATGTTGTATAATAAAGCTAAATAACAAACAACTCAAATTCTCTGCCTGCTTCTTCTTACGACTTGACTTCTTTCTTTTAAGAGGGAGATTTCAAGACATTTATCCTACATTTTGGAAAACTCTATGACTTTTAGGGAACTGGGAATCAAGTGCGCCTTTTTTTTCTTATTTATTGTTGCCCTTGGCAAAGGCGCTTTATATTATGCATTAGCATATGCACCATTAAGTTACTATGAGAAATATCCAGATATGGTATACTCTACTGTACCTTTACACGTTTGTTCTCGATAACTACACAATTAAATACATAATGAAAAAATGAAATGTCATTCTACAATTGTAACAAGCACGCAGATACAGGAAAGAAGAGTCGTCCTCCCCATAGACAGCAGATCGGGCCACTTCAGCGTCACCGCAAAACGGTAACGCATCTACCATATTGCCTACCAACTCACATTGCACACCATATAGACCACGATGGGATGGGTGAAAGCACTGCGTCACCATCAAAGTTATAAGCAGAGCCTCTGGGGCAGGGCTCTGACAGCATCACGCACACTATCTTAGTGGAAACTTTGAGGCCACACAAGGCATTCAATGTCAGACAATTAGGGGGATGCGCGAACGCAATCCCCCGCTATCAAAAATTTCGCACTCGAGTTAACCACATTTGGGTTAATCGCAGGGGTCAGCACCGCCGGAGTGCAATGGTGGGCCTCGCCCTGGGAGAACCGCCTTCATGATCACGGTGTCTCCTGTGCCAGGTAAGTATGCATTCTATCCAAACTCCGCTCACCCAACCCTCAACAGCTAAACACTCGCAAAACTGTTACAATATTTTATGCAAGTACTCGTTCGAAACTATATCAATATTTACGTTATTATTAAGGTTAAAATTAATATAAAAATTATCATTCACAGCCTGCCTCGTTTTTACACAATCACCATAGGTATATCAATAAATAAATAAATAAATAAATAAATAAATATATATATATATATATATATATATATATATATATATATATATATATATATATATATATATATATATATATATATTATTACAAATTATCCGGTTTCTCACCAAAAACATTTTAACAAGGTTATTTCCACAATAAACGTCAATGAAACACAAATATATGTACATTTTGTCCTAGCAAACTAAGGATAAAATGTGCTCTAGCAAGCCGCTTAGCGCATTACAAATACGATCATCAAGTGCTGATACAGTTTTAGCTTAAAGATACATTTATAATACGGGTCAATATCTGTGTTACATACAATGTCCAAAGGAGAACAACTTGTTCAAAAATCTCCAGCAACAAGTAAAAGCAGCACGTCATGTGCACCAGCATAATATGGTACCACGTTGACTATACTATGTTCTTATCTTATCAGAACGCTTTCCAAGTGCATATATATATATATATATATATATATATATATATATATATATATATATATATATATATATATATATATATATATATATATATATATATATATATATATATATATATATATATATTAGTCCTGTCATGAACCTTCCTTTACTCAAGTTCCTGTTAGCTATCCCTACTGGTACACAAGTTCTCTATTGTGCTCATTATGAACGTGAGACTCATCAAATCCCAAACTTTACATTTCAATCTACTGCACATTGGTCCTAGCCTATAAAAAACATATATCACACGAAACAAAACAAATCTTCCTATGTACCTGTACATGGCAGTTAGTACCTGAATAAGGACTACCTCCTGTGCTCAGGAGGAGCAGGCAACTCTGGAGCCAAGGTAGCGCGGCTCACTATCTGGGACGATATAATTATTATTATAGTAACAGCAGGTATAGAAAAAATTGAACCGTTCACCAACAACACTAAAGAACTGTTGATCGTGTACATAAAATAACTAGAAATTTGTTCATCACAGTAGACAGACCTCTGAATGTAAGATTGGATCAATTCAATGAGACCTCTTAATGAAATAAATGAGGGATTATTTCCAGAGAAAGGTATAAAAAACTGAGAGTATTGGTTAACTCTTCCGTTAGAGAGTTGGACAGAATAGGGGTGTAAAGCGAGGGCACAGGAGGGCAGGCATGTAGTTATGAAGATCAAAAGGGCAGTTAGTAGGAAAATTGCGATAAAAGATAGCAAAGATACAACATTTCGCCGAGAGAAAGAGGCTCAATACAGTCAGTTGAGGGAGGGGAATTGATATGACGAAAAGCTTTTGATACCACCCTATTAAAAAAAAAATCTTTAATTTATTGATAGTATAATTGTTAGGTGTAGCCAAATATATATTTAAGACTAGAACGTGTACAGTATTTTTTAATCTGCCTCAATTTTCGTGTTACAAGACTTTGTGTAATAAACATACGAAATATTAAATAACATAACACCCTTTATTATACATTCTTGTAAGATTAACTACACCAGATACGGAAAGATAGAATATTTACATTATTTTATTAATCGCTCTTATATTTATTGTGTTAACAGTGTAATAAACTTGATGAAATATGTTAAATAACTCCTTTCTTTATAAATAGCCTAGTTGGATTAGCAACACTAGATACGGAAGATAGAACATTAATCTTATAAATACACCTTCAAGAATTATATGACTGTGAATAATCATTGTTCAAAATCACAGCACGTTAATGTAAAACGATCTTATGCAAAAACTTATTCATAAAAAATAGTTGTTCTCAGTTCTTAAAAAAAAAAAATTACATTAAACATCTTGACAATTCACCAGATATAAAGGTTATACGTACCAAACTTTTTTTCGTTCAACTAAATACAATACGAATCACCCTTTATTGTAAGCAGAAGAATCAAGCGTAAGCATTCAGTTATAAAGTGTGTTTTCAATAATAATAAAACAAATTCTGCAATATTTGAACCGCAATGGGCTTCGGGAGGGAGGAGGTGGGCGGAAAGAGCATCAGACAGCATTTTCTGCTCTTACTTAAACATCCCTTTATCTTCAGCTAACTTTGTATACACATTTGCAGAATTCAATGTTACAAAAAGACACTTAATCATAACACGCAGCGACCTGTTATGTATGCAGTAATATATATATATATATATATATATATATATATATATATATATATATATATATATATATATATATAAAATGCCCCTAACTGTTAGTGTTCTCTAGATTCCGAAGTATTATTGACTACGTATGCTTATATCACGACATCAAACTCTGCTTGGCGACAGCCGCCCTCAGACCCAGCCTGAAAAACGCGGCCTCTTCACCAGCCACATGTGCTCACAGATGTGATATTGTGGGTGCTCAGGGCGGCATCACTATTCCACTTCCCTTCCCGACATAGAAATGACGACGACGAGCGGCAGATGTCACCACGCTACCCAAGGGCATGTGAATATCGTGAATACACGCAATTACTTTACATGCAAGTCCTTTGTATATGTAAATATATATGAACATGTAATATATACAAAATAAACCTTCACTTCTTACTGAAAAAGGCATTGGGAGGGTCAAATTACCACCACTGCATTGTAAAATAAAGATTATATGCTTTCCCAAGGAGACGACACCAAAATGTTATATTGTGCAATATATTCTGTCATCATCGTCAAAACATCAGCATTAATATCTTGATGCCGTTTTATATACATTTTGTTATGAAGCCCACTATGTGGGCCAATAAAAATTTCTTAAGACTCATTGAGTTGTTCCCCTCCACGGAAATCTTTAGTAAAAGGCGAAAGATTTATGCGTTTTGAAGGGAAACCAGAGTTATGTTAAGCGACCAAACTCTCGGCCAATACCTTTAAACCTGAACACCTGCGCAGGATCCATGTCAGAGTAAGAAAGGCTAGTCTATACTTAACGTACAGTTTTTTTCTGTGATACCACACATAATAATACATATTCAACACTTTTACTCCAACAATATTAAAATACTTATAAAGAATCATACTTTTGTTTAGCATTTTACATTGCAAAAATCTCAAATAAGCATATAGTTTGTCGGGATGCCCTTCTTCCATGCACACGTTTAGGGTTCATCTCAGATGTACCTACTGGATGCACAACCTACTCGTGTTCTATTGATTCTGTCGTGAACATTTCGCAAGACCTGCATTCTTCACATGTTTACTCATCATGGTATAAAAGCAACGTTCAGACAGTTTACTTATTTAACCATACCCTGAACACATGTATTTATAAGGTATTAATATTTGACTACAAAAACCACAATCATACATTTCAATTATATTAAAATAACCAACACAAAGTTGTTCATTTCTACTATCATATCGTTAATCTCAAACATAGTCTCCATCTTAGAAGTTGACAGTCTCTGGTGGTGCAACGATAGCAAACACTCTCTACCAGTTGTTTAGGACCCGTGTGCCGCGGCATCAAAGGGTAGACTACCGTTACATTTACTAACGGTGCCGGCAAAATTCAGGGCTAAAACAATTTCCGTACTACCGTCACTCTCTCTCTCTCTCTCTCTCTCTCTCTCTCTATTCGATAAACAAAGGTAAACCAACACACATTGCTCATAATTCATAATAATTATTAGCTATGCTGCTGCAGAAGTTTAGAGGTGTTGCCACTCTTTTCTATTTTTTCTCATTCTTCAGTTACCCGTCTGCCTGCAAAGGCGGCAGAACTTGTGTATTGTATTTAGCCAAGTTCTTGAGTCGTTTATTCATTTGCCTTTTTCATTTTTTATTCATTCATTATAAAGTATTAGTATTTTCTGTATACTTAAGAACACCAAAAGCTAAATTCAAGACTTTTATCCTCTAATAGTAACTGCAAACATATTGTAAATTGTGATTATTTGTAATTCTTTTGTAATTAGAATTCATACTCCCTAAAAAATGTGCAAGGGCCTTCAGAAAGCTTGCCAAGGATGCTTCAAACCAAAAAAAATTTCGAATCTTTGCTCTATACAAACCTGAAATGTAGCAGTGACTGTTTACACTAACCTAACACCACTGATAACCTCATGCTTTTCTTCACTCTGGCGAAAAGGAAATTAACGTGATAGGTTGTTTGAATTGGATACAGTAATTACTGCAAATGAGATTATTTCTCTAGTTTATTATTTTTTTTCATTATGAGGAAATTTCTGGAGTTTACTATCACGCGGGATTATCGTGTGTGTGTGTGTGTGTGTGTGTGTAGATTTGAGCGACAATAGAAGGAATGTCAACAATCCAAAAAATAAGTACATGGACTGCTATGCAGAGGCAGCAGATATGCACAATGATAAGATTTCCAGATGCAATGCTAATTCTCCCCGGGGGGAGTGGACCGATCCCGGAAGTACTGCAATACCGGGCCGATCCGCGGCAAAGGTGGAGCAAGCCCCTAGCACTTCGCCATAGTCCAAAAATCAGATTAATATCGTAGATCCCACATGGGGATCGTATCAGATATTAAGCTGATAAGAACAGATACTACACTTTGATCTTAGCCAAAAGGCCGAGAAGCGATACCCGCCAATAGGAACGCAAGAGCCACACTCCCAAAGACTGAACACCCAGGCCGATCAGTGATTTACTATGCTATTGGTATCTAACCCTCGTCTTATTTACAGATAAACTTGAAGTCTATGTTAGGAAATTAAATATATTCTCGATCCTTAAGATTCATTACACTGGTTCCTTAACCAGTGTAATGAATACGCAGGTGTCACTGCATAAAAATTTTCAGGGAAAAAAAAAATACTCCAGGAACAATGAATGGTATTGATATTAAGCATCATACAGAGACAGCTACAAGTGGAACTGACGTTCCTAGCAGCAATTAGTTTTAATCTTAATCTTTTACTTATTTTCCTCAATCTAATCGACAAAAGATTAAGCTCCTGGAAGTAATATATTTGTGTGCTTTATGAAATTTAGTTTTTAGTATCAAGGAATGTTTACATCTTGTACTGATACTCTATAAACCTTTAATAATAGTAAATAATAATAATGAATGTTTACACAACGGGGCAAAATTGAATGTATTAGAAATTTCATAGCATACTGAATATCAACAGGATCAAAACTTTCTCGAGAATCTCTGGCAACAACACAACAAAACAGAATAAGCATGTTATATGCACCAGCATAACTAACACACTGCCTCTACCATGCCATAATCTTATCAGGCAGCTTCACAGGTGTATATAGACAAGAAGTCCTGCAATGAGCTTTCCACCATAACAACACCTATACCTAAGTTGGCCATCAATACGGCTACGCAAGTTTTCTTCTGTGCTATTATGAACCAGAGTCACGTAAACCCAAGATTTTCAAGTAATTTATCTGCATGCAATATTGTTCTGATTTTGTATTTCCTGACCTCATTAGTGAAAGACATAACTCGATCGATCTAATGCTCCCCCACCCAAAACATCCGATTTCCCACAGGTACCCTAAGATAGTTGGGAGTGACAAGTAGGCGCATTAAGTTCGATTTGAAAAAGTCAAATCGAAAAATATATATTTCCAACGGAAAAGAAGAATGCCATCAATCGATGCGGTATATTTCTCAACAGAAAAACAGACGCCATATCGGAGATTCCTTGGATGGGTGAAGGTCCAAACTCGCCGAAATTTCATATGGTTCTTCAATAACTACTGAACCATTTTGATGCTGAAACTTTGTATAATGTCAAGAACTCTCCAACTATGTACACAATAACCGAGCATGTGCGTCAACAAACACTGATGTAGGTACAATATAAATAATAAAGGAGAAGCAATATAAAGCCTATAAAGCATAACGTTCGTGGTACTCTTCTGTAAATATGTGCAAAAGCACCTTAAGTAATGCAATAATGGACGCACCATGTATTTGTGCAAAAGCACTTGACATAATGCATTAATGGACGCACCACTGAATTACTGTCACTAACATCCAGATATGCTACACTGTATGTACTGTAGTACCTCAACACACATGTTCTCATTAACTACACATTCAAATATGTAATAGCAACGAGAAATGTCATTCAACAATTGTAACAAGCACGCAGATACAGGAAAGAAGACTCGTCTCCCCATAGACAGCAGATCGGGCCACTTCAGCGTCACCGCAAAACGGTAACGCATCTACCATATTGCCTACCAACTCACATTGCACACCATTATAGACCACGATGGGATGGGTGAAACCACTGTCACCAACAAAGTTATAAGCAGAGCCTCTGGGACGGGGCTCTGACAGCATCACGCACACTATCTTAGTGGAAACTTTGTGGCCACACAAGGCATTCAATAACAGACAATTAAGGGGATGCGCGAACGCAATCCCCGCTATCAAAAATTTCGCACTCGAGTTAACCACATTTGGGTTAATCGCAGGGGTCAGCACCACCGGAGTGCAATGGTGGGCCTCGCCCTGGGAAAACCGCCTTCATGATCACGGTATCTCCTGTGCCAGGTAAGTATGCATTCTATCAAACTCCGCTCACCCAACCCTCAACAGCTAAACACTTGCTAAACAGTTACAATATTTTATGCAAGTACTCTTTTAACAAGATATTAACGTTTACGTTATTATTACTTTTACAATTAAATAAAACTTCTCATTCACTGCCTGCCTCACTATAAGTATATAATGAAATATATACATATACATATTGCAAATTACCTGGTTTGTCACCACTCGCATTTTAACAAGATTGTTTCTACTATAAACGTCGTGTTAACCATCACTACTGTTACATAAGTTCTCTATCGTTATGAACCAGAGACTTACCAAACCTAATCTTTGCAACGCATTCCATTGCACTTTGGTCCTCGCCATGTAAAAAAAAAAGTAAATCACATGAGACAAAATAAAAGTTCCTGTGAACAGAGTAGTTAGTACCTGAATAAGGACTACCTCCTGTGCTCGGGAGGGTTAGGCAACACAGGAGGCAAGGTAGCAGCTAATTGTATCTGGGACGATATAGTTACTATAGCAGCAGGATGTACAGGAGAAATACGTAGAATCCTTCACCAACAACGCAATAAAACTGTTGATGGTGTACATAAAACAACTAAACCTTTTGTTCATCACAGTATACAGACCTCTGAACATAACCTTGGAACAATTCAACGAGATACTCAACAAAATATATGAAGGATTAATTCAGTTGCATAAACAGAGAACCAAAACAATTATGCTGTGTAACTCAACTTCCCATTTCTCGATCAGACAATCAGACATGAAAATAAATGGAGGTACTCAGGAAGAATGACAACAAGCTGCTGGCCTAATAAAACAATACCTAACTCAAGTTCAGAGAAACCACTGGAAGTAAAGATAGACTTAATTGACCTTATCCTCACAAACAATAACAATCTGACCCATTCCTATGATGTTGGTAGAACGATAGGTCAGACCATAAGCAAATTCAAGTCAAGATTACTACATGCAAGTTTGTAGAACAAGAGCCAATTAAGACACAGAAGTAAAAATGCAATGGTAGACCCTTTAGACCATCTAAATTTCTACATCTCAGACATGAAATTTAGAGGCAAACCTGTTAACAAATAAAAACCCCAATGTTCAATGGGTCTACATATAAAAATGTTAATGATAATGATAAAAATAAAAATAGAAATAATAATAGTAATAATAATAATAATAATAATAATAATAATAATAATAATAATGAATAATAAGAGAGAGAGAGAGAGAGAGAGAGAGAGAGAGAGAGAGAGAGAGAGAGAGAGAGAGAGAGAGAGAGAGAGAGAGAGAATTGTTTAAGGTTTATTGTGTAAAATGTGCAATATTTACTTAATTACGTTATATATATATATATATATATATATATATATATATATATATATATATATATACACACAAATGTACATTGATACACAAGCGGGCATGAGCCCGCCGGTGGCGTGTCGAGGGCTGGTGTTTGCCGTCCTCTGTGCTGTGGTGGGCGGCTGTTTGTGACCACCCGCAGCGAGGCGTGGTCAGCGGGGAGGAGGGGCAGCCCGGAGCACCCGCAGCATCACGTTCAAGGGCGTGATGGACAAGAAAGACAGCTCTAGCCTCGCGGCGGGCGAGCACGTCATCGCTGTCAGGCTTATTGGGTGCTGGCTGTGCTGGTCTGAGGGGAGCGATCGCGGGGCAGGGCAGGAAGTAGTGGAAGAGTGGATGGCGGCTGTGCTTCCCGTAGTGGTCACACTCCTGCCTCTGGAAGCTCCTCCCTGATGCAGTAGCCCAGTCTCACTCGCTGCAGCAGCACGCCGTCTGCACGTGACCGCTGCTGGGAGGCGTCCAGCGGCTGGTAGTCAATGGCAGTGGCGTACCAGTTAGTTAGGCACGAGGCTTTCGTTGTCGCTGGGCTGCGGCTGCTGGAGGACCTGCAACCCCGCCCTGGAATCCATGTGGACCACCATGGTGGCCTCCTGACGGTGTTGGACGTGCTCCAGGATCAACTGGATGGCCACCAGCTCCGTCTGCAGAGTGGAGCAGTGGTCAGGAGTCCTGGCGCACAGCTCCATGCTGCCGGTGATGGCAGCAGCAGCCGTCCTGCCGCTTGGGTTTACCGTGCCGTCGACGTAGTACATGGCACATCCTAGCTGGCTCAGTGACGCGCCATGGCCATGAGAACGTGTTACTGCAGCTCTGTGGTGGTGCTGAGGGACTTGCTGACGGGCACAGGAGTGACAGTGAGTTAGCTGTGTTGGCCTCCCATGCAAGGGGCCGGTGAGCGGTAGATCTGGGGGATCTGGCTGAGGCTTGGCCTCATAACCTGCATGTAAGGTGGTGGGTTGCGAGCACAGACCGAAGTAGCCACGAGTTGTGGAGGACCTAAGCGCCATGTGTCATCGCCAGTCATAGCCTCCTCTGTGACACGCCCTCCGCGTAAGTCTGCAGCACCCTGAACACGCGGCAGGCTTCGATCTGTTCCACTCAGGTATTGAGGGGCACGAGACCGATCTCCCACTGCATGACGCTAGCGCTGGACCACCACGGTGCCCCCAGCATGGTCCTCATGGAGGCGTTCTGCAACTCCTCCAGTCGCTCCTGCTGGTGGGGGGAAAGAGTGCAATGAGCACCAGGGTGCTGTAGTCCATCAAGGACCACACCGCCTGTACGTGGCACAGACGCATGATGGAGTACGTGGCACCCGGCTGGCCTGTGCTCTCTCCCTCAGGCAAGTGACGTGGGCTGTGAAGGACTGCCGCTTGTCCCGGCTGGGGAGGAGGGCTCGCTGCGTCCCGCTGTTGCTCCAAGGCAGTGACCCTCACACGCAAGTCCCTGGCATTAGCCAGGGGCAGCAGGAGCTGCACCACGTCCTGGAGGGTCGCAGGCACGCCAGCCTGCAATGCAGGGACTGCACCCTCAGACCCTACCACAGCAGCATAGTAAGGGGCAGTCCTGGGTGACACAAGGACAGGTGGCTGTATGGCAGGGATGGGAGAGTGAGCCACCCCAGAAAGGGCTGGGGCAGCTGCGCCAGGCAGGGGCGGAAATGCTGATGGCTGAGCAGCTGGCAGAGGCAGAGCAGGGAAGTCGGACCAGGACGGGGCACCACTTGCCCAAGCATTGTGTTCCGGAGCTGGGACGGGCCGGAAAACCACCCTGGAGGGGCCGACAATGATGCCGCAGGTCTGTGGCTCCCTGACGGGCCTGGGCCGAGCAGGCAGCGGCGACAAGAGGCGTTGTGCTCGCTCCCACAGTTGCAATACAGCGGGACGACTCTGGTGCCAGCATGTATCTTCTCCAGGCAGCAGGAGGAAGGATGACCCCCAGAACAGTACCTGCAGCGCGGCGCCGACTTGAACTTCCAGCTCTGATGCCCGAACCGACAGCAGTGGCCGCACAGGTCAGGCTCAGGGGTATACAGGCCCACGCGGAAGCGGCCCAGGCCGTGGAGGTGCACCGAGCTGGGCATGGCCCCTTCAACGAGGCCCAGGAGCTGAGGGCGGGGTTCACCTGTGATGACGCGCCTCTTGAGCCAAAGGAAGGCCTCTGGGGTGGAAAGAAGATCAACATCGATGACGGTAGACGTCATGAACGATGACCATCAGCTGCCGGGCGTCAGGGTGTGCGGGATCATGGTGAGGCCGAGTAAAACCCTCTTTCACCAACATGTATGCTGCCGACCGAGGGTTGACTGTCAGGTACGGCATGCGCCTACCTTCTTTCATGAGTGGTTCCAAGGACGGGTGCTGTTTGA
Organism: Portunus trituberculatus; assembly: GCF_017591435.1. Classification (NCBI taxonomy): domain Eukaryota; kingdom Metazoa; phylum Arthropoda; class Malacostraca; order Decapoda; family Portunidae; genus Portunus; species Portunus trituberculatus. Next base: position 2,241,873 of record NC_059304.1, on the reverse strand, counting down.
GCACCGCCATGAACCACTCGTAGAGTTGGGCCAGACTCTTGCCGTGCCCCTAGGGAAAGGTCACACGGCGACGGGAAGCGCCCGGCTGAAGCGAGGAAGCACGAGATGGGGCGTCAGTATCCATGGCGTCATGCAGGCCTGGAGACAAGGGTGGCGAGTCCATAGGGGTGGAGGTCAGGTCAGGGGAGGCTATGCGGTCAACGGCGGCGGGGAGACAAAGCTTCTTTGCTCCACCAACAGGAAGTTTTACCTTCTTCACATGAATAATGGTCTCCCTTGGCTGGCCTGCTGCAAGACAAGTGTCTTGGCTATCCACAGGAGAGGCCGTGAAGGTTTGCTCCACAGCACTTCTCTTCTTTGTAAGGGCTTTGTTCCCACAGAACGGAGCGAGGAAACTAGACACCCGCCAGCCACGGGCCGTGGTTGCTAACTGTTTCGTAATGGCTAATTATGACAGGTATGACCACTGTTACGTTCACCGGTTAAACGGGTAAGATTGGCATCGGGGAGCCGGTGAACAATAACAATAAAAAAAACACTGCAGGTTCAACTGGTGAGGAAATGCAAAGGGGCACTTTAAAAAGCTATTTTAATAAACCATAATGAAACTGACACACATAGATATAACATGAAACATGAAACTGACATACACATAGATATAACATGAAACATATGAAACCGACATACACATATACATATAACACAGAAATAAATACAACAACAAAGAACCCAACTTAATACCTAACAATAATACTAATCCTATATGGAGGCAATGTGGAAAAACACGGGACGAGGTGAAGTGATACTTATGCGGTGTCGCAGTGGTGAAGTGCTGGGTGATGGTTGATCCCACAATAGTCCAAGAGGCGTTGTGTTCACTGGTTGAGGCCTAGACCTCGACTGACTTCCAAAAAGCCAAGAGCTGGCTTAACACTTCCGGTTGAGTCGAATGGGACCGCGTGAATCCAACTTCTGGACAGCAGCGAGCTTCATGAGACGGTGACGTGGAGGGTTCATGAGACGGTGCCGTGGAAGGTTCATGAGACGGTGACGTGGAACGGGAGGTGGAGAGGTGGCGAACGAGGTAGCAAGCGGAGACGGTGATGGTAGTGGAGTATGTTACGGGCGGGCCGGCCCGTAACACCACTTCACATCATCATCCATCGTGTTTCAGGATAATATCAAGACAATACTAAACCCACTGAATCTTGTAATATACCACTAATCATGCTTGTAAAGCTTTATCATTGGCCTTAAATCACCTCTAAACAACTAATATGACATTTCAATCACTTAGAAACATTGTAATATCATCGTGGCCAGGTGGGTTGGAGGAGCAGGGACAGAAGTGTGTATCTGATGAGCAAATATCTAATGAATGAGAAGAAGATAGGCTTGCATAGGCTAATTATCCCCTCGAGTTGTGACGTCATGGTGTTGGGCGTTTCTGATTGGTGGAGCCGCTTCTCCAGTTCAATATGTCTTTAATTTCTTAACAAAATAGTAAGTGTAGCAAATATTTAAGACTAGAATGTATACAAACTTTATTATTAATCTGCCTCAATTTTCGTGTTACTAATGTAATAAACATACAGAGTGTTAAATAACATAATATCTTTTATTATATAGCCTTGTGAGATTAGCTCTCTCAGATATGAAAAAATAAAAATAAAAATTTACATTATCTTATCAATTCTTCTTTATCATGCTAACAGTGTAGTAAACGTGATGAAATATGATGAATAACTCTTTTGTTTATAAATACCATGGTTGGATTAGCTATACAAGAAATGGAAAGATAGAACATTAATCTTATCAATACTTTTATCAGTCTGTGAATAATTCTTGTTCATAATCAGAGCACATTAATGTAGAACGATTTTATGTAAGAACTTATTTATAAAAAAATAAAGAAATCGTTATGTTCTCAGTACTTCAAAATAATTATATTAAACCTGAAATTTTACCAGATAAAGGTTATAACAAAGTCTTTTTTTCGTTCAACTATATGCAATACGAATTACCCAGAAGAATCAAGCGTAAGAATTGAGTTTTCAAATGCCTTTTGAATAATAACACATATTCCGTAATATTTGCACAGCAAAGGAATATGGGAGGGAGATGGGCGGATAGGGCATCAGACAACATCGCTTATCTTGAGCTAACTTTGTATACACATTTTGCAGAATTCAAAGTTATAAAGAGACAGTTAATCAATACACGCATGGATGTGTTAAGTTCGTATGCAGAAACATCCATAAAATGGTTTTAAGTGTTAGTGTCCGTTAGTTACCCATTCATTATTGACTACGTATGCTTATATCACGGCATCAGGCTCTGCTAGGTAAATCTAGCTACGTCACACACGGGCAGGTGACTATACGTAAGCACTGTACATGCATGTACTTTGTATGTGTATGTAAATGTGTATGAACATGAAATATGTACACAATTAAACTTCACTTCTTAATGAAACAGGCACGGGCATGTCATGTTACCCCCATTACATTGGAAAATAGGGATTCTAATATGATTTCACAACAGAAACACGTAGCCAAGATGACACCAAAAGATTACATTGTGTCATCAAAGCCAGAACATCAGCATCAACATCTTAATACCATTTCATATACATTTTGTTATGCAGCCCACTAGGTGAAACAATAAAAATTTAACTCATTGAGTTGTTCCCCTCCACAGAAATCTTCAGTAAAGGCAAAAGATTTAAGCATTTTCAAGGGAACCCAGAGTTATCCTCATAAGTTCATAAGTCTTGAAAGGCAGAACATCAGCATCAACATCTTAAAGCCGTTTCATATACATTTTGTTATGAAGTCCTTTAGGTAGCCCAATAGAAATTTCTTAAAGGTCATTGAGTTCTTCCCCTCCACGGAAATCTTTAGTAAAGGCGAAAAAATTATGCGGCTTAAAGGGAAACCAGAGTCATCCTCAGCGTCACAACTCCGGATCAATACCTTTAAATCTGAACACCTGCGCAGGCTGCATATCTGAGTAAGAAAGGCACGTCTATATTTAACATACACTTTCTCTGTGATACCGCTCATAATACTTTACATACATTACTTTTATTTCCACAATATTAGAATACTTATAAAGAATCATACACTTGTTTAACATTTTCTGCCATCACCAGACACGTGCCGCCCAGCCGACAGGATTAGGCGAGGGTGAGGAGAACCATGGCTCAACGCTCCCACCCCACCAGGCGGACCGGGAGCTAGAAGCCAGCAAGAGGCAGGTGTCCTGGTACGCTGCCGCCACCCCCTATTACCTCTAGACACAGCCCACTAGCAGCCCAGAGAGGACGGCGTGCTGCTGCAACAAGTAAGGCTCGGCTACCCCATCCGTAAACAGCTGAGCGAGGACTTTGTGGGGACAGGTGTGTTCCCACTGAGGAGCGCACAGTTGCCTTTCACTGGTTTATTACCTCCTATCCTGCCTCACCACCGCCCGATTCGGACCAAGATCAGCCGTAGCCATCCAGACCCTGCCGGCGGCCTCTTGAGCAGTCACGAGGTGAACTCTACCCTGCTTATCCACAGCATCCCATGAGACTTACTGATATAGGTGCTAAGAGCAGCACCACCTCCCCGATGTCTTCACCGCGCCTCACAACCAGCTGACGCCTGTATTGTACTATATACTATATAATTTTTTGAAATATAAATGTATGCATATTTTGTACGTTAACCTTAACAACAAACAACTCTGAAACTCTCTGCCTACTTTTCTTACAACTAACTTCTTTAAGAGGGAGGTTTCAAGACATACACATTTTGCAGAATTCAAAGTTATAAAGAGACAGTTAATCAATACACGCATGGATGTGTTAAGTACGTATGCAGAAACATCCATAAAATGGTTTTAAGTGTTAATATCCATTAGTCTCCATCTCACATTTTGGCTAACTCTATGACTCTTCTAGGCAACTGGATATCAAGTAGGCCTTTTTTCTTTTTATTTTTGTTGCCCTTAACAAGCTTCCCTTCTTCCATAAAAAAAAATAATAATAAATAAAATAAAAAAATAAGCTGGAATTGAAAGTCATAATTCCAAAAGTATACATTTCCGATGTTAATGATGTATACCATCAATCAATTCACTACATTTCTCACAAAAAAAAAAAAAAAAGCCACGCAGATTCGTTAGTTGGGTTGATCTAAATTGACCGAAATTTCATATAGTTCTTAAATAACTACTTATGTTGAAACTTATACCGTTTCTGGACCTCTCCGAAACTTTATACAGTAGAGTATCAAGAACTCTCCAAACAAGTACACAACACCATTTCGGTAGACACCTACCGAAACGATAATTTACTCCCAGCGAGGTCTAATAACACTATAACACTATAGTTCAGATGGTACTGTGAACCTTCCATTAAAGCTAGTTGTGATCTCGTTGAACGTTTCCCTTAGTGTCTCACAACTCACGGGGGCAGTCACAGCCTGCCCTCTAAAGACAACTCTCCTTCTTCACAGAAAACTACATGTACTTATCACACATACACCCTGAACTTAAAAAATAAAAAATAAATAAATAATAAAAAAAAAAAGGCGACTCCAACCTCAGTCTTGGAGTTCCCTTCTGAAGGTGACCAGAAATGTCCCCAGGTCGGGCTCCTCTCTTGATAACGACCCAAATGTCTTAACACCTCCAACATTTTTTTCTACATTAACTTCTGCAACATTCGCGGTCTTGGATCTAATTTTCAATCTGTAGAACACCACCTCTCCTCTACTAAACCTCATTTTCTTTTCCTCACCGAAACACAGGTGTCTGAGGCAACTGACAGCAGCCCTTTCTCTGTTCCCCTTTACTTTCTCTATTCTCATTTTCGTGCCAAAGCTGGATGTTGCGTCTGTGTGTGCAACGACTTAACTTGCTCTCGTGCCTACGTTCTCGAATCTTCTGAGTTTTCCATCATCTGGCTTTGACTCAATAATCATTCTGTAACTAAATTCATCTGTGCTGCCTATCTCTCCCTTAACTCCTCTGACAATAGTAAATTCTTTGACTATTTAACTTCCAAAGTGGAGCACATTCTGTCCCTCTAACCATTCGCAAAGATTTCCATTCTTGGAGATATTAATGTTCACCACAAGCTTTGGCTTTCCCCTCCTTCACTGACCATCCTGGTGAACTAGCCTTCAATTTTGCTATCCTCCATGACCTAGAGCAATTGGTACAACACCCTACTCGTATTCCTGACCGTCTTAGAGATATGCCCAACATTCTTGATCTCTTCCTCACCTCTTAATCCGTCTGCTTATGCTGTCACCCTATCATCTCCGTTGGGCTCCTCCGATCATAATCTCATTTCTGTATCTTGTGATTGTCTTCATCGTACATTACTCATTCTTTTTCTCAACCTAAAACTTCTAAACCTTGGTTTAACACACACTTTTCTCGTGCTTTGCATGATAGATACGTGGCCCAAAAGACACTTGAGACTTCCCTCTTCTGAATCTCACGTACTTTATATTTCTGCCCAGAATCATGCCGAGTCTGTTCTACTACTTGCCAAACAGTCCCTCATAAATAGAAAATGTCAAAATCTTTGAAACTCAAACTCCCCTCGAGACTTCTGGCTAAGAACATCTCCAATAACTTCACTTCTTAATTTTTCTCAACCTAAACCTTCTAAACCTTTGTTTAATATAGCTTTTTCTTGTGCTATACATGATAGAGAGGTTGCCCACAAAAGGTACTTGAGCCTTCCTGAATCTCATGCACTTTATATTTCTGCCCGGAATCATGCCAAGTCTGTTCTTCAACTTCCCAAACACTCCTTCATAAACAGAAAATGTCAAATCTTTGAAACTCAAACTCCCCTCGAGACTTCTGGCATCTAGCCAAAAACATCTCCAATAACTTCATTTCATCATCTTTCCCTCCTTTATTTCATCCTGATGGCACCACTGCTATCTCTCCTGTCTGTAAAGCTGAACTCTTCTCTCAAATCTTTACTAACAACTCCACCTTGGATGATTCTGGGCTTGTCTCTCCCTCTCCTCCTTCCACTGACTTTTGTCAATTAAAATTCTTCGTAATGATGTTTTCCATGCCCTCGCTGGCCTAAACCCTCGGAGGGCTTATGGACCTGATGGTGTCCCTCCTATTATTCTCAAGAACTGTGCTTCCGTGCTTGCACCTTGTCTGGCCAAACTCTTTCAACTTAGTCTATCAACTTCTACCTCTCCTTCTTGCTGGAAGTTTGCCTAAATTCAGCCTGTTCCAAAAAAAGGGTGACTGTTCTAATCCCTCACACTACCGTTTTATAGCTTTAATCTCTTGCTTGTTTAAATTTTATTTTAATCTATTCTGAATTGGAAATTCTTAAACTACTGTCACTTCGCAATCTTTTATCTGATCGCCAGTATGGCTTCCGTCAAGGTCGCTCTACTGGTGATCTTCTAGCTCTCTTTACTGAGTCTTGGTCATCCTCTTTTAGAAATTTCGGAGAAACTTTTGCTGTCACGTTATATATATCAAAAGCTTTTGATAAAGTCTGGCAGAAAGCTTTCATTTCCAAACTGCCCTCCTACAGTTTCTATCGTTCTCTCTACAACTTTATCTCAAGTTTTCTTTCCGACCGTTCTATTGCTGCTGTAGTAGACGGACACAATTCTTCTCCTAAATCTATTAATAGTGGTGTTCCTCAGGGTTCTGTCCTGTCACCCACTCTCTTTCTATTATCCATTAATGATCTTAACCAAACTTCTTGCCCTATTCACTCCTACGCTGATGATACCACCCTACATCTTTCCACGTCCTTTCAGAGACGACCAACCCTTCAGGAAGTCAACAGATCGCGCAGTGATGCCACAGAACGCCTGATTTCTGATCTAAGATTTCTGATTGGAGCAGAGAAAATCCAGTAGTTTTCAATGCCTCAAGAATTCAACTCCTCCATCTATCAACTCAACACAACCTTCCAGACAACTATCCCCTCTTCTTCGATGACACTCAACTGTCTCCCTCTTCCACACTGAATATCTTCGGTCTGTCCTTTACTCATAATCTTAACTGGAAACTTCACATCTCATCTCTCGCTAAAACAGATTCTATGAAGTAAGGCGTTCTGAGTCGTTTCCACCAGTTTTCTCGCCTTTCTAACAAGTACCTTACCTGCCCCATATGGAGTACTCTTCGCATGCTTAATGAGTTTCCACATATACAGTTTTATTAGATAGGGTAAAATCAAAAGCTTTTCGTCTCATCAATCCCCTCCTCTCACTGACTGTCTTCAGCCTCTTTCTCACCGCCGAAATGTTGCATCTCTTTCTATCTTATATCGCTATTTTCATGCTAACTGTTCTACAAATCTTGCTAATTGCATGCCTCCCTTCCTCCTGTGGCCTCGCTGCACAAGGCTTTCTTCTTCCTCTCATCCCTTTTCTATCCAACTCCCTGATACAAGAGTTAACCAGTACTCTCAATCATTCATACCTTTCACAGGTACACTCTGGAACTTCCTACTTGCTGCTGCATTTCCATCTTCCTACGACTTGTCTTCTTTTAAGAGGGATGTATCAAGACATTTACTCCCAAATTTTGGCTAACAGTTTTCTTTCTTCTAGAGCAGTGGTTCCCAAACTGTGGGAAATGTGAAGCTACCAGGGGGCAAATAATTACAGTACCTACTAACTAAAAAATCTCGAAGTCAAATCAAAAGTCATTTTATTTGTTACTAACCGTTCTCTATGGCTATGCTTAGTTGTTACTAACTGCTCTCTATCCACTTTACTCTGTAACTATAAGTTTATCAGTATATTTGTACATTTGAAAAATAGTTAGTAAATAGTCGTAGTGTGTTTTAACTGCTCTTTCTCTCATACACATGAAGGGGGAAATCTGGATGGATGAACTGGGTGCAGGAGGAAATGACAGAAAGAAGTTTGGGAACCACTGTTCTAGAGAACCAGCACCCAAGTGGGCATCTTTTTTTTTTTTTTCTTAAATATTTTTTTGATCTTGGCTGGCCCTCTCTCCTACATGGAGGGAAAAAAAAAAAAAAACTGAGCAAGTGCATCAAGATACGCTTCACAGTAATTAAAGTACAATATCAATAATAAAAGGGTAGCAATATTAAGTCTAACGTTCATGGTATTCTTCTATAAATATATATAAAAGCATTTTACATTATGCATTAATGGACACAGTAGGCAATTGTGCAAAGGCGCTTTATATTATGCATTAACATTAAATTACTATGAGAAACATCTAGATATGCTAGATATGTTACACTGTACCGTACCTTAACACACTTCTCGATAACTACACATTGAAATACGTAATGACAAAATAAAATGTCATTTAACAATTGTAACAAGTAGGGACATACAGGAATGAAGACTTGTCCTCCCCATACACAGCAGATCAGGCCACTTCAGCGTCATTGCAAAACGGTAACACATCTACCATATTGCCTAACAACTCACATTGCACACCATTATAGACCACGATGGGATGGGTGAAAACACTGCGTCACCATCAAAGTTATAAGCAGAGCCTCTGGGACGGGGCTCTGACAGCATCACGCAGACTATCTTAGTGGAAACTTAGAGGCCACACAAGGCATTCAATGTCAGACAATTAGGGGGATGCGCGAACGCAATCCCCCGCTATCAAAAATTTCTCACTCGAGTTAACCACATTTGGGTTAATCGCAGGGGTCAGCACCGCCGGAGTGCAATGGTGGGCCTCGCCTGGGAGAACCGCCTTCATGATCACGGTGTCCCCTGTGCCAGGTAAGTATGCATTCTATCCAAACTCCGCTCACCCAACCCTCAACAGCTGTTTGTTAGTTAGTTATCCGTCCCTAAAAGAAAGGGACGGAGTGGGCCCTCAACAGCTGAACACTCGCAAAACAATGGGACCGATCGCGATGTGCTATGTAGGTGCCTTCAACCGCCAGATGGGTTAATTATTTCACAGTAAGTTGGTCAACTGAAACGTACTTTTCTGCACGTTTTGTAAATATTAAATGGTTTAATAAAATAGTTATAATCTTTCTAAGAATGTACTCGTGGCATATAAGCTAAAAACGTTAAAATATTTATATATATGTAGAGCGCTCTTCTTTACCATCTCTATTTCTGGGACAAAAAATAGAAAAGATCATTAATAGGTAAAGCGTAGTTTTAATGCCTTTTTCTTTCCATAAAAACTAATATGAATTATATTCATACAGAAAATCACAATTAATAATCTTAAGAAATTAATAGTATAGAGGATATTGTCTAACATGCACCGAGATTGTTCTATCGAAACGTAAACAAATCTAGCGTTAAGAGCCATCGCCACACTCGCTACACAACGACTTCACTATGGATAACACTATGGATATTAGTGAGGATGAACTTAGAAAATGGACAGTGCCAACTCTAAAAAACTTTCTGAGATCAAAAGGCATACCATAAACCTATTAATAGTGGTGTTCCTCAGGGTTCTGTCCTGTCACCCACTCTCTATTATTCATTAATGACCTTCTTAACCAAACTTCTTGCCATATCCACTCCTACGCTGATGATACCACCCTACATCTTTCCACGTTCTTTCAGAGACGTCCAACCCTTCAGGAAATCAACAGATCACGCAGGGACGCCACGGAACGCTTGACTCCCGATCTTTTTAAGATTTCCGATTGGAGCAGAGAAAATCTAGTAGTTTTCAATGCCTCAAAAACTCAATTCCTCCATCTATCAACTCGACACAACCTTCCAGACAACTATCCCCTCTTCTTCAATGACACTCAACTGTTTCCCTCTTCCACAATGAATATCCTCGATCTGTCCTTTGCTCATAATCTTAACTGGAAACTTCACATCTCATCTCTTGCTAAAACAGCTTCTATGAAGTTAGGTGTTCTGAGGCGTCTCCGACAGTTTTCTCTCCCTCCAACTGCTTACTCTGTATAAGGGCCTTATCCGTCCCTGTATGGAGTACTCTTCGCATGTTTGGGGGGGTTCCAGTCACACAGCTTTGCTTGATAGGGTGGAATCGAAAGCTCTTCGTCTCATCAACTCCCCTCCTCTGACTAACTGTCTTCAGTCTTTTTCTCACCGCCGAAATGTTGCATCCCTTTCTATATTTTATCGCTATTTTCATGGTAACTGTTCTACTGATCTTGCTAATTGCATGCCTCCCCTCCTCCTGCGGCCACGCTGCACAAGGCTTTCTTCTTCCTCTCATCCCTATTCTGTCCAACTCTCTAATACAAGAGTTAACCAGTACGCTCAATCATTCATCCCTTTCACTGGTAAACTCTGGAACTCCCTCCCTGCATCTGTATTTCCGAATTCCTACAACTTGTCTTATTTTAAGAGAGAGGTATCGAGGCATTTGCTCCCCTAATTCTGGCTGACGGTTTTGGCACTTTTGAAGTCTTTGGATAGCCAGCGCTCAAGTGGGCCTTTTTCTAACTTTCTTTTTTTTGCCCTTGGCTGGTCCTCTTCCCTACGTAAAAAAAAAAAAAAAAAAAAAAAAAAAAAAAAACCAAGTTCACTTGTTGTGATTCCGTTAGGAAAATTCGGTTTCGGTAATGTTGGCCAGGATATTTTGGCACAGACTCCGATTATTATTATTTTTTTTTTTTTGTAAATGCTACTCAGTGATATTTGCTCTACGCTTTTTGCGTGGAACATTATCCTATGCAGAAACTCTGACAATTTTGTGATAAGGTATATGTACTATTAGACTTACAAAAAATATTTTGATGGGACACTGGTACATCCATACTTTGCAACATTAGGAATATATATTTGCATATTTTTATATCATTTTCAATCAGACACAGTGAAACAACCAAACGTTTATATTATGAGGAATGTAGGCATATCAATATATATATATTTTTTTTTTAATAGGGCTTCCACAAGAGCGACAGTGCGACGAGATAGGCAGGACTAACTTGTGAATTAAACTAGCTGGCGAATAATGAAAACTACACAGATCGCGATTGGAGCCATTATAACACTTTATGCAAGTATTCGTTCTGGACAATATAAATTTTTACGTTACTATTACGTTTAAAATTACAGCAAAATTTATTATTCACTGCCTGCCTCATTACTACACAAGCACCATAGCTATATATATCTATCTATCTATCTATATATATATATATATATATATATATATATATATATATATATATATATATATATATATATATATATATATATATTGCAGATTGTCTACTTTCTCACCAAACACGTTTTAACAATGTTTTTTCCACAATACATGTCAATCAAACACAAATGTATCTACATTTTGTCCTTGCAAACTAAGGATACAGTGGGTTCTAGCAAGCCGTTCAACACATTACAATTAACTTCATAACGTTCTAATACACTTTAAGCCTAAAGATACATTTACAATACGCGTCAACAATATGGATTGGAAATAGCTATAGATATTTAACTTTTGATATATCTGTGTTACATAGAATGTCCAAATGAGCACAGCTTGTACAAAAATCTCCAGCAACAACAAAAAGCAGCACGTCATGTACACCAGCATAAGGTACCTCGCTGAACTATGTTTTAATCTATCAGGACGCTTTCTAAGTGCATAAGTGCATATATATATATATATATATATATATATATATATATATATATATATATATATATATATATATATATATGAACTGTTGATGGTGTATATAAAACAACTACACCTTTTCTTCATCACAGTATACAGACCTCTGAACGTAAGTTTGGAACAATTCAATGAGGGATTATTTCCAGAAAAAGGTATAAAAAACTGAGTATTGATTAACTCTTGCGTTAGGGAGTTGGACAGAATAGGGGTGTACAGCGAGGCCACAGGAAGGGAGGTATATGTAGTTATCAAGATCAAAAGGGGAGTTAGCAAAAAAATTGCGATAAAAGATAGCAAGAGATACAATTTAACGAAACCCTCAATAAGATAAATAAGGAATTAATTCCAGAGAAAGGTATAAAAGACAGAAAATTGGTAAACTCTTGCGTTAGAGAGTTGGACAGAATAGGGGTGTACAGCGAGGCCACAAGAGGAGAGGAAACATGCAGTTAGCCAGATCAAAAGTTAGCAAACAAATTGCGATAAAAAATAGCAAAAGATACATGTCGGCGTTGAGAACAAGGCTTAACACAGTCAGTTAAGGGAGGGAATTGATATGACGAAAAGCGTTTGAACCCACCCTATTTAATAGAAGTCTTTAATTTATTGATAGTAGAGATGTTAGATGTTGTCTAATAGGACGCGTGCAGTATTTTTTTATCTGCCTCAATTTTCGTGTTACAAGTATAATAAACATATGAAATATTAAATGATATAACACCCTTTATTATATAGTCTTGTAATATTAACTAGAACGTATATGGAAAGATATAATATTTACATTACTTTATTAAATTATTCTTATATTTGTTGTGTTAACAGTGTAATATACTTGATGAAATATGTTAAATAACTCAATTCTTTATAAATACCCTAGTTGGATTAGCAACACTAGATACGGAAGATAGAACATTCATCTTATAAATACACCTTCAAGAATTATACGACTGTGAATAATTATTGTTCAAAATCAGAGCACGTTAATGTAAAACGATCTTATGCAAAAACTTATTCATAAAAAATAAAGAGAGTTATGTTCTCAGTTCTTAAAAAATAATGACATTATACAACTTGACAATTCACCAGATATAAAGGTTATACGTACCAATTTTTTTTTCGTTCAACTAAATACAATACGAATCACCCTTTATTGTAAGCAGAAGAATCAAACGTAAGCATTGAGTTTTAAAGTGTGTTTTCAATAATAATAAAACAAATTCTGCAATATTTGAACCGCAATGGGCTTCGGGAGGGAGAAGGTGGGTGGAAAGAGCATCAGACAGCATTTTCTGCTCTTACTTAACATCGCTTATCTTCAGCTAACTTTGTATACACATTTGCAGAATTCAATGTTACAAAGAGACACTTAATCGTAACACGCAACGACCTGTTATGTATGCAGTAATATATAAAAAAAAAAATGCCCCTAACTGATAGTGTTCTCTAGATTCCCAAGCATTATTGACTACGTATGCTTATATCACGGCATCAGGCTCTGCTTGGCGACCGCCGCCCTCAGACCCAGCCTGAAAAACGCGGCCTCCTCACCAGCCGCATGTGCTCACAGATGTGATATTGTGGGTGCTCAGGGCGGCATCACTATTCTACTTCCCTTCCCGACATAGAAATGACGACGACGAGAGGCAGATGTCACCACGCCACCCAAGGGCATGTGAATATCGTGAATACACGTAATTACTTTATATGTAAGTGCTTTGTATATGTAAATATATATAAACATGTAATATATACAAATAAACCTTCACTTCTTACTGAAAAAGGTATTGGGAAAGTCAAATTACCGCCACTGCATTGTAAAATAAAGATTCCATGCTTTCCCAAAGAGACGGCACCAAAACGCTTTATATATTCTGTTATCATCGTCCGAACATCAGCATTAATATCTTAATGCCGTTTCATATACATTTTGTTATGAAACCCACTATGTGGGCCAATAAAAATTTCTTAAGACTCATTGAGTTGTTCCCCTCCACGGAAATCTTTAGTAAAAGGCGAAAGATTTATGCATTTTCTAGGGAAACCAGAGTTATATCAAGCGTTGTTGTTATTGTTTATAGGTTTATTGTATAAATTTATATACATTACATATACAAATAGTATACAAAGCGGGCTTCAGCCTGCCGGTGGGGGTTGTAGTGTTGTGTGGCCACTGTGGGTCCAGCGAGCTGTGGTTCCGCCGCCTTCGTGTTGTGGTAGAGAGCGGCGCTGGCAGGTCAGGCCAGATCAGCGGGGAGGACGTGCCGCCCTGAACACCTGCAGCATGGCCTCCCTTGGCGTGTGGCGGATGAGATGGGCCATCCTGGCTTCGCGTCTGCTGAGGAGGCCGCCGGCTGCAGGCTGGACGAGTAGTGGCGGCGGTGGTCTGAGGGCGGCTGTGGCGGGGCAAGACAGGAAGTTGTGCAGCAGCGGGCGGCGATCCTGCCTCCCGCAGTGCTCACACTCCTGCCACTCGAAGCCGTCATAGAGCTCCTCCTTCGTGCAGAAACCCAGCCTGACGCGCTGCAGCAGCACGCCGTCCGCCCTGGGCCGCTGCAGGGAGGCGTCGAGCGGCTGATAGTCGGCGGCGGCGGCTTACTATGCCGCCTGCCTCTTCCCGGCCTCCAGCTCCCAGTGTGTCTGGCGCGTCGTCTCGATGGCGGCGCGCCTGGCTCGCGCCTTCACCTACCGCAGACTGAAGGGCACGGGCCTGGTCACCCGGGGGCTCTCCGCTGCTCTCGTAGCGGCCGCGTCGGCAGCCTCGTTGTCTCGCACCCCCACATGGCTGGGGATCCAGTTGAGCCTCACCTGCCGCCCCTGCACGGCGAGGCTCTGGAGGCTGCCCAGGATGGCGGTGACGAGGCTCACGTTGTCGCTGGGCTGCGGCTGCTGGAGGGCCTGCAATCCCGACCTGGAGTCGGTGTGCAGCACCACGGTGGGCTCCTGGCGGTGGTGGGCGTGCTCCAGGGCCAGCCGCAGTCTCCTCTGGGTCACGCCCTCCGCATCGCGATGATGGACCCGGGCCAAGTGGCAGGCCATGACCTGCTGGACTCTGACCGAGAGGGGCACCAAACAGGTCTCGCTCTGCATGACGCAGGCGCTGGACCAACTCGGTGTCCCTAGCATGGTCCTCATGGCGGTGTTCTGCACCACCTTGAACCGCTCCTGCTGGTTGGGAGAGAACACCACGAGGACGGGAACGCTGTAGTGAACCGGCGAGCGGACGGCTTGCACGTAGTACAGGCGCAGGACGGAGAAAGTGGCACCGGCGGTGGGTCGCGTCATGGCCCACATCACGTTGAGCCTTGCCTGCGTCCTCTCCCTCAGGTAGGCGGCGTGGGCTGTGAAGGACAGCCGCTTGTCCAACCACACCCCGAGTCAGTTCGACTCCCTGGACGCGCAGCTGCCAGGCCAGGTCAGCAGCTTTCACCATCATGGCCCGAGACTTCTCTGCCGAGATCTTTAGCCTTCGCACTTCTCGCTGATGAGGTCGAGGTCATCGGCGTAACTCAGGAGGACGGTGCCGTTTTGGAAGGGCAGGACCACCAGCAGACCCATCATCAGGTTGAAGAGGCAGGGGCTGAGGATGCTGCCCTGCGGAGTCCCGTTCTCGAACTCTTGGGAGCTCAACTTGAGGCCCTGAAACTTGACTTCAGAGCGGCGTTATTGCAGGTAGTCCCGGAGCTAGGCCAGCAGCCTTCCTCGCACCCCCTTCTGCACGAGTAAGGCGTGCACAGCTCGAGGGTTGGCCAGCTCGAAGGCCTTCTCGAGGTGGAGGAAGACGACGATGGTGGGGCGGTGGTTGGCCTGTGCCAGCAAGGCAAGAATGCTGTCTGCCGTGCTCACGCCGCGTGTGTAGCCGAACACGTGTGGATGGAGTGGCCCCACCCGCCACCATAGTCAGGCCAGGACCATTCTCTCCGCCGTTTTGGCCGTGCAGCTGAGGAGAGAGATGGGCCTGAGCTTGGTGGGTTCCCTCAGCTTGGGGATGGGCTGGATGTCGGCCTCCTTCCACGCGGGTGGTAGGCGGCCCGCCGCCCACGACGCGTTGATCACGGCCAGCAGAGCGGCGTCCCTGTCTAGCTCGACGTGGGCCAGCATGGAGTACAGCACGCCGTCCGACCCCGCTGCTGTGCCGCGGCCACGCCTTTTCGCACGGTCCAGCTCCTGCTGCGTGAAGGCCCTGTCGGTGTCGTCCGCTTCCTCCACTGACGCCCTGACGGCGTAGTCCCGGCGGGGCTGGAGATGGTGTTAAAGCGGCGTGTGTGGGGGGGGAAGCTGGTCGCTGGAGCCTCGTTCGGTGAACACAATGACGAGTCTCTCTGCCTCCTGTTGGGGGTGGGGGTGGGCTGCCGGGCGGGGCGGGGCTGCGCCAGAAGCCGTACTAATGCTCCTCCACAACTGGCCAAGGGACGTGTGTTGGCTGAGGTTGGAGCACCACTCTAGCCACTTAGCGTCCTTCGCCTTCAGGGACACCTCCAGCGCGCCAGCCACCACGTCCTGCAAGAGTCTCAAGTTGGTAGGGTTGGGGCACCTCTTATATAGCTTTCTGTGGACGTTAACGCGGTGGTTGTGTTCCCACACCTCCTCGTTGTAGAACCACCAGTCAGGCCGATGACGGCGGCTCCGTGCACGAGGGATGGCAGCGTCGGCCGCCCGCTGTAAGGCCTCCGTCACGTCCCTCTCCTGCTAGTGCAGGTCGGCTGGGGGCTGGTAGGCAGTCCACCACTCATCGAGAGAGGCCTGAAACTTGGGCCAGTCTGCCTTCCTAGTGTTCCAACGCGAGAGCGGGCGGGGCGGGGCGGGTGGGATGTCTGGGAGCGTGGCGAAATGGTCACTAGCGAGAGTGGGGTGAACCCGCCAAGCAGCGCCGGCCGCCAGGTCCCTCAACACCAGGGTGAGGTCGAGCATGCCTCCCCAGGTGTGGGTGGCTTCCCCTGTGTTTAGGAGGCGGACGTAAGGGACGTCCTCGAGCAGGACGGCCAGGTGCCGCCCCGCCTCGTTGGCTCGGGACAGGGAGTGGAGCACGGCGTGATGAGCGTTGAAGTCACCCCCACAAGGCTTGTGTGGGCGGCGAGGGTGAGCAGCTCACCCGCCTCCAGCTGGTGCCTCTGGCTCCTGTAGATGTTGTACACCAGTAGCCAGAGGCTTCCCACGTGCAGCTCCAACGCCAGCACCTCCACGCCGTCGCCGCAAAGCATTGGGGTGGCGACTCCGGAGCCCACCTGCTTTTTTTTTTTTTTTTTTTTTTTGGCCATCACCGTCTTGGGTATTAGGCCATTTATTTATTTTTCAACTTTTTTAAAGTTTTACATTTCTTTTAAAATAAAGCCTTTTATTTTGTTTTAACATATATACAGTTTTTTATTGGATTTATTTATTTATTTATTTTTATTTATATAATTTGTTTTTGTTTTTGTTTTAATATCTTAACATTAAGTATCTTCACACATTCTCATGCACGCTTCATTCACACAGGGATCCTATACCTATCTCAAAACTATTGTCCTTTGTCAGGGCATGGAGGAGGGGAGATAAATCACAATCACACACGGTGGCTACGTAGTATCACTACGTATTGCATATATACATGAAGGGAAAACATTCATATTAGATCAAGCAAAATTGGAAACATACACACTTTCATACTTTTATTTACATAAATATATAGAATAAATAACATAATATATACACATAAATCACAACTCTCTGATTAAATTGGCCTCAGTCAGGTAAATCATCAGTCTATTGACCACATCCGGGTGTTCGTCACCCAGGAGGATGGTCTGCGTTAGCGGGAGGCCGCGACTCTGGCAATACGCCGCCAAGAGCAGCCTCTCCTCACGATAACGCACACAGTGAAGCAGGATGTGCTCAACAGAGATGGTAACATTACAGGTGGAACACTGTGGTGGGAAGGCGTGTGCTATGTATGGAAGCATGTGGGTGGGGAGAGTGCAGTCCATCCTGAGGCGTGCGAGGACCACCTCCTCCCGCCTTTTGGGGCGATTGGAGGAGGCCCACTCGCCCAGGATGGGTTTGGTGGTGTGGATGTGGAGGTTATCCCAGTGACTCTGCCACAGGAGTTTTGCTGATGATTTAACAACTGAGAGACATGACTGAAGATCCCGACGGAGGTTCCACGCTCCCTCGAGCTCTGCAGCAGACCGTGCTAGCATGTCAGCCTGTTCATTCCAGCGTATACTGGAATGTCCAGGCACCCAAACAAGCGAAAAGGATTTATGACATGAATTCAGCTTATTAATGATGTTGCCCTGGATTTCATTTGTATCCGTGCGGCCGGACTCTATTGCCTGAAGGGCTGACATAGATTCCGAAAAAATGACAATTGAATTATGAAGTAAATATAAAAAGCATAATCTATGGCTTTGTCAATAGCAAAAATTTCAGCAGAGAACACCGATGTATGAGTAGGCAGTCGGAACCTGAGGGCACATTCATTCGACCAGACACTTGCACCCACACATTCATCTGTCTTGGAGCCGTCTGTGTGGAGATGTAGGGATGGAGGGAAGCCAGCGACGAGGGCCCGAAAGTGGTGTTGAAGCTCCACCTCGGAAACCACAGCTCTGGATCAATACCTTTAAACCTGAACACCTGCGCTGGCTGCATGTCAGAGTAAGAATGGGAAGTCTATACTTGATGTACACTTTTTCTGTGATACACTCATAATAATATATATTTAACGCTTTACTTCAACAATACGAAAATACTTAAAAAGAATCATAATTTTGTATAGCATTTTACATTGCAAAAATCTCAAATAGTAAGAATATAGTTTGTCAGGATACCCTTTTTCCATGCACACGTTTAGGGTTCAGCTCAGATTTACCTACTGAAGGCAAAACCTACTCATGTTCTATTGATTCTGTCGTGAACATTTTGCAAGATCTGCATTCTTCAGAAGATTAGTTATCATGGTTAATTTTATATAAAAGCAACGTTCAGAGTTTACTTATTTAACCATACCCTGAACACAAGTATTTATAAGGTATTAATGATTGTAAAAACCACAATCATACATTTCAATTATATAAAATAACCAACACAAAGTTATTCATTTCCGCTATCATATCGTTAATCTCGAACATAGATTCCATTTTAAAAGAAGGTGACAGTCTCTGGTGGTGCAACGATAGCAAACACTCTCTACCAGTTCTTTAGGACACGTGTGCCGCGACACCAAAGGGTAGCCTACCGTTACATTTACTAACGGTGCTGGCAAAATTCAGGGCTAAAACAATTTCCGTACTCTCTCTCTCTCTCTCTCTCTCTCTCTCTTTTATTCGATAAACAAAGATAAACCAACACAAATTGCACATTATTCATAGTAATTATCGGCTACGCTGCTGCAGAAGTTTAAAGGTGTTGCCACTCTTTTCTATTTCTTCTCATTCTTCAGTTACCCGTCTGCCTGCAAAGGCGGCAGGACTTATGTATTATATCTAACCAAGTTCTTGAGTCGTTTATTCATTTGCCTTTTCAATTTTTATTCATTCATTATGAAGTACTAGTATTTTCTGTATACTTAAGAACACCAAAAGCTAAATTTATGACTTTTATCCTCTAACAGTAACTGCAAACATATTGTAAATTGTGATTATTTACAATTCTTTTATAACTAGAATTCATACTCCCTAAAAAATGTGCCTGGGACTTTAGCAAAGCTTGCCAAGGGTACTTCAAACCAAAAAAGTTTGCGAACTTTGCTCTATACAAACCTGACATGTAATAGTGACTGTTTACACTAACCTAAAACCACTGATAACCTTTAACATGCTTTACCTCACTATGGTGAAAAGGAAATTAACGTGATAGGTTGTTGGAATTGGATACAGTAATTACTGCAAATTAGATTATTTATTTATTTATTTTATTATTATTTTTTTTTTTCCCTGAGGAGATTTCTGGAGTTTACCATCATGCGCACATATCGTGTGTGTGTGTGTGTGTGTGTAGATGAGCGACAATAGAAGGAATGTCAAGACTCCAATAAAATAAGTACATGGACTGCTTTGAAGACGCAGCAGATATGCATATTGTTAAGATTCCCAGATGTATTGCTAATTCTCCCCAGGGGGAGTGGACCGATCCCGGAAGTACTGCAATACCGGGCCGATCCGCGGCAAAGGTGGAGCAAGCCCCTAGCACTTCGCCATAGTCCAAAAATCAGTTTAATATCGTAGATCCCACATGGGGATCGTATCAGATATTAAGCTGATAAGAACAGATACTACACTTTGATCTTAGCCAAAAGGCCGAGAAGCGATACCCAACAACTAGAACGCAATAGCCACATTCCCAAAGACTGAACACCCAGGCCGATCAGTGATTTACTATGCTATTGGTATCTAACCCTTGCCTTATTTACAGATTAACTTCAAGTCTATGATAGGAAATTAAATATATTCTCAATCCTCAAGATTCATTACACTGGTTCCTTAACCAGTGTAATGAATACGCAGGTGTCACTGCATAAAAATTTTCATGGAAAAACAAAAATACTCCAGGAACAATGAATGTCAATGATATTAAGCATAATACAGAGACAGCTACAAGTGGAACTGACATTCCTAGCAGCAATTAGTTTCCATCTCACTTTTTTTTTACTTTTTTCCTCGATCTAATCGATAAAAGATTAAGCTGCTGGATGTAATGCATTTGTGTGCTTTATGATATTTAGTTTTTAGTATCAAGGAATGTTTACATCTTGTTGTGATACTCTATAAACCTATAATAATAATAAATAATAATAATGAATGTTTACACAACGGGGCAAAATTGAGTGTATTAGAAATTTCATCACATACTGAATATCAACATGATCAAAACTTTCTCGAGAATCTCTGGCAAAAAAAAACAGAGTAAGCATGTTATATACACCAGCATAACTAAAAAGCTGCCTCTACCATGCCATAATCTTATCAGGCAGCTTCACAGGTGTATATAGACAAGAAGTCCTGCAATGAGCTTATATTCTTCCCTATACCTAAGTTGGGCATCAATAAGGCTACGCAAGTTTTCTGTGCTATTATGAACCAGAGTCATGTAACCCAAGATTTTACAAGTAATTTATCTGCATGCAATATCTCTTTTGTGAAGGACATAACTCGATCGATCTAATGCTCCCCCACCCAAAACATCCGATTTCCCAAAGATCCCCTAAGATAGTTGGGAGTGACAAGTAGGCGCATTAAATTCGATTTCAAAAAGTCAAATCGAAAAATATATATTTCCGACGGAAATGAAGTATACCATCAATCGATTCGCTATATTTCTCAACAGAAAAACAGACGCCACATCGGAGATTCCTTGGATGGGTGAAGGTCCAAACTCACCGAAATTTCATATGGTTCTTCAATAACTACTGAACCTTTTTAACGCTGAAACATTGTATAATTTCGGGAACTCTGCAACTATGTACATATAATAACCGAGCATGTGCGTCAACACTGATGTAGGTACAATATAAATAATAAAGGAGAAGCATAATAAAGCCTATAAAGCATAACGTTCATGGTACTCTTCTGTAAATATGTGCAAAAGCACCTTATATAATGCATTAATAGACGCACCATGTATTTGTGCAAAAGCACTTGACATTATGCATTAATGGACGCACCACTGAATTACTGTCAGATATCCAGATATACTATACTGCATGTACTGCAGTACCTTAACACACTTGTTCTCATTAACTACCCATTCAAGTATGTAATAGCAACGTGAAATGTCATTCAACAATTGTAACAAGCACGCAGATACAGGAAAGAAAACTCGTTCTCCCCATAGACAGCAGATTAGGCCACTTCAGCGTCACCACAAAAGGGTAACGCATCTACCATATTGCCTACCAACTCACATTGCACACCATTATAGACCACGATGGGATGGGTGAAACCACTGTCACCAACAAAGTTATAAGCAGCGCCTCTGGGGCGGAGCCGTGACAGCATCACGCAGACTATCTTAGTGGAAACTTTGGGGCCACACAAGGCATTCAATAACGGACAATTAGGGGATGCGCGAACGCAATCCCCGCTATCAAAAATTTCGCACTCGAGTTAACCACATTTGGGTTAATCGCAGGGGTCAGCACCGCCGGAGTGCAATGGTGGGCCTCGCCCTGGGAAAACCGCCTTCATGATCACGGTATCTCCTGTGCCAGGTAAGTATGCTTTCTATCCAAACTCCGCTCAACCAACCCTCAACAGCTAAACACTAGCAAAACAGTTACAATATTTTATGCAAGTACTCTTTTAACAGGATATTAACGTTTACGATATTATTACTTTTAAAATTAAATAAAACTTTTTATTCAGTCTTCCTCACTTCTACACAAACACTATAGGTATATAATGAAATATATACATATATGTATTGCAAATTACCTGGTTTGTCACCACTCGCAATTCAACAAGGTCGTTTCCACAATAAACGTCGATCCCACACAAGTATATGTACATTTTGTCCTTGCAAACAAACGATATAATATGCTCTCGCAAGCAGCTCGACGCAAATCAATCACGTGATCGTTACTTGCTAATACAGTTTTAGCCTAAAGATACTTTTACAATACGGGTCAATAATATGCATTTTAAATATCTATACGTATTTAACTTTGATGTGTCTGTGTTACATAGAATGTCCAAATAGCACAACTTGCTCGAGAATCTCAGGCAATAAGCAAAAGCAGCACGTCATGTGCACCACCACAATTACCTACCATGCTGCCTATACTATATTATAATCTCATCAGGAAGCTTTCCAAGTGCATATATATATATATATATATATATATATATATATATATATATATATATATATATATATATATATATATATATATATATATATATATATATATATATATATATATATATATATATATATATATATATATGATTCCTGCAATGAACTTCACTTTACCCAAGTTCCTGTTAGCCATCACTACTGGTACACAAGTTCTCTATCGTACGCATAATAAACCAGACTCAACAAAACCCAATCTTTACAACTCATTGCATTGCACTTTAGTCGATCATAGCCATATGGAAAGAAAAAAAAATCACCGAGACAAAACAAATGTTCCTGTGTACAAGACAGTTAGTACCTGAATAAGGATTAACTCCTCTTCTCAGTAGGTAATTCAGGAGCCAAAGTAGCGCGGCTCACTGTACCTGGGACAATATAATTATTATTATAGTAGCAGCAGGTATAGAAAAAAAAATTGAATCGTTCACCAACACCAAAAAAAGCTGCAAGAATGGCCAACTTAACAAATTCACTAATTGCAAGGAGTTGTTTCAGACTGTTAATCGGAAAAATATACTGGAAAAGTATAGCTCTGCAATCCATCCTGTAAGATGTCAATATTAAAGATTTTACTAAAGAAGAAAGAGAAATTACAAAGGATAGAAAATAGCCTAGGTAGAAAAAACAGCGTTAACCCCTTGAGTACCACGACATGTTTCCATATTCATTCAACTTACTTTGGTGATTTTATGCAGCTTTAGAGACTTTTGACCTCCACAGACCCTTCCGAATGTCAATAAAATGGTCTAATCATACACAAATTTCAAGGTAAAACTGTGTCCCAGTACTGAAGGGGTTAAGAAGATAAGGTTTTTGAGTATGAGAGCACGAATATTGGAAGGGCAGCAAAAATATCTACATATATTGAGAGAGTGTAGAAGAAATGTGAATGGCAAATAAACTGAATACTTAGATTGATAAAAGGATTAACAAAAGATAGGAAAACAGTAGGAATTAGAAGTAGAAATGTAAGCAATGATGAAATAAGTAAGAAAATTAAGGAATAAGACACACATAAGGAAAAAAGAACTGGAAAAAGTTAATCTAAATATGTATAATGAATGGAGAAAAAAACATGGGAAGTTAAAAAGAAATACAAACAAAGGCAAGGAGGTCCAGAGTTTACCAGAGAAAGGTATAGAAGACAGAGTATTGGTTAACTCTTGCGTTAGAGAATTGGGAGAAATAGCGGTGCAAAGCGAGGCCGTAGGAGGGGAGGCATGCACTTAGCAAGATCAAAAGGGCAGTTACCATGAAAATAGCGATACAAGATAGCAAGAGATGCAACATACCGGCGAAGAGAAAGAGGCTGAAGACAGTCAGTTAAAGGAAGGGAATTGATGAGACGAAAAGCGTTTGATCCCACCCTATTTAATAGAAGTCTTAAATTATTGATAGTAGATGTTAGGTGTAATCAAATATATATTTAAGATTAGGACGTGTGCAGAATTTTTTAATCTGCCTCAATTTTCGTGTTACATGTGTAATAGACATACGAAATATTAAATAACATGACCCTTTATTATATAGTCTTGTAAGATTAACTACATCAGATATGGAAAGATAGAATATTTACATTATTTTATTAATTCCTCTTAAATTTATTGTTAACAGTTATTGTAATAAGCTTGATGAATTATGTCAAATAACTCCTTTCTTTATAAATAGCCTAGTTGGATTAGCAACACTAGATACAGAAGATAGAGCATTAATCTTATAAATACACCTTCAAGAATTATATCACTGAATAATTACACGGTGTAACAAAATTTTGACTTTTTTTTTCTTTGGTCAATTAATGTTATTTTATATTTCCTTTCACCTAAAAAACGAAGAATATAATGCTTATTCTCTTTAAACTTTGATTTTTATAAACTGGCCAGCGATGTTTTGAAATCCAGACAGATTCTACACTAATTTGGTGAAAAAAAAATTAAAGAACTTTCTAGATGACTCCAGAACCTTCAAAACTATTCTTTCCAAACGTTTCACGAACTTTTAGAACATTCTTGCAACGTATATGGCAGTATAAATGCAGGGAACGTATGCTCAACGGGCAGCAGCGCAGTTCTCTCTGAACCTCTGCGCTGCACGGACGTCCCCGAGCTGCTCTCCAGTCCAGCTTCTCCGCCCCTTCGCTTCCAAGGACTACTCAAGCCTACTGAGGACCTGCGTATCCATCCCGTCTCCTTTTTTTTCTGTGATTTTATTTTCTGTGATTTCTTTTCCCCTTACAGCGGATTACGTTTAGCAGCAGCCCAGCACCGCCGCACCGTGGAGTGAGTACAACTTAACATACTTTTCTTACAGAACCCTGTCATTTCCATGTTGTTTTTGTTATGTGTGTCATTTATGCCATTTGTGTGAGATAGAATGACATCTGTACGCCCCCTGACCGGACACTAAGGTACCGGATCGTGACTGCCACCCTTCCCCCTGACCTAAGCAATGCCTTCTTCTCACGGACTCAAGTTCCCCACACAAAATGCTTTAGATCTGGCCCCTATATCATCGTTGGCGTAGCTAGCGATGTAGACCGCGACATGCACACCACACCTGACGCTACCCAAAAACTAAAACTCATCGGCTTCGAGCTCGTAGAGTCTCAGGAGCAAATATCTGCTAGGACCTTACTTGCCCGACGTGTAGACGACTACCTCTTAAAAATGACCAACGAAGACCTGCGTACAGAGATAGAAGGAAAAAATAACATAAAGATCGACGACATACACACCATTCCAAAAGTACACATGATAAAAATTAGGTTACAATCACGACAACAAGCAAAACACACAAAAGACACTGGCATCAAGCTCTTCTCACAGATCATTCCATCATACAACATAAACATTGAAGAATATCGCCCTGTCACTCAATGCTATAAATGTTACCAGTTCACCCATCGTACAAATCAATGCAAGGAGACAGACATAATATGCTCTAAATGTGCCACAAAAGGACATGACTACAGGAACTGCCAGGCGACAACCCTCAAATGCATCAACTGCTCTGGGGAACACACAGCCGTTTCATTCAGATGCCCAAACAAACGCACTGCACAACAACACCAAAGCTCATAAACGCCAGCAGCCACTACACAAAACACCACATACGCACAAGCCGCCACATCAGTCACACCCTCACCCAACACCACAACCACTTCCAACAACACAGAAAAACAAAGCCTACTAGACACAATAATCAAAATGTCTATCCAGCTTTCCTTTGGAAACTTAGAAAAGCAAACAGAGCTGCTGAACTCCCTCCTTACTAGTAATGGCTACCCAACAGTAAAATTTCCAGCGAACTTCATACAGAACAACGAAAAACAATATCAGCAAAGCTACACTGAGAACCAACAAACAACACAAAACTCTACACCACAGCATTCTACTTCTGCTCTCAGCCCACCTGAAAACACCAGCCTCTCCTCATCAGGCCCATTAGTCATTGACGAAGAGGTAAACACCGGGGAACCACAGCCCCAAAGCTCCTCCACGTCACACCAAACCACAAACACAGCAAACAAGCGACATATACCCCTCACATTACCGACCTCTCCACGAAATACGCGAACCACCTCTAGGGTTAAGAGAAAACACTTAGAGCATGATCACAATCATGCAACTCAACTGTCGCGGCTTCTGGAATAACAGACACCTTATCTCAGAAGCCATCCGCTCTATCAATCCAGACATTGTTCTCCTCAACCACACTGGTCTTCCTCCTAAACCCCTCAAACTATACGGCTACAATACACGATACACGACAGGAACGGTCTATGACGGCGTAGCCGTCATGGTTAAAAACACCATAAAACACCTACACATAACCGACTGGCCATCAGAACACTTCCTTGCGACCAAAATACACACACAACACGGGCAATTCCTAGTTGCCACAACATATGCAAGACCGAACACTGGACTTCCTCTCAACAGTCTAACTAACCTTTTCAACAACACAAACATACCGGTCTACATTTTAGCTGACCTCAACGCTACACACACAGCCTTTCGCCACAACAGCAACAACAGACACGGACAAGAACTCCTCATGCTCACACAACTCAAACGCCTCCGCTTCCTTGGCCCAGATTTTCCTACCTGCTTCACCTATCATGGATCTGGCAGACCCGACCTCATCCTCTCCAACCGCCAGTCCTTACCCTTCCATCACCACATCTCCCACGGACCACCCTGTGGCTCAGACCACGTTCCCGTCATCCTAAAAATATCCTCCAACCCCATCTCTATTCCTTCCCACCCCATCCCTGATTACCGCTCCACTAACTGGGAACATTTCAAGGAAACACTTGCAGACATACATCAAACACCACATCTCGAGGGCCTACCACACACACAGATAGACAGGGCCCTTGAGCGACTTCACAACGACATCATAACATCAGCCGACAGACACATCCCAAAAAAACACCACAAAATCCACATTGACTTCAGACCCTCTATCAGAACACAGAGACTACAAATATGTTACAAAACACGCTTTTTTCAAAACCACAGAGACACACACATCCTCCGCAGACACATCATAAACAGCTTGCTAGATGACCACAGCGCCCACTGGAGAACTATGGTCTCCCGTTTGGACGGAGCCCGCTGCCAAAACCCCATTCAGTTCTGGCACATGGTGCACAGGCTGAGGGGATGCCAGCGGGAGAGATTCGAGTATCTCCTAGTGGACGGCGTGCGCATCTCTGACCCAGCCCAGGTAGCCGACACATTCAAAACACACTGGCAAAACATCTTCCATCCTCACCCTCTCCCTGCCCACGGGCCCAGTGTCGAACACATCAACAACATCACAACACACGTACAACAACACTTAGAAAATACGCTGCCTCACAACACACCACAGCTAACACGCTTAGATCCAAACCACTATCTCACAACACCCTTTGAGGAGGAGGATGTCTCCAAGATGCTCAGGCACACCCCAAAACGGGCACCCGGCCCAACAGGTATAACCTGGCCAATGATAAAAAATCTTCCCCCAGAAATTATAACCAGTCTCACAAAATTTTCAACGCCTCCCTTTCCTCCGGGTACTTCCCAAAACCATTCAAAATTTCTAACATAACACTCATCCCGAAGCCCGGCAAAAATTTACATCTCCTGAAAATTATCGCCCCATAAGCTTGCTGGAAATACTCGGTAAATCTTTCGAGCGGTTAATTAATCAAAGGTTAAGATCATACCTCGAAAGCAACGAAATGCTGGGTCCCCAGCAATTCGGCTTTCGTAGTAATGCTTCAACCGAAGACGCCCTTAATAGTATTATCACGTATTTAGATGGAAACTCGTCCTATTATAAATCTGCACTAGTGACAAAAGACGTGAAAAAAGCTTTCGATACAGTCTGGCGCACAGGATTGAAATACAAAATTTGCAATAACTTTGATCTGCCCCCCCTAACCCAAAAAATCCTGTGCAGTTTCTTGGACGAGCGAGAAACTAGAATCAGACACCAGGGCGTCTTCTCCGCTTATTTCTCCCCCCAGGCCGGAGTCCCACAAGGCTCCGTACTCTCCCACCCTCTACAACATGTATACCGCCGACCTACCCCGTCCCACCCACAATGATTCCTTAACAATTCAATATGCAGACGATGTAACACAATTGGCGCGCGCCAGAACGTTAGATCGCCTTACTGACAAAATTCAAGAAGAGTTAACAACCACAAGCTTATGGGAGCTAGAATGGCGCATCCACTCCCATCCAGAAAAATCTAAGGTTACCTACTTTAACAACAAATCCAAACAGCCCCGCCAAATTTCACTTTATAAAACTTTCCAAACCCTGTACCCATCCCAATAAGCAAAGTCAACACTGTCCTTGGCCTCACCATCGACAATCACCTTAGATTTCATATCCATATAAGTAAAAAAGTCGCCATTGCCTCAGGGGCCCTGAGCAACTTGGAACGTTTTCGCGACAGTACTTCTAAGCTGAAACTTCACCTTTATAAAGCTTTTATTCTTCCTCTAATAACATACTGCCCTCTTGCCTTGTCTCTCTCAGCCCCTTCCAATCTTCTAAAACTACAAAAGGTCCAGAACCGAGCAGTTCGTTTCGCACTTGGAACGAAGTGGTTCGATTTCCGGACCTCTTCATCTCTTCATGAGGAGTCCAACATCCTACCACTAAACATCACACTCTACAACAGAATAAACAAACAACTAAACACGTTTCCAGACAGACACACAGACACATACAACTTCCTGAAAAACCTTCCACGACCACACAGACGTCTACCCCACACCACCCTCCTTGACCCCACAGATGAACCTCCTGATCCTATCTACAGATAACGGACTCCTCTTCCCCTCTTTCATCCCCCATCTCACCTTTCTTTCACTCCCTCTTACTAACTAACTCCTACTCCTATCCATCCTCCCTATCACTTCTTCACTAACAAACCTTATTTTATTTTTTTCTCCATCCATCCTCCTTTCACTTCCTTTCACACTCTCTCTCTCACTTATCTTTACTACTAACAGTACCACTCCAGGTGTCAGAGTGGCATCACCCACACCCCCATCACATGCCCCTTCCTACGGGAGTGGGCCCGCGTGCCAACGCCTAGTGGTGTTTTCATATTTTTTGTCTTATGGCTTTGTATTCATCTTTTTGTTTTTATGCATTATTTTTCCGTCTCGCAGCCTAGGCTTTAAGGGGGCACCGGACCACCTCCAAGGGTCGGGGACAGCATTACCGCTCCCCTCCCAGTGACGGCACGGCATGGGGCCCCCGGCCGTCTGCATGACGTTCCGGTAGTGGCACCCCCTGTGTCTGTTACTGCGGAGCGGCCAGTACTGATGGAAGGTACTGTGAACGCACAAAACGCGGGAACATTTTCATCACCTCCACAGAGGTAGTTGGGAGCGGCCAATGCTGGGCGAATGACGAGAACAACCGCACCCTCCCTCTGACGGCGCGGCAATGGGGCCCCCCGGCCGTCTACATGACGTTCCGGCAGCGGCACCCCCCCGCGTCTGTTATGGAGGGGCCAGTACTGATGGAAGGTACTGTGAACGCACAAAACGCGGGAACATTTTCATCACCTCCACAGAGGACGCGGAACTGTTCGGTCATCTCGCCGTCACGTCATCCACCCTCACAAACAAACCATCTCCATCCAATTGACATTTTTAATCCTTTACTTATATCCATAGCAGGTTGATCTCCCCAGAACAGGGTGATACTCCAGGACCGGACCACTCCCGGCGGACACCACCAAACACCAATATCCACTCATCACATGCATTTAATCACAAATAAAATATTCATAACCCCCCTCACCAACCTCGCTAATAAAGTTAAAACATATCCTACAACCCCAAATCACCAATTCTACTACTATCCGTGGTTCGGAACCCACGTAAAACTGTAGGTCCCTCCGCTATACGGAAGTACTTCTCACCCCATCCTCTCTATGTGTCATCCTTTCCCCTCCTACTATCACGTACTTCACTCTTCCTGCTTCACGGTGTTTGTTGTTTGCACTGAAAACGAGAGGGTTTGGCCGCCACTTCCGTGTGGGTGCGTCGCCCTCGTCCGTGGCATTGGCGGTCCTTTGCTCTTGCGTGCTCGGTAGTAATGCGCTCTGCTTGGCTCCCCCTGGTCTGGTGCCGGCCTCCCTTCAGCGTCCATCTCTTCTATAAAGAAACATACAATAGACCAAACGCTCAGTCATCACAGAAGTCCATCTTGCGCCTGGGTCAAGCCCCAGTGACTTTATCCTCTTACTGAAGCTCCCTTCTTATCATCCATCTATTCTTCTTCTGTCCCCACTTCCCCCTCCCCATCTTTTCTTTTTTTAATTCTGAATTCTGATTCTCAAAAGGTCAGTTCACTTCTAGCCGTTAATGTGTAAACAAGTCGATCGTCATCAGTCATTACTATCTGCATTCATCAAGCATGGCATCCAGAGGTTGTAAGCATCCGGCAGACGCATTTTGCTACGTCTGTGGCGAGTTTATCAAAACTAGAGCTAAAAAGTACTCAGGAAAGATCACTGAAAAAGCGCGAGGCCTACAATGCATATTTCAGCATGCCTGTCAGGGAGCAGGACAAACCTTGGGCACCTCATTTGACCTGCGAACTCTGGAAAAGAACTCTGCAAGATAAGAAAAACACTAATATATATATATATATATATATATATATATATATATATATATATATATATATATATATATATATATATATCTCAGTACAGTAATACTCCGCTCAACGAACCGGATAGGGGGTGTCAAAGCTGTTCATAGAGCAAAAATTCGTAAATAATGGAAATAGGGGGGGATGCGTTCTGGGCTGGTCCCAACATACCACATGGGTTAAAAAAAAAAAAACTATATATACGTTTGACAGCATATTGGTCCACCGCTGTACCACTACTTTTATGATGTCATGAGTCATTGGAAGTTAGAGGAGCTACGTACAAATTTTCTCACATTCTCTCAGTTATGTTCACAAAGCAACATTTCTATTAGCTTTTTACAAACCTTATCCCCAAGAAAGGATTGTTTTGTAATGCATTAAGTGAAATCTTACATGGAATACCAAGAAATAAAGCAGAGATGAGATCAGCCACAGACGAATCGGGAGACTCGCGGCCACTCGGCCGCTTCTTCTTCTTCTTCTTGTGACCCTTTTTAGCTTGGCATGTTGTCTTTTCACATGATATTTGTTTTCACTCCTCTATTGCCTGCTATAATGGATATCATATCTTAGTATTCATATACGCTCATACCATGAGGATAACCACGACTGCGTGGCGCTGAGTGATAGTGAATTATTAATGAAATACCGCGACATTTCATTAGTAATTCACTGTCACTCAGTGCCACGGAGTCAAGGTTATCCTCATGGCATGAGCGTATATAAATACTAAAATATGATATCCATTATAGCAGGCAATAGAGGAGTGAAAACATAAACATCATGATGAAAGTAACACGCAAGCAAAAGGGTCACAAGAAGAAGCGGCTGAGTGGCCGCGAGTCTCCCGCTTCGTCTGTGGCTGATCTCATCTTTTCTTTATTTTTTTGGTAATCCATGTAAGATTTCACTTTATGCATTACAAAACAAACCTTTTTTGGGGGCAAGGTTTGT
Source organism: Portunus trituberculatus (assembly GCF_017591435.1). Taxonomy (NCBI): domain Eukaryota; kingdom Metazoa; phylum Arthropoda; class Malacostraca; order Decapoda; family Portunidae; genus Portunus; species Portunus trituberculatus. The sequence continues at coordinate 2,210,272 of NC_059304.1, read as the reverse complement.
AAAAAGCTAATAGAAATGTTTTGTGAACATAAATGCATATATATAAGATATTAACACCACCTCGAGAGGTGGTGTTCCCAGCAACCTCAGAGCAACCTGATAGCAACCTTGTCACCGTCACTCCAAGCGTTCATGGATGCCATTTCACTGCAGGAGGTTGCTCTGACGTTGTTATAGAAACTTGGATCCAGCTCCAGGAGCGCCAGAGACAGAGGCGGGGAGCCAGCCAATTAATCACAGCGAAGCTAATGCGTTTGGTCCCTCACCCGGCAAATTCAAACCCAGAAAACCCAGAAAAACGGATGTGGTTGTAAGTTATGCGGACTTTTTGGTCTAACTTTGTATAGTACGTTAAACCGGAAATTCGTTAGACAAACGTTCGTTAAGCGGATTATTACTGTATATACTTTTTTATTTTAAAATATCCTATTACACTGAGTTGAATGTATCTATTTTTATATTTATGTTTTCATTCTGTTTTTTACAGGTTGGGACAGAGGGGAAAACAGAGCTATGAGATTTGCAATCCCCCGAATTTGGAGGGAACCAACTGATCACTCAAGCCACTGCTTTTTCTGTATGGTAGACCCTTCCAAACGTCGAGCAGGCAAAAATGCGCCTGCTATCATATATCCTGACCTTCTGTCATCCATTGCGCCAGTGCCACACTGCTCTGAGCTCCCCATACCCACTCCTCCTAAGAGAGAGCAGCAGTGTTTACAAAAGGAAAGTAGTTCAAAAGAACATGAAGACACTGACCCAGAGTTCAGAGACGCAACTGATGAGAGAAATCCATTCTACCCCACCCAAGAAGACATCAATGACCTGATCAGAGATCCTGACCTCACGAAGTCAAATGGCGAGCTTTTAACTTCGAGAGTCAAACAGTGGAATTTGCTAGATGAGGGTGTGCACATATCAGGTCAGAGAAAGCGTCACCAGCATTTTTCAAGCTTTTTCACACCTCAAAATGAGCTTTGCTTTTGCCACAATGTAACCGATCTGTTTGAGGCAAAGGAATTACCCCTAACCCCAAAGAGTGGCGGCTCTTTATTGACAGCTCGTCCAGAAACCTCAAAGCAGTGCTGCTTCATAACGAGAAATGGTACCCATCTCTCCCCCTCACCCATTCTGTCCAGCTCAAAGAGGAATACAAGAGTGTCAAGATGTTGTTGGATGCCTTGAAATATTAAGAGTACCGTTGGGAGGTTATAGGAGACTTCAAAATGGTGGCTTTCCTGATGGGTCTCCAAAGCGGCTTTACCAATTATCCTTGTTATCTTTGTGTTTGGGACAAAGAAACTAACTCATTTCTAATGTGTCTATTGTCTCACTGATGTGATTCTAGAATAAATAAATGCTATTATTGCATTATATGTCGTTTTGTGTCTACTTTATTCAAGTCAAACTTTCAAAAATGTCATTATCCTGGACATTTAGAAATGAATATAAGTATTTTTTCATGTTTTCTAGACATAAGCAAATAAGAAATAACAGTTTCAACTCAAGGACAAAACCTTTGTTACACAGCGATCGTTCAAAATCAGAGCACGTTAATGTAAAACGATCTTATGCAAAAACTTATTTATAAAAAACAGTTATGTTCTCAGTTCTTAAAAAATAAGGACATTAAACAACTTGACAATTCACCATATATAAAGGTTATACGTACCAAACTTTTTTTTTCGTTCAACTAAATACAATACGAATCACCCTTTATTGTAAGCAGAAGAATCAAGCGCAAGCATTGAGTTTTAAAGTGTGTTTTCAATAATAATAAAACAAATTCTGCAATATTTGCACCGCAATGGGCTTCGGGAAGGAGGAGGTGGGCGGAAAGAGCATCAGACAGCATTTTCTGCTATTACTTAACATCGCTTATCTTCAGCTAACCTTGTATACACAGCGACCTGCTATGTAGGGAAGACAGGGCTAGTTGTATACTGGGGTAAGTTGATACAATCTCATTAGCTTCAATATGTGGCAACAGATGGAGGTCAGATTTTAGTGGCATGTAAACATCAGCATCGGTCACATTCTCGGAGAGAGAAAGCCACTGGTGACTACGGTCTTTAAAACTACAACCAAAAATCTGTTTTTGGCATCTTGAGTAAGTATTCTGGCTTTTCAAAATATTTTTAAAGATCTTGTTGCAGCTAAAGTTCACTAAAGTTGACTTAATTACTTGAAACAGCTGTCCTTTTGCTCGATTTATGATAACAATTTATTTTCCTAAAACTTGACTGAATAGCCTAAGTTATGAAGTGAAGTGATATGGTCACCTTGTGGCTTGTTGTTACAAGTTGTAACAACTTGTCCCATAAAGGGATAATTTCATATTCAACTGGTGTAATTTAATTACTGGGCTATCAAACAGAGTACGGACCTACAAAAGAAAGACAAATCGATCTGATAGATGTAACACAAATATTTTGGGAGTTTGCAGCCGAGCGTGTCATCAATCATAATGATAGCTTACGGAAAGTGGCTGATGACTACAAGATACGTCCAGATCATTAATGCCCCAATATTTTATCACATGAGTGGAGATTTTGGATATTTGACGAAATAAACTGGTGAAGAAGTATGTATGTATGTATGTATAATAGGCTATGTATGTATAATAGGCTATGTATGTAGCCTATGTATTTTTGTTTGTATGTATGTATGTATGTTTGTATGTATGTTCCTAAAATAGTTCAGTTGACACTAATCAAACTTTCCTCTCTTTCAGATTAGTTTTATGACCCCGCATCGTTATAAAGTCTGCTGGGAAAAAAAAAAAATAGAAAGGACATTGAACAGTATTGGTGTCTTGCATGTGGTGGAAACTGATCAAATTCAGCCCCAGGGGAGCAATGAGTATAATGTATCGAATGCAAAGATTGGGCAGATGAAAACTGCACAGATGGGAATGCTTGTTACGTGTGTAAACTCTGTGAATGAAGAAATTTACGTTTTGTTTTTGTTTCCAAAGGATATATTTCATTTTGCATTTTTGTAACAACTTACCCCATCGTATATAACGATGTAAATAAAAAGTTTTTGTGTTACTTTGTTATTTCTCAGAAATTAAGAAATATATAATCTTTATGATTATTGTTTTTGGTAATATACATGATAAACTTCCATGGTAGATTTTCATTTAAGTTACCTTCTGTACATTTTGTTAGAGGCAAAATAGTAAACCTGTAACAACTAGCCCCGGTCTTCCTTATCAGTAATATATATAAAATGCCCCTCAAGTATTATTGACTACGTATGCTTATATCATGGCATCAGGCTCTGCTTGGCGACCATCGCACTCAGACCCAGCCTGAAAGAGGCGGCCTCCTCCCCAGCCGCAAGATCAGAGACATTTGCCACATGTGCTCACAGATGTGATATTGTGGGTGTTCAGGGCGGCATCACTACTCCACTTCCCTTCCCGACATAGAAATGACGACGACGAGCGGCAGATGTCACCACGCCACCCAAGGGCATATGAATGTCGTGAATACACGTAATTACTTTACATGCAAGTGCTTTGTATATGTAAATATATATGAACATGTAATATATACAAAATAAACCTTCACTTCTTACTGAAAAGGCATTGGGAAGGTCAAATTACCACCACTGTATTGTAAAATAAAGATTCTATGCTTTGCCAGAGACACCAAAACGTTATATTGTGCAATATATTCTGTTATCATCGACAGAACATCAGCATTAATATCTTGATGCCGTTTCATATACATTTTGTTATGAAGCCCACTATGTGGGCCAATAAAAATTTCTTAAGACTCATTGAGTTGTTCCCCTCCACGGAAATCTTTAGTAAAAGGCGAAAGATTTATGCGTTTTGAAGGGAAACCAGAGTTATGTTGAACGACCAAGCTCTGGACCAATACCTTTAAACCTGAACACCTGCGCAGGCTCCATGTCAGAGTAAGAAAGGCAAGTCTATGCTTAACGTACACTTTTTTCTGTAATACCGCTCATAATGATACATATTCAACACTTTTACTCCAACAATATTAAAATACTTATAAAGAATCATACTTTTGTTTAGCATTTTACATTGCAAAAATCTCAAGTAGTAAGTATATAGTTTGTCGGGATGCCCTTCTTCCATGCACACGTTTAGGGTTCATCTCAGATGTACCTACTGGATGCACAACCTACTCGTGTTCTATTGATTCTGTCGTGAACATTTCGCAAGACCTGCATTCTTCACATGTTTACTCATCATGGTATAAAAGCAACGTTCAGACAGTTTACTTATTTAACCATACCCTGAACACATGTATTTATAAGATATTAATATTAGACTGCAAAAACCACAATCATACATTTCAATTATATTAAAATAACCAACACAAAGTTGTTCATTTCTACTATCATATCGTTAATCTCAAACATAGTCTCCATCTTAGAAGTTGACAGTCTCTGGTGGTGCAACGATAGCAAACACTCTCTACCAGTTGTTTAGGACCCGTGTGCCGCGGCATCAAAGGGTAGACTACCGTTACATTTACTAACGGTGCCGGCAAAATTCAGGGCTAAAACAATTTCCGTACTACCGTCACTCTCTCTCTCTCTCTCTCTATTCGATAAACAAAGGTAAACCAACACACATTGCTCATAATTCATAATAATTATTAGCTATGCTGCTGCAGAAGTTTAAAGGTGTTGCCACTCTTCTATTTTTTCTCATTCTTCAGTTACCCGTCTGCCTGCAAAGGCGGCAGGACTTATGTATTGTATTTAGCCAAGTTCTTGAGTCGTTTATTCATTTGCCTTTTCCATTTTTTATTCATTCATTGTGAAGTAATAGTATTTTCTGTATACTTAAGAACACCAAAAGCTAAATTTAAGACTTTTATCCTCTAATAGTAACTGCAAACATATTGTAAATTGTGATTATTTGTAATTCTTTTCTAACTAGAATTCATACTCCCTAAAAAATGAGCAGGGGACTTTTGCAGGGCTTGCCAAGGGTGCTTCAAACCAAAAAAGTTTGCGAACCTTTGCTCTATACAAACCTGACATGTAGCAGTGACTGTTTACACTAACCTAACACCACTGATAACCTTTAACATGCTTTTCTTCACTATGGCGAAAAGGAAATTAACGTGATAGGTTGTTGGAATTGGATACAGTAATTATTGCAAATGAGATTACTTCATTAGTTTTTTTTTTTCACCGAGGAGATTTTGGGAGTTTACGATCACGCGCGCATATCGTGTGTGTGTGTGTGTGTGTGTGTGTGTGTGTGTGTGTGTGTGTGTGTGTGTGTGTGTGTGTGTGTGTGTGTGTGTGTGTGTTTACCTAGTTGTATTTACCTAGTTGTAGTTTTATAGGGCCTGGGCTTTATGCTCGTGTGGCCCCGTCTCCATATCTACACTTATCCAATTTTTTTTAAAATTATGTACACTCTGCTGACACCACTTCCTCACTCAAACTGTTCCAAGTCTCAACACATCATTGAGGGAAACTAAATTTTTTAACATCTCTCAGACATCTTCCCTTCCTCAGTTTCTTACTATGCTATCTTGTGCTTCTAATGTCATATTCTTCTCTCAGGATTAGTTTCTCATTATCCACTTGATCCATTCCGTTAATCAATTCATAAACTTGTATCAGATCCCCTCTCTCTCTTCTGTGTTCCAGGGTTGATAGATCCATTGCTTTTAGTCCCTTTAAATTCTGGAACCATTCTTGTAGCCATTTTTTTGTAGTCTCTCCAATTTCCTTATGTGTTTCTTTTTATGGAGGGTCCACACAACTCCTGCATATTCCAATCTAGGTCTTATTTTTGTACTTATCAATTTCTTTGTCCATATAGTGAAGTGTGTGTGTGTGTGTGTGTGTGTGTGTAATTCAACTCGGTCGTCTGCTGGTCAACCAGCCAGTCTTCCCCAATACGGAGCGAGCTCAGAGCTCATAGACCGATCTTCGGGTAGGACTGAGACCACATCAACACACAACACACACTGGGAAAGCGAGGCCACAACCCTTCGAGTTACATCCCGTACCTATTTACTGCTAGGTGAACAGGGGCCACATATTAAGAGGCTTGCCCATTTGCCTCGCCGCTTAACGGGACTCGAACCCGGCCCTCTCGATTGTGAGTCGAGCGTGCTAAGTGCTAACCACTACACTACGCTGTGTGATTCACCTCGGTCGCCTGCTGGTCACCCAGCCAGTCTTCCCCAATACGGAGAGAGCTCAGAGCTCATAGACCGATCTTCGGGTAGGACTGAGACCACATCAACACACAACACACACTGGGAAAGCGAGGCCACAACCCCTCGAGTTACATCCCGTACCTATTTGCTGCTAGGTGAACAGGGGACTTGCCCATTTGCCTCGCCGCTTACCGGGATTCGCACCCAGCCCTCTCGATTGTGAGTCGAGCGTGCTAACCACTACACTACTCGGTGTGTGTGTGTGTGTGTGTGTGTGTGTGTGTGTGTGTGTGTGTGTGTGTGTGTGTGTGTGTGTGTGTGTGTACTGTAGAGATTAAAGGCGTTTTCAGGAGCGGCACGGCTGGGGGCAAACGGAGTCAAACGGAGGCAAGTTTTCGCAAACGCGAGCAAACGCCTTTCCAAAGCGTTTGCTCTCGTTTGGCAAACGCTTTTTAGCCAATCAGCGTGGAGCAACCCTATCAACCTCATGGAATGAGATCAAGGAGTTACATTTCGAATAAAACTTAATAGTTAGACGTATGTTAGGCCATAGAAGTGGGTACTGTAGATGTAGATTTACGTTTCCATATTGTGAGGCATACTGGAGAGAACCGATATAAAAAATACGGCGTGAAATCAATTAAGGAGCCGGTGGTAGCTGGTCTGTCCTTGTTGTGGAGTGTTATCCGATTCCATACTTCTTCTAGTCGTTACTTCGATACAATAATGGAGTTACTTTTCTATTATTAGGTGAAAAAATGATAATATTTTTACAAATCCTTATATCATAAAGTAATGAATGATGGTAAAAATATATTATCTACTAATTATTGACGTAATTCAATTATATAGGCGTCAGAAAACCGCAGCCATACATCTACAATGGAACACCTTCAAAACAAGCCCGCGTATATCAAACCACTTTCAGGACTGAAGACCCGTTGTTTTTTATGAGTATTGCGCTGCTCGGTCCTCGGCATATACAAATGATGAAACACTGGTGACCTATAATACTCCCCATCAAGGAATAAATCTCCAAACTCTTCCACTATGCTGCTGTGTTTACGTCTTGACCACAGTGCTGGCTCAGGCGACTGATGTGTACGATAACTTCTCACAGAGATTGAGATCACAGTGAAACGGTCGCCTGGCACCACCGACGGTATCCTCAGCACTGTCCTGTTCAGCGTTAACTCAAACATGTTTGGCCTTGCGGTAACGCTACTGAAAACGCCTTAACTACAATAGAAGGAATGTCAACAGTCTAAAAAAAATAAGTACATGGACTGCTATGCAGACACAGATAAGGTTTCCAGATGCAATGCTAATTCTCCCCGGGGGGAATGGACCGATCCCGGAAGTACTGCAATACCGGGCCGATCCGCGGCAAAGGTGGAGCAAGCCCCTAGCACTTCGCCATAGTCCAAAAATCAGATTAATATCGTAGATCCCACATGGGGATCGTATCAGATATTAAGCTGATAAGAACAGATACTACACTTTGATCTTAGCCAAAAGGCCGAGAAGCGATACCCGCCAACAGGAACGCAAGAGCCACACTCCCAAAGACTGAACATCCAGGCCGATCAGTGATTTACTATGCTATTGGTATCTAACCCTCGTCTTATTTACAGATTGACTTCAAGTCTATGATAGGAAATTAAATATATTCTCAATCCTTAAGATTCATTACACTGGTTCCTTAACCAGTGTAATGAATACGCAGGTGTCACTGCATAAAAATTTTCAGGGGAAAACAAAAATACTCCAGGAACAATGAATGAATGGCATTGATATTAAGCATCAAACAGAGATAGCTACAAGTGGAACTGACGTTCCTAGCAGCAATTAGTTTCCATCTCACTTTTTTATTTTTTTTCCTCGATCTAATCGACAAAAGATTAAGCTCCTGGAAGTAATGCATTTGTGTGCTTTATGAAATTTACTTTTTAGTATCAAGGAATGATTACATCTTGTACTGGTACTCTATAAACTTTTAATAATAATAAATAATAATAATAATGAATGTTTACACAACGGGTCAAAATTGAGTGTATTAGAAATTTCATCACATACTGAATATCAACATGATCAAAACTTTCTCGAGAATCTCTGGCAACAAAACAGAGTAAGCATGTTATATACACCAGCATAACTAACAAGCTGCCTCTACCATACCATAATCTTATCAGGCAGCTTCACAGGTGTATATAGACAAGAAGTCCTGCAATGAGCTTTCCACCATAACAACACTGATATTCTTCCCTATACCTAAGTTGGCCATCAATAAGGCTACGCAAGTTTTCTGTGCTATTATGAACCAGAGTCACGTAAACCCAACATTTTACAAGTAATTTATCTGCATGCAATATTGTTTTGATTTTGTATTTCCTGACCTCATTAGTGAAAGACATAACTCGATCGATCTAATACTCCCCCACCCAAAACATCCGATTTCCCACAGGTACCCCAAGATAATTGGGAGTGACAAGTAGGCGCAGTTCGATTTGAAAAAGTCAAATCGAAAAATATATATTTCCGACGGAAATTAAGTATATCATCAATCGATTCGCTATATTTCTCAACAGAAAAACAGACGCCACATCGGAGATTCCTTGGATGGGTGAAGGTCCAAACTCACCGAAATTTCATAAGGTTCTTCAATAACTACTGAACCTTTTTAACGCTGAAACTTTGTATAATGTCGGGTACTCTCCAACTATGTACACAATAACCGAGCATGTGCGTCAACAAACACTGATGTAGGTGCAATATAAATAATAAAGGAGAAGCAATATAAAGCCTATAAAGCATAACGTTCGTGGTACTCTTCTGTAAATATGTGCAAAAGCACCTTATATAATGCATTAATGGACGCACCATGTATTTGTGCAAAAGCACTTGACATTATGCATTAATGGACGCACCACTGAATTACTGTCACTAACATCCAGATATGCTATACTGCATGTACTGTAGTACCTTAACACACTTGTTCTCATTAACTACCCATTCAAATATGTAATAGCAACGAGAAATGTCATTTAACAATTGTAACAAGCACGCAGATACAGGAAAGAAGACTCGTCCTCCCCATAGACAGCAGATCGGGCCACTTCAGCGTCACCACAAAACGGTAACGCATCTACCATATTACTTACCAACTCACATTGCACACCATTATAGACCACGATGGGATGGGTGAAAGCACTGCGTCACCATCAAAGTTATAAGCAGCATAACGCAGACTATCTTAGTGGAAACTTTGAGGCCACACAAGGCATTCTATAACACAGACAATTAGGGGGATGCGCGAACGCAATCCCCCGCTATCAAAAATTTCGCACTCGAGTTAACCACATTTGGGTTAATCGCAGGGGTCAGCACCGCCGGAGTGCAATGGTGGGCCTCGCCCTGGGAGAACCGCCTTCATGATCACGGTGTCTCCTGTGCCAGGTAAGTATGCTTTCTATCCAAACTACGCTCACCCAACCCTCAACAGCTAAACACTCCCAAAACGGTTACAATATTTTATGCAAATACTCTTTTAACGGGATATTAACGTTTGCGATATTATTACTTTTACAATTAAATAAAACTTTTCATTCACTGTCTGCCTCACTTTTACACAAGCACTAAAGGTATATAATGAAATATATACATATACGTATTGCAAATTACCTGGTTTGTCACCATTCGCATTTTAACAAGGTTGTTTCCACAATAAACGTCGATCCAGTGGTGTTAATTGTACGACAATTATCGTATTTGTACGATAATATGGCTGTTTGTACGATGTACGATACATAGGAAAGAATCGTACACCAATATACGATTTGTAATACGGTACTGGAATAATTGTGTAAAAAAAAAAAAAATATCGATGTCAACATTTCAGAGAGAGAGAGGGGCTGGGGACTGAGGAGGGAAGGAAACAGGAGAGAGACGCTGTCAGTCACAGTCAGTGTCAAGTGACAAAATGATCTTATTAGTGTGACACTTAGTGTTTGTATGGTGAAGGGCGAGTTTTCCTTCTCTTATCATATCTTCTATTTGACGTATAACGGTATGAAAAAACAAAACATTCTCATTATGTGGCAATAATGGGCAACAATAAATAAAGAAATAAATAATAACGGTTTTCCAGTGTAGGTTGTGTTGCGGAGAGTGATGGACTGAAGGTTGACTGATACGTTGACCCCTTGGAGATACATGCACATTGACACTGTACGTAAGCTTTTATCAATATACAGTTTTCATTATATATATATATATATATATATATATATATATATATATATATATATATATATATATATATATATATATACACACACACACACACACACACACACACACACACCTTTGTGTAACCTTTGTATGTGTAGTATGTCATTTGCATATGAAAATGAATGAAAATTAATGAAATGTTCAATACAGTGTATAATGCAGTTCTGATGAGTGTATATTATTTTTCCTTTGGATGTACGATAATATTTGGCAAAATACGATAATTCTGGTGGTTCGGTACGACAATGTGGGCTAGAAAAGTTAACATCACTGCGTCGATCCCACACAAATATATGTACATTTTCTCCTTGCAAACAAACGATACAATATGCTCTTGCAAGCAGCTCGACGCAAAACAATCACGCGATCGTTACCTGCTAATACAGTTTTAGCCTAAAGATACTTTTACAATACGGGTCAATAATATGCATTTTAAATATCTATACGTATTTAACTTTGATGTGTCTGTGTTACATAGAATGTCCAAATAAGCACAACTTGCTCGAGAATCTCAGGCAATAAGCAAAAGCAGCACGTCATGTGCACCACCACAATTACCTACCATGCTGCCTATACTATATTATAATCTCATCAGGCAGCTTTCCAAGTGCATATATATATATATATATATATATATATATATATATATATATATATATATATATATATATATATATATATATATGATTCCAGCAATAAACTTCACTTTACCTAAGTTCCTGTTAACCATCACTACTGGTACACAAGTTCTCTATCGTACGCATAATAAACCAGAATCATCAAAACCCAATCTTTACAACTCATTCCATTGCACTTTAGTCGATCATAGCCATATGGAAGGAAAAAAAAAAAATCACCCGAGACAAAACAGTTGTTCCTGTATACATGGCAGTTAGTAACTGAATAAGGATTAACTCCTCTTCTCAATAGGTAACTCAGGAGCCAAAGTAGCGCGGATCACTGTATCTGGGACAATATAATCATTATTATAGTAGCAGCAGGTATAGAAAAAAATTGAATCGTATCGTTCATCAACAACACTAAAGAACTGTTGATGGTGTACATAAAACAACTATACCTTTTGTTCATCACAGTATACAGACCCCTAAGCGTAAGTTTAGAACAGCTCAATGAAACCCTCAATAAAATAAATGAGGGATTAATTCAGTTGCGCAAACAGAGAACCAAAGCAACTGTACTGTGTAACTCAACTTCCATTTCTCGATCAGACTACAAGACATAAAAATTAATGGAGGTACTCAGGAAGAGTGGCAAGAAGCTGCTTGTCTAACAAACACTGATACTTAACTCAAATTCAGATAAACAACTAGAAGTAGATAGCCTTGACCTCATCCTCACAAACAATAACAGTCTGATCCACTCCTATGGAGTTTGTGGAACCATCATGTCAGGCCGCAAGGAAATCGAAATTAATATTATCACAAGCTAGCTTGTAAAGCAAGAGCCAAGATACAAAAGAAAATATGCAATGGTAGACCCTCTAGTCTAGACCATCTAAATTTCTACGTCTAAGACGAACTGGAAACAGATTAAAAAATATATACAAGAAATTAAGAGGCAAATCTTAATGATACATTGAAAACTATCGTGATGCACTGCCAGGATATCTGTAAGCTAACCAGAATCTAGCACACTAATGATTCCTAATACTAGTAAACCAAACACTAATGAATTTAGACCAATAGCTTTAACCAACACAGGGTACAAATTATCAATGGCTGTTTCAATGGTAAGTACAGAAGAACATATAGTGAGAAATCGGTACGTTAAGGATAATCAGGCTGGATTTATGGTGGAAGGATAGAGTAGAAATTACCCTGTTAATATTTATTGTGTAGAAAAATAATTTAAAAGTAAAAAAAAAAAAATTTATTGCAATTTTAATATTTTTCTAAAGCTTCTGACAGTATTAAAAAGGATTATAGAACTAAAACTTTGATGGAATAACAAATAAATGAAAAAAGTAATAGACTTAGCTAATATATATATATGATTTTATGTATATGATTTTATGCATTACACTGGAAAAATTCAACCTGTTGGCAAGCCTAATGTTCCGGAGGAAGACCTTCAAATGCTGTAGATAGTGCCTTTGCTCAGAAGAGGAAAACTGGGAGAGCCACCAAGAAAATTCCAGAAAAAGACATACGGCAAGACAATGTGGGACATTTCCCTGCTTTCAATGCACAAAGGGGCACATGCAAGTTGCCAGGCTGTAAGTACAGATGTACTGTATGAAATGCAAAGTTCACCTATGTTGTGATGCAAGAAGGAACTGCTTCTATGATTTCCACACAAAATGAAGTGGCACACAAGGATTGTATCCCCCCAAAAAAGGAAAAAACAAATTATTTTTTTATATTATTCAGAGATGTAATATTAGAACACGAATGTTCAGTACAAACATTAGAGGTCATTTCCGTATTTGTTTTCTTTCATATAAGGCTTAATGTTATAAGAAATCCTAAACTTATTGGTAATACTATTCAGACAATGAATTTGCCATACGCCTGAATGGACATTTGTGTCCTCTTTATGGATTGTCTTTATAATTGAACAATATAAATGAAAAAACATGCCTATATGTTTATTTTGCCCTTAAGAGAAGGATAATGATATGAAAGATTTTTTTAAGAGCTGAAAAATAATTCAGGCAGTAAAGGGTTAAATTCGATTTGAAAAAGTCAAATCGAAAAATATATATTTCCGACGGAAATGAAGTATACCATCAATCGATTCGCTATATTTTTCAACAGAAAAACAGACGCCACATCGGAGATTCCTTGGATGGGTGAAGGTCCAAACTTACCGAAATTTCATATGGTTCTTCAATAACTACTGAACCTTTTTAACGCTGAAACATTGTATAATTTCGGGAACTCTGCAACTATGTATATAATAACCGAGCATGAGCGTCAACACTGATGTAGGTACAATATAAATAATAAAGGAGAAGCATAATAAAGCCTATAAAGCATAACGTTCATGGTACTCTTCTGTAAATATGTGCAAAAGCACCTTATATAATGCATTAATGGACGCACCATGTATTTGTGCAAAAGCACTTGACATTATGCATTAACGGACGCACCACTGAATTACTGTCAGACATCCAGATATACTATACTGCATGTACTGTAGTACCTTAACACACTTGTTCTCATTAACTACCCATTCAAGTATGTAATAGCAACGTGAAATGTCATTCAACAACTGTAACAAGCACGCAGATACAGGAAAGAAAACTCGTTCTCCCCATAGACAGCAGATCAGGCCACTTCAGCGTCACCACAAAACGGTAACGCATCTACCATATTGCCTACCAACTCACATTGCACACCATTATAGACCACGATGGGATGGGTGAAACCACTGCGTCACCATCAAAGTTATAAGCAGAGCCTCTGGGACGGGGCTCTGACAGCATCACGCACACATCTTGTGGAAACTTTGGGGCCACACAAGGTATTCAATAACGGACAATTAAGGGGATGCGCGAACGCAATCCCCGCTATCAAAAATTTCGCACTCGAGTTAACCACATTTGGGTTAATCGCAGGGGTCAGCACCGCCGGAGTGCAATGGTGGGCCTCGCCCTGGGAAAACCGCCTTCATGATCACGGTATCTCCTGTGCCAGGTAAGTATGCTTTCTATCCAAACTCCGCTCAACCAACCCTCAACAGCTAAACACTAACAAAACAGTTACAATATTTTATGCAAGTACTCTTTTAACAGGATATTAACGTTTACGATATTATTACTTTTAAAATTAAATAAAACTTTTTATTCACTGTCTGCCTCACTTCTACACAAGCACTATAGGTATATAATGAAATATATACATATATGTATTGCAAATTACCTGGTTTGTCACCACTCGCAATTTAACAAGGTTGTTTCCACAATAAACGTCGATCCCACACAAATATATGTACATTTTGTCCTTGCAAACAAACGATACAATATGCTCTCGCAAGCAGCTCGACGCAAATCAATCACGTGATCGTTACTTGCTAATACAGTTTTAGCCTAAAGATACTTTTACAATACGGGTCAATAATATGCATTTTAAATATCTATACGTATTTAACTTTGATGTGTCTGTGTTACATAGAATGTCCAAATAGCACAACTTGCTCGAGAATCTCAGGCAATAAGCAAAAGCAGCACGTCATGTGCACCACCACAATTACCTACCATGCTGCCTATACTATATTATAATCTCATCAGGAAGCTTTCCAAGTGCATATATATATATATATATATATATATATATATATATATATATATATATATATATATATATATATATATATATATGATTCCTGCAATGAACTTCACTTTACCCAAGTTCCTGTTAGCCATCACTACTGGTACACAAGTTCTCTATCGTACGCATAATAAACCAGACTCAACAAAACCCAATCTTTACAACTCATTGCATTGCACTTTAGTCGATCATAGCCATATGGAAAGAAAAAAAAATCACCCGAGACAAAACAAATGTTCCTGTGTACAAGACAGTTAGTACCTGAATAAGGATTAACTCCTCTTCTCAGTAGGTAACTCAGGAGCCAAAGTAGCGCGGCTCACTGTATCTGGGACGATATAATCATTATTATAGTAGCAGCAGGTATAGAAAAAAAATTGAATCGTTCACCAACAACACTAAAGAACTGTTGATGGTGTACATAAAACAACTACACCTTTTGTTCATCACAGTATACAGACCCCTAAGCGTAAGTTTAGAACAGCTCAATGAAACCCTCAATAAAATAAATGAGAGATTAATTCAGTTGCGCAAACAGAGAACCAAAGCAACTGTACTGTGTAACTCAACTTCCATTTCTCGATCAGACTACAAGACATAAAAATTAATGGAGGTACTCAGGAAGAGTGGCAAGAAGCTGCTTGTCTAACAAACACTGATACTTAACTCAAATTCAGATAAACAACTAGAAGTAAATAGCCTTGACCTCATCCTCACAAACAATAACAGTCTGATCCACTCCTATGGAGTTTGTGGAACCATCATGTCAGGCCGCAAGGAAATCGAAATTAATATTATCACAAGCTAGCTTGTAAAGCAAGAGCCAAGATACAAAAGAAAATATGCAATGGTAGACCCTCTAGTCTAGACCATCTAAATTTCTACGTCTAAGACGAACTGGAAACAGATTAAAAAATATATACAAGAAATTAAGAGGCAAATCTTAATGATACATTGAAAATTATCGTGATGCACTGCCAGGATATCTGTAAGCTAACCAGAATCTAGCACACTAATGATTCCTAATACTAGTAAACCAAACACTAATGAATTTAGACCAATAGCTTTAACCAACACAGGGTACAAATTATCAATGTTTCAATGGTAAGTACAGAAGAACATATAGAGAGAAATCGGTACGTTAAGGATAATCAGGCTGGATTTATGGTGGAAGGATAGAGTAGAAATTAACCTATTTATTGTGTAGAAAAATAATTTAAAAGTAAAAAAAAATCTTTAATTGTAATTTTAATAGATTTTTCTAAAGCTTCTGACAGTATTAAAATGGATTATAGAACTAAAACTTTAATGGAATAACAAATAAATGAAAAAGTAATAGACTTAGCTAATAAGTAAACTTTACACAGGATACGAAACTAGAATAAAACTTGAAACAAAAAATATAACAATACCAATACCAAGTGGCATCAGACAGGGATGTATACAGGCTTCACAACTTTTAAATTAATACTTTAAAATAAAACACAAATGGGAAAAATAAAATTTATACTTCAAGGATAACATCTTAAATGTAACACCATTATTTTTTGCGGATGATGGAATGCTGTCAGCAAGTAATACAGAAGATGCAGAGTGGTAGGAGAGGTAATGGAGATAGGAAAGAACGTGAAAAATTAATAAACAAGCTAGTAATATCATAATCTTTAATATGAAAGCCAAGTCTCACGAAATGGCAGAAATATGGAAAGACAGAACAAAACATCTAGAATAACCATAAATGACACTAAAACCTTTTTTTAAAGTACATCAACTAAACATGATAAAAAAAAAAAAAAAAAGCTGCAAGAATGGCCAACTTAACAAATTCACTAATTGCAAGGAGTTGTTTCAGACTGTTAATCGGAAAAATATACTGGAAAAGTATAGCTCTGCAATCCATCCTGTAAGATGTCAATATTAAAGATTTTACTAATGAAGAAAGAGAAATTACAAAGGATAGAAAATAGCCTAGGTAGAAAAAACAGCGTTAACCCTGAGTACCACGACATGTTTCCATATTCATTCAACTTACTTTGGTGATTTTATGCAGCTTTAGAGACTTTTGACCTCCACAGACCCTTCCGAATGTCAATAAAATGGTCTAATCATACACAAATTTCAAGGTAAAACTGTGTCCCAGTACTGAAGGGGTTAAGAAGATAAGGTTTTTGAGTATGAGAGCACGAATATTGGAAGGGCAGCAAAAATATCTACATATATTGAGAGGTGAAGGCAATGCACTGCTTGAGAGAGTGTAGAAGAAATGTGAATGGCAAATAAACTGAATACTTAGATTGATAAAAGGATTAACAAAAGATAGGAAAACAGAAGGAATTAGAAGTGGAAATGTAAGCAATGATGAAATAAGTAAGAAAATTAAGGAATAAGACACACACATAAGGAAAATAGAACTGGAAAAAGTTAATCTAAATATGTATAATGAATGGAGAAAAAAACATGGAAAGTTAAAAAGAAATACAGACAAAGGCAAGGAGGTCCAGAGTTTACCAGAGAAAGGTATAGAAGACAGAGTATTGGTTAACTCTTGCGTTAGAGAACTGGGAGAAATAGGGGCGCACAGCGAGGCCATACGAGGAGGGGAGGCATGCACTTAGCAAGATCAAAAGGGCAGTTATCATGAAAATAGCGATACAAGATAGCAAGAGATGCAACATACCGGCGAAGAGAAAGAGGCTGAAGACAGTCAGTTAAAGGAAGGGAATTGATGAGACGAAAAGCGTTTGATCCCACCCTATTTAATAGAAGTCTTAAATTATTGATAGTAGATGTTAGGTGTAATCAAATATATATTTAAGATTAGGACGTGTGCAGAATTTTTTAATCTGCCTCAATTTTCGTGTTACATGTGTAATAGACATACGAAATATTAAATAACATGAGCCTTTATTATATAGTCTTGTAAGATTAACTACATCAGATATGGAAAGATAGAATATTTACATTATTTTATCAATTCCTCTTAAATTTATTGTTAACAGTTATTGTAATAAGCTTGATGAATTATGTCAAATAACTCCTTTCTTTATAAATAGCCTAGTTGGATTAGCAACACTAGATACAGAAGATAGAGCATTAATCTTATAAATACACCTTCAAGAATTATATCACTGAATAATTACACGGTATAACAAAATTTTGACTTTTCTTTTCTTTGGTCAATTAATGTTATTTTATATTCCTTTCATCTAAAAAACGAAGAATATAATGCTTATTCTCTTAAAACTTTGATTTTTATAAACTGGCCAGCGATGTTTTGAAATCCAGACAGATTCTACACTAATTTGGTGAAAAAAAAATAAATAACTTTCTAGATGACTCCAGAACCTTCAAAACTATTCTTTCCAAACGTTTCACGAACTTCTAGAACATTCTTGCAACGTATATGGCAGTATAAATGCAGGGAACGTATGCTTAACAGGTCAGTTCACTTCTAGCCGTTAATGTGTAAACAAGTCGATCGTCATCAGTCATTACTATCTGCATTTATCAAGCATGGCATCCAGAGGTTGTAAGCATCCGGCAGACGCATTTTGCTACGTCTGTGGCGAGTTTATCAAAACTAGAGCTAAAAAGTACTCAGGAAAGATCACTGAAAAAGCGCGAGGCCTACAATGCATATTTCGGCATGCCTGTCAGGGAGCAGGACAAACCTTGGGCACCTCATTTGACCTGCGAACTCTGGAAAAGAACTCTGCAAGATAAGAAAAACACTATATATATATATATATATATATATATATATATATATATATATATATATATATATATATATATATATCTCAGTACAGTAATACTCCGCTCAACGAACAGGATAGGGGGTGTCAAAGCTGTTCGTAGAGCAAAAATTCGTTAAGCGGACGTAATTTTCCCTTAGGAAATAATGGAAATAGGGGGGGATGCGTTCTGGGCTGGTCCCAACATACCACATGGGTTAAAAAAAAAAAAAAATTATATATACGTTTGGCAGCATATTGGTCCACCGCTGTACCACTACTTTTATGATGTCATGAGTCATTGGAAGTTAGAGGAGCTACGTACAAATTCTCTCACATTCTCTCAGTTATGTTCACAAAACAATATTTCTATTAGCTTTTTACAAACCTTGCCCCCAAGAAAGGATTGTTTTGTAATGCATTAAGTGAAATCTTACATGGAATACCAAGAAATAAAGCAGAGAGGAGATCAGCCACAGACGAAGCGGGAGACTCGCGGCCACTCGGCCGCTTCTTCTTCTTGTGACCCTTTTAGCTTGGCATGTTGTCTTTCCCCCATGATATTTGTTTTCACTCCTCTATTGCCTGCTATAATGGATATCATATCTTAGTATTCATATACGCTCATGCCATGAGGATAACCTCGACTGCGTGGCACTGATTGATAGTGAATTATTAATGAAATACCGCGATATTTTATTAGTAATTCACTATCACTCGTGCCACGGAGTCAAGGTTATCCTCATGGCATGAGTGTACAGTATATGAATACTAAGATTTTGATATCCATTATAGCAGGCAATAGAGGAGTGAAAACATAAACATTATGATGAAAGTAACACGCAAGCAGAAGGGTCACAAGAAGAAGAAGCCGAGTTTTCCGCGAGTCTCCCGCTTCGTCTGTGGCTGATCTCATCTCTTCTTTATTTTTTGGTAATCCATGTAAGATTTCACTTTATGCATTACAAAACAAAACTTTTTGTGGGGCAAGGTTTGTAAAAAGCTAATAGAAATGTTTTGTGAACAAAAATGCATATATAAGATATAACACCAACTCCAGAGGTGGTGTTCCCAGCAACCTCAGAGCAACCTGATAGCAACCTTGTCACCGTTCCTCCAAGCGTTCATGGACGCCATTTCGCTGCAGGAGGTTGCTCTGACGTTGTTAAAGAATCTTGGATCCAGCTCCAGGAGTGCTAGAGACAGAGGCTGGGAGCTAGCCAATTAATCACAGCGAAGCTACTGCGTTTGGTCCCTCACCCGGCAAATTCAAACCCACAAAATTCGCTAAAACAGATGTGGTTGTAATTTATGCGAACTTTTTGGTCTAACTTTGTATAGTACGTTAAACCGGAAATTCGTTAGACAAACGTTCGTTAAGCGGAGTATTACTGTATATACTTTTATATTTTAACATATCCTATTACACTGAGTTGAATGTATCTATATTTTTACATTTATGTTTTCATTCTGCTTTTTACAGGTTGGTACAGAGGGGAAAACAGAGCTATGAGATTTGCAATCCCCGAATTTAGAGGGAACCAACTGATCACTCAAGCCATTGCTTTTTCTGTATGGTAGACCCTTCCAAACGTTGAGCAGGCAAAAATGCGCCTGCTATCATATATCCTGACCTTCTGTCATCCATTGCGCCAGTGCCACACTGCTCTGAGCTCCCCGTACCCACTCCTCCTAAGAGAGAGCAGCAGTGTTTACAAAAGGAAAGTAGTTCAGAACATGAAGATACTGACCCAGAGTTCAGAGACGTAACTGATGAGAGAAATCCATTCTACCCCACCCAAGAAGACATCAATGACCTGATCAGAGATCTTGACCTCACGAAGTCAAATGGCGAGCTTTTAACGTCGAGATTCAAGCAGTGGAATTTGCTAGATGAGGGTGTGCACATATCAGGTCAGAGAAAGCGTCACCAGCATTTTTCAAGCTTTTTCACTCGTCAAAATGAGCTTTGCTTTTGCCACAATGTAACTGGTCTGTTTGAGGCAATGGAATTACCCTTAACCCCAAAGAGTGGCGGCTCTTTATCGACAGCTCGTGCAGAAGCCTCAAAGCAGTGCTGCTTCATAACGGGAAATGGTACCCATCTCTCCCCCTCACCCACTCTGTCCAGCTCAAAGAGGAATACAAGAGTGACTGTCAAGATGCCTTGAAATATTAAGAGTACCGTTGGGAGGTTATAGGAGACTTAAAAATGGTGGCTTTCCTGATGGGTCTCCAAAGCGGCTTTACCAATTATCCTTGTTATCTTTGTGTTTGGGACAAAAGAACTACTCATTTCTAATGTGTCTATTGTCTCACTGGTGTGATTCTAGAATAAATAAATGCTATTATTGCATTATATGTCGTTTTGTATCTACTTTACTCAAGTCAAACTTTCAAAAATGTCATTATCCTGGACAATTAGAAATGAATATAAGTATTTTTTCATGTTTTCTAGACATAAGCAAATAAGAAATAACAGTTTCAACTCAAGGACAAAACCTTTGTTACACAGCGATCGTTCAAAATCAGAGCACGTTAATGTAAAACGATCTTATGCAAAAACTTATTTATAGAAAACAGTTATGTTCTCAGTTCTTAAAAAAATAATGACATTAAACAACTTGACAATTCACCATATATAAAGGTTATACGTACCAAACTTTTTTTTTCGTTCAACTAAATACAATACGAATCACCCTTTATTGTAAGCAGAAGAATCAAGCGTAAGCATTGAGTTTTAAAGTGTGTTTTCAATAATAATAAAACAAATTCTGCAATATTTGCACCGCAATGGGCTTCGGGAAGGAGGAGGTGGGTGGAAAGAGCATCAGACAGCATTTTCTGCTATTACTTAACATCGCTTATCTTCAGCTAACCTTGTATACACAGCGACCTGCTATGTAGGGAAGACAGGGCTAGTTGTATACTGGGGTAAGTTGATACAATCTCATTAGCTTCAATATGTGGCAACAGATGGAGGTCAGATTTTAGTGGCATGTAAACATCAGCATCGGTCACATTCTCGGAGAGAGAAAGCCACTGGTGACTACGGTCTTTAAAACTACAACCAAAAATCTGTTTTTGGCATCTTGAGTAAGTATTCTGGCTTTTCAAAATATTTTTAAAGATCTTGTTGCAGCTAAAGTTCACTAAAGTTGACTTAATTACTTGAAACAGCTGTCCTTTTGCTCGATTTATGATAACAATTTATTTTCCTAAAACTTGACTGAATAGCCTAAGTTATGAAGTGAAGTGATATGGTCACCTTGTGGCTTGTTGTTACAAGTTGTAACAACTTGTCCCATAAAGGGATAATTTCATATTCAACTGGTGTAATTTAATTACAGGGCTATCAAACAGAGTACGGACCTACAAAAGAAAGACAAATCGATCTGATAGATGTAACACAAATATTTTGGAGTTTGCAGCCGAGCGTGTCATCAATCATAATGATAGCTTACGGAAAGTGGCTGATGACTACAAGATACGTCCAGATCATTAATGCCCCAATATTTTATCACATGAGTGGAGATTTTGGATATTTGACGAAATAAACTGGTGAAGAAGTATGTATGTATGTATGTATAATAGGCTATGTATGTAGCCTATGTATGTTTGTATGTATGTATGTATGTATGTTTGTATGTATGTTCCTAAAATAGTTCAGTTGACACTAATCAAACTTTCCTCTCTTTCAGATTAGTTTTATGACCCCGCATCGTTATAAAGTCTGCTGGGAAAAAAAAAAAAATAGAAAGGACATTGAACAGTATTGGTGTCTTGCATGTGGTGGAAACTGATCAAATTCAGCCCCAGGGGAGCAATGAGTATAATGTATCGAATGCAAAGATTGGGCAGATGAAAACTGCACAGATGGGAATGCTTGTTACGTGTGTAAACTCTGTGAATGA
The DNA here is from genome assembly GCF_017591435.1 of Portunus trituberculatus. Classification (NCBI taxonomy): domain Eukaryota; kingdom Metazoa; phylum Arthropoda; class Malacostraca; order Decapoda; family Portunidae; genus Portunus; species Portunus trituberculatus. Next base: position 2,187,869 of record NC_059304.1, on the reverse strand, counting down.
AGAAATTTACGTTTTGTTTTTGTTTCCAAAGGATATATTTCATTTTGCATTTTTGTAACAACTTACCCCATCGTATATAACGATGTAAATAAAAAGTTTTTGTGTTACTTTGTTATTTCTCAGAAATTAAGAAATATATAATCTTTATGATTATTGTTTTTGGTAATATACATGATAAACTTCCATGGTAGATTTTCATTTAAGTTACCTTCTGTACATTTTGTTAGAGGCAAAAATAGTAAACCTGTAACAACTAGCCCCGGTCTCCCTTATCAGTAATATATATAAAATGCCCCTCAAGTATTATTGACTACGTATGCTTATATCATGGCATCAGGCTCTGCTTGGCGACCATCGCACTCAGACCCAGCCTGAAAGAGGCGGCCTCCTCCCCAGCCGCAAGATCAGAGACATTTGCCACATGTGCTCACAGATGTGATATTGTGGGTGTTCAGGGCGGCATCACTACTCCACTTCCCTTCCCGACATAGAAATGACGACGACGAGCGGCAGATGTCACCACGCCACCCAAGGGCATATGAATGTCGTGAATACACGTAATTACTTTACATGCAAGTGCTTTGTATATGTAAATATATATGAACATGTAATATATACAAAATAAACCTTCACTTCTTACTGAAAAAGGCATTGGGAAGGTCAAATTACCACCACTGTATTGTAAAATAAAGATTCTATGCTTTGCCAGAGACACCAAAACGTTATATTGTGCAATATATTCTGTTATCATCGACAGAACATCAGCATTAATATCTTGATGCCGTTTCATATACATTTTGTTATGAAGCCCACTATGTGGGCCAATAAAAATTTCTTAAGACTCATTGAGTTGTTCCCCTCCACGGAAATCTTTAGTAAAAGGCGAAAGATTTATGCGTTTTGAAGGGAAACCAGAGTTATGTTGAACGACCAAGCTCTGGACCAATACCTTTAAACCTGAACACCTGCGCAGGCTCCATGTCAGAGTAAGAAAGGCAAGTCTATGCTTAACGTACACTTTTTTCTGTAATACCGCTCATAATGATACATATTCAACACTTTTACTCCAACAATATTAAAATACTTATAAAGAATCATACTTTTGTTTAGCATTTTACATTGCAAAAATCTCAAGTAGTAAGTATATAGTTTGTCGGGATGCCCTTCTTCCATGCACACGTTTAGGGTTCATCTCAGATGTACCTACTGGATGCACAACCTACTCGTGTTCTATTGATTCTGTCGTGAACATTTCGCAAGACCTGCATTCTTCACATGTTTACTCATCATGGTATAAAAGCAACGTTCAGACAGTTTACTTATTTAACCATACCCTGAACACATGTATTTATAAGATATTAATATTAGACTGCAAAAACCACAATCATACATTTCAATTATATTAAAATAACCAACACAAAGTTGTTCATTTCTACTATCATATCGTTAATCTCAAACATAGTCTCCATCTTAGAAGTTGACAGTCTCTGGTGGTGCAACGATAGCAAACACTCTCTACCAGTTGTTTAGGACCCGTGTGCCGCGGCATCAAAGGGCAGACTACCGTTACATTTACTAACGGTGCCGGCAAAATTCAGGGCTAAAACAATTTCCGTACTACCGTCACTCTCTCCCTCTTTTATTCGATAAACAAAGGTAAACCAACACATTTTGCACATAATTCATAATAATTATCGGCTACGCTGCTGCAGAAGTTTAAAGGTGTTGCCACTCTTCTATTTTTTCTCATTCTTCAGTTACCCGTCTGCCTGCAAAGGCGGCAGGACTTATGTATTGTATTTAGCCAAGTTCTTAGAGTCGTTTATTCATTTGCCTTTTCCATTTTTTATTCATTCATTGTGAAGTAATAGTATTTTCTGTATACTTAAGAACACCAAAAGCTAAATTTAAGACTTTTATCCTCTAATAGTAACTGCAAACATATTGTAAATTGTGATTATTTGTAATTCTTTTCTAACTAGAATTCATACTCCCTAAAAAATGAGCAGGGGACTTTTGCAGGGCTTGCTAAGGGTGCTTCAAACCAAAAAAGTTTGCGAACTTTTGCTCTATACAAACCTGACATGTAGCAGTGACTGTTTACACTAACCTAACACCACTGATAACCTTTAACATGCTTTTCTTCACTATGGCGAAAAGGAAATTAACGTGATAGGTTGTTGGAATTGGATACAGTAATTATTGCAAATGAGATTACTTCTTTAGTCTTTTTTTTTTTTTCACCGAGATTTTGGGAGTTTACGATCACGCGCGCATATCGTGTGTGTGTGTAATTCACCGTTTGATCTGCTGCAGTCTCTGACGAGACAGCCAGACGTTACCCTACGGAACGAGCTCAGAGCTCATTGTTTCCGATCTTCAGATAGGCCTGAGACCAGGCACACACCGGGACAACAAGGTCACAACTCCTCGATTTACATCCCGTACCTACTCACTGCTAGGTGAACAGGGGCTACACGTGAAAGGAGACACACCCAAATATCTCCACCCGGCCGGGGAATCGAACCCCGGTCATCTGGCTTGTGAAGCCAGCGCTCTAACCACTGAGCTACCGGGCCGTGTGTGTGTGTGTGTGTGTGTGTGTGTGTGTGTGTGTGTGTGTGTGTGTGTGTGTGTGTGTGTGTGTGTGTGTGTGTTTACCTAGTTGTATTTACCTAGTTGTAGTTTTACAGAGCCTGGGCTTTATGCTCGTGTGGCCCCGTCTCCATATCTACACATATCCAATTTTTCTTTAAAACTATGTACACTCTTTGCTGACACCACTTCCTCACTCAAACTGTTCCAAGTCTCAACACATCATTGAAGGCAACTAAATTTTTTAACATCTTCTAGACATCTTCTCTTCCTCAGTTTCTTACTATGCTATCTTGTGCTTCTAATGTCATATTCTTCTCTCAGGATTAGTTTCTCATTATCCACTTGGTCTATTCCGTTAATCAATTTATAAACTTGTATCAGATCCCCTCTCTCTCTTCTGTGTTCCAGGGTTGACAGATCCATTGCTTTTAGTCCCTTTAAATTCTGGAACCATTCTTGTAGCCATTTTTTGTAGTCTCTCCAATTTCCTTATGTGTTTTTTTTATGGAGGGTCCACACAACTCCTGCATATTCCAATCTAGGTCTTATTTTAGTACTTATCAATTTCTTCATCATTTCTTTGTCCATATAGTGTGTGTGTGTGTGTGTGTGTGTGTGTGTGTGTGTGTGTGTGTGTGTGTGTGTGTGTGTGTGTGTGTGATTCACCTCGGTCGTCTGCTGGTCAACCAGCCAGTCTTCCCCAATACGGAGCGAGCTCAGACCTCATAGACCGATCTTCGGGTAGGACTGAAACCACATCAACACACAACACACACTTGGAAAGCGAGGCCACAACCCCTGGAGTTACATCTCGTACCTATTTACTGCTAGGTGAACAGGGGCCACATATTGAGAGACTTGCCCATTTGCCTTGCCGCTTACCGGGACTCGAACCCGGCCCTCTAGATTGTGAGTCGAGCGTGCAAACTAGGGATGTACCGATGCATCGGTATCGGTATCGGAATCGGCGGTATCGGCCCATTTTTTAGGTATCGGTATCGGCTTATTGTATGCCGATACTTCCGATACCTAAAAGGAATTTACTACTTAGTGATATATTCGATATAAGATATTGATGATACCAAATTAATATATACGACGTATTAAGTTTCCGTAGTGATTACCGTATGTCATAGAATACTGTTTTCTGTGGTAATAAGCCACAATCTCTAAATTGGACGTGTATGAAACGCGTATAGGCTGAACTCAGGCATCCTGTCAGTGTCACACGGTCGGTCATGAGTCACCACGCATTCTCACTGTCTCTCAGTCAGATGCTGCTCCTCCACCCACACAAAGTTCACACAGGTGAAAAGCTTATGTTTTTTAACTATAATCTAAGAATGTCAAACTTCAGATATTGAGAATAAAACAAAATGATTTGGTAATATATATATTACCCAGCCATTCTTCCCCATTACGGAGCGAGCTCAAAGCTCATAGACCGATCTTCGGGTAGAACTGAGACCACATAACACACTCCACACACCGGGAAAACGAGGTCACAACCCCTCGAGTTACATCCCGTACCTACTTACTGCTATAGGTGAACAGGGGGAACACATTAAGAGACTTGCCCATTTCCCGCGCCGCTTACCGGGATTCGCACCCAGCCCTCTCGATTGTGAGTCGAGCGTGCTAACCACTACACTACTCGGTGTGTGTGTGTGTGTGTGTGTACTGTAGAGATTAACTAAAATAGAAGGAATGTCAACAATCTAAAAAAAAAAATAAGTACATGGACTGCTATGCAGACGCAGATAAGGATTCCAGATGCAATGCTAATTCTCCCCGGGGGGAGTGGACCGATCCCGGAAGTACTGCAATACCGGGCCGATCCGCGGCAAAGGTGGAGCAAGCCCCTAGCACTTCGCCATAGTCCAAAAATCAGATTAATATCGTAGATCCCACATGGGGATCGTATCAGATATTAAGCTGATAAGAACAGATACTACACTTTGATCTTAGCCAAAAGGCCGAGAAGCGATACCCGCCAACAGGAACGCAAGAGCCACACTCCCAAAGACTGAACACCCAGGCCGATCAGTGATTTACTATGCTATTGGTATCTAACCCTCGTCTTATTTACAGATTGACTTCAAGTCTATGATAGGAAATTAAATATATTCTCAATCCTTAAGATTCATTACACTGATTCATTACACTGGTTCCTTAACCAGTGTAATGAATACGCAGGTGTCACTGCATAAAAATTTTCCGGGAAAAACAAAAATACTCCAGGAACAATGAATGGCATTGATATTAAGCATCAAACAGAGATAGCTACAAGTGGAACTGACGTTCCTAGCAGCAATTAGTTTCCATCTCACTTTTTTACTTTTTTTTCCTCGATCTAATCGACAAAAGATTAAGCTACTGGAAGTAATGCATTTGTGTGCTTTATGAAATTTAGTTTTTAGTATCAAGGAATGTTTACATCTTGTACTGATACTCTATAAACCTTTAATAATAATAAATAATAGTAATGAATGTTTACACAACGGGGCAAAATTTTGTGTATTAGAAACTTCATCACATACTGAATATCAACATGATCAAAACTTTCTCGAGAATCTCTGGCAACAAAACAGAGTAAGCATGTTATATACACCAGCATAACCAACAAGCTGCCTCTACCATGCCATAATCTTATCAGGCAGCTTCACAGGTGTATATAGACAAGAAGTCCTGCAATGAGCTTTCCACCATAACACTGATATTCTTCCCTATACCTAAGTTGGCCATCAATAAGGCTACGCAAGTTTTCTGTGCTATTATGAACCAGAGTCACGTAAACCCAACATTTTACAAGTAATTTATCTGCATGCAATATTGTTTTGATTTTGCATTTCCTGACCCCATTAGTGAAAGACATAACTCGATCGATCTAATGCTCCCCCACCCAAAACATCCGATTTCCCACAGATAATTGGGAGTGACAAGTAGGCGCATTAAGTTTGATTTGAAAAAGTCAAATAAAAAAATATACATTCCCGACGGATATGAAGTATGCCATCAATCCATTCGCTATATTTCTCAACAGAAAAACAGACGCCACATCGGAGATTCCTTGGATGGGTGAAGGTCCAAACTCACCGAAATTTCATATGGTTCTTCAATAACTACTGAACCTTTTTAACGCTGAAACTTTGTATAATGTCGGGAACTCTCCAACTATGTATATAATAACCGAGCATGTGCGTCAACAAACACTGATGTAGGTGCAATATAAATAATAAAGGAGAAGCAATATAAAGCCTATAAAGCATAACGTTCGTAGTACTCTTCTGTAAATATGTGCAAAAGCACCTTATATAATGCAATAATGGACGCACCATGTATTTGTGCAAAAGCACTTGACATTATGCATTAATGGATGCACCACTGAATTACTGTCACTAACATCCAGATATGCTATACTGCATGTACTGTAGTACCTTAACACACTTGTTCTCATTAACTACCCATTCAAATATGTAATAGCAACGAGAAATGTCATTCAACAATTGTAACAAGCACGCAGATACAGGAAAGAAGACTCGTCCTCCCATAGACAGCAGATCGGGCCACTTCAGCGTCACCACAAAACGGTAACGCATCTACCATATTGCCTACCAACTCACATTGCACACCATTATAGACCACGATGGGATGGGTGAAACCACTGCGTCACCATCAAAGTTATAAGCAGAGCCTCTGGGAGGTGGTAGGGGCCTCTGCAGCATCACGCAGACTATCTTAGTGGCAACTTTGGGGCCATACAAGGCATTCAATATCTCAAACATTTAGGGGGATGCGCGAACGCAATCCCCCGCTATCAAAAATTTCGCACTCGAGTTAACCACATTTGGGTTAATCGCAGGGGTCAGCACCGCCGGAGTGCAATGGTGGGCCTCGCCCTGGGAGAACCGCCTTCATGATCACGGTGTCTCCTGTGCCAGGTAAGTATGCATTTTATCCAAACTCCGCTCACCCAACCCTCAACAGCTAAACACTCGCAAAACTGTTACAATATTTTATGCAAGTACACTTTTAACAGGATATTAACGTTTACGGTATTATTACTTTTAAAATTAAAAAAAACTATTCATTCACTGCCTGCCTCACTTCTACACAAGCACTATAGGTATATAATGAAATATATACATATACATATTGCAAATTACCTGGTTTGTCACCACTCGCATTTTAACAAGGTTGTTTCCACAATAAACGTCGATCCCACACAAGTATATGTACATTTTGCACTTGCAAACAAACGATACAATATGCTCTCGCAAGCAGCTCGACGCAAAACAGTCACGCGATCGTTACCTGCTAATACAGTTTTAGCCTAAAGATACTTTTACAATACGGGTCAATAATATGCATTTTAAATATCTATACGTATTTAACTTTGATGTCCTTGTTACATAGAATGTCCAAATAGCACAACTTCCTCGAGAATCTCAGGCAATAAGCAAAAGCAGCACGTCATGTGCACCACCACAATTACCTACCACGCTGGCTATACTATATTATAATCTTATCAGGCAGCTTTCCAAGTGCATATATATATATATATATATATATATATATATATATATATATATATATATATATATATATATATATATATGGTATTACTGCAGAGTTTCACCACAATCAGCTATGTGTTTTTTACCCACCTCAAGAGATAGAGCTCCTGATTACGAGTAATTTGAACCTCATATATACTATATACTGAATGGCGACACAGATTTTTTAAAATGTAAGCGTGTTTTGGTGATAGCCGTGACAATAGCCTCCCACATCAAACCCTGCTGCACACTGATGGTGTCATGCGCTCGCGGCGGCTCGGCGGGCTCCGTGACATACCATTGTCTGAGCATGCGCTTAATTGTTAACGCTGATTGGTTCTGTTCTTTGAAACTGAAGCGGTGGCCAATGCAAAAAAAAAATAAATAAATAAATAAATAAATTATTTCCACCAATCACGATGGCCCCTGAGGTTAGGTTTAGTTAGGTTAGGTTAGGTTTGGTTTAGTTAGGTTAGGTTAGGTTGGGTTAGGTTGGGTTAGGTTAGGTTAGATTAGGTTTAGTTAGGTTAGGTTAGGTTAGGTTAGGTTAGGTTAGGTTAGGTTTGGTTAGGTTAGGTTAGGTTAGGTTAGGTTTGGTTAGGTTAGGTTAGGTTTAGTTAGGTTAGGTTAGGTTAGGTTAGGTTGGGTTGGGTTGGGTTGGGTTAGGTTAGGTTAGGTTGGGTTAGGTTAGGTTAGATTACGTTAAGTTGGGTTAGGTTAGGTTAGGTTAGATTGGGTTTAGTTAGGTTTAGTTAGGTTAGGTTGCGGTAGGTTAGATTAGGTTGGGTTGGGTTGGGTTGGGTTGGGTTGGGTTGGGTTGGGTTCTTTACTAGAGGAAACTATTCTTTTCTAGTAGATTTCGGCTTGTTTTTAATTAATTTACCAGTTGTTGTTTTTTATGCAAATCATAATATGTTTCCGGGCTGTAAAAAAAAATTGGTTGATTTGCGCCAAAACAAGTGGTATTTTAATTAAAAGCAAGCCGAAATCTACCAAAAAGGGCAAGGTGGTGAAACTCTGTAGGTTTACCATATATATATATATATATATATATATATATATATATATATATATATATATATATATATATATATATATATATATATATATATATATATATATATATATATATATATATATATATATATATATATATATATATATATATATATATATATATATATATATATATATATATATGATTCCTGCAATGAACTTCACTTTACGCAAGTTGCTGTTGGCCATCATTACTGGTACACAAGTTCTCTATCGTACACATAATAAATCAGAGACTCATCAAAATCCAATCTTTACAACTCATTCCATTGCACTTTAATCGATCATATCCATATGGAAAGAAAAAAAATCACCCGAGACAAAACAATGTTCCTGTGTACATGGCAGTTAGTACCTGAATAACAATTAACTCCTCTTCTCAGTAGGTAACTCAGGAGCCAAAGTAGCGCGGCTCACTGTATCTGAGACTATATAATCATTATTATAGTAGCAGCAGGTATAGAAAAATATTGAATCGTTCACCAACAACACTAAAGAACTGTTGATAGTGTACATATTTTGCCACCACTGTCCCTCTTCCCCTCATACCTTTCTTCTTTTCGCACCGGCGACCGGAGCCAGGATCGGGCCTTAGGCAAGCCCGCTTTCCGCACTCCTAGCCAGCCAGGGGTTTCTAGGTTGGCCAGAGCGGCCTAGAGATTCCTTGGTAGCGTGCCAGCCCTCCCTTCGGGTTAGACAGTTAGGGATATCTTCAAAGAGCTCAGGATCCCCCTTGGGATACAGGACATAGGGCGATAGGTAACAGTCTTAGACTGTTATAGGTCTCCCTAGGATAACCCACCCCCCTTTCTTTTCACCAACAGAGACTCCTCACCCATGACCGAAGGATGAGGAACGAACGCCCCCCGGATCGCACCATACGGTATCGTATAAAGACTAATAACCTTCCTGCTGACCTTAGTAATGTCTTCTTTTCCCAAACACAGGTACCTCATACGAAATGCTTCAAGTCTGGACCCTATATCATCGTAGGTGTTGCCAGCGAAGCAGACCGGGACAAACACACCACCAGCGCTGCCACCGGAAAACTTCAAGCCCTTGGTTTTGAGCTCGTTGAGTCTCAAGACCAAATATCTGCCAAAACCATCCTTGCCCGCCGTGTCGACGATTACATCCTCCAAATGAGTGTCGAAACTCTAAGAGATGAAATCGAAGACAAAAACAACATAAAAATCGCAGACATAAAAATAATCCCCAAGGCACACATGATCAAACTCAGACTCAACAACAAACAAGAAGCAGAAAACACAAAAAACAAGGGTATCAAAGCCTTCTCCCAGATCATCCCACACTACAACATAAACATAGAGGAATACCTACCTGTTACACAATGCTACAAATGCTACCAATACACTCACCGGACAAACCAGTGCAAGGAACAGGAACAATCGTGCTCTAAGTGCGCAGCTAAGGGCCACGATTATAAGAACTGCCAAGCACCTACACTAAAATGTATTAACTGCGACGGTGATCACACAGCCGTTTCATTTAAATGCCAGATTAAACGGGAACAGCAAAAAACAACAAAACTCCTCTACACCAGCCACAAACACAGTATCTTACGCCCAAATTACCACACCAACCACCTCTGCCGCACCAGCCACTACAGCACCTACACAAACACAACCCAACACGGAAAAACTCTTACTAGCAGAAACAATCATTAAATACTCTATTCACCTCTCTCTTGGGGACCTACAAAAACAAACAGACCTAATGAACTCTCTCTTAAAACATAACGGCTGCCCCACAATATCTTTCCCACAACAGTACATAGAAAACAACAAACAACATTACCAACAAAAATACACAGAACAAATGGAAAAAACTCCTCCAACCACTTCATTCCTACCACAGGATTCTTCCTCCTCTGGTGACACCAGTCCGAGCTCACCACCGGCCCTCCTTATTGCCGAAGAGACATCTGGGGAACCGCAGCCCCAGAAGCCCTCTCTACCGGAACCTGCTACAAACACCGACACTAACAGCAACTCCACACACACCACCACCAACAACAACGCCACCGCCACTAACAACACCACCACTAACAACACCAACACCACAAAAACAACCCTTGATACAAAGCGACACCTCCTTGTTCCACCCCAACCCTCCCTCCTCTACACGTACCGCGTTAAGAGGAAGGAAAAACATATAAAGAAATATGATAACAATTATGCAATTAAACTGTCGCGTCTTCTGGAATAACAGACACCTTATCTCAGAAGCCATCCTATCTACCGATCCAGACATTGTTCTCCTCAACCACACTGGTCTTCCTCCTAAACCCCTCAAACATTACGGCTACAATACACGATACACGATAGAACGCCTTATGACGGCGTAGCCGTCATGGTTAAAAACAACATAAAACACGTACACATAACCGACTGGCCATCAGAACACTTCCTTGCAACCAAAATTCACACTCAGCACGGGCAATTCCTAGTTGCCACAACATATGCAAGACCAAACACTGGACTTCCTCTGAACAGTTTAACTAACCTTTTCAACAACACAAACATACCAGTCTACGTTTTAGCTGACCTCAACGCCACACACACAGCCTTTCGTCACAACAGCAACAACAGACACGGACAAGAACTCCTCATGCTCACACAACTCAAACGCCTCCGGTTCCTTGGCCCAGATTTTCCTACCTGCTTCACCAATCATGGATCTGGCAGACCCGACCTCATCCTCTCCAACCGCCAGTCCTTACCCTTCCATCACCACATCTCCCACGGACCACCCTGTGGCTCAGACCACGTTCCCTCATCCTTAAAATATCCTCCAACCCCATCTCTATTCCTTCCCACCCCATCCCTGATTACCGATCCACTAACTGGGAACATTTCAAGGAAACACTTGCAGACATACATCAAACACCACATCTCGAGGGCCTACCACACACACAGATAGACAGGGCCCTTGAGCGACTTCACAACGACATCATAACATCAGCCGACAGACACATCCCAAAAAAACACCACAAAATCCACATTGACTTCAGACCCTCTATCAGAACACAGAGACTACAAATCTGTTACAAAACACGCTTTTTTCAAAACCACAGAGACACACACATCCTCCGCAGACACATCATAAACAGCTTGCTAGATGACCACAGCGCCCACTGGAGAACTATGGTCTCCCGTTTGGACGGAGCCCGCTGCCAAAACCCCATTCAGTTCTGGCACATGGTGCACAGGCTGAGGGATGCCAGCAGGAGAGATTCGAGTATCTCCTAGTGGACGGCGTGCGCATCTCTGACCCAGCCCAGGTAGCCGACACATTCAAAACACACTGGCAAAACATCTTCCATCCTCACCCTCTCCCTGCCTACGGGCCCAGTGTCGAACACATCAACAACATCACAACACACGTACAACAACACTTAGAAAATACGCTGCCTCACAACACACCACAGCTAACACGCTTAGATCCAAACCACTATCTCACAACACCCTTTGAGGAGGAGGATGTCTCCAAGATGCTCAGGCACACCCCAAAACGGGCACCCGGGCCAACAGGTATAACCTGGCCAATGATAAAAATCTTCCCCAGAAATTATAACCAGTCTCACAAAAATTTTCAACGCCTCCCTTTCCTCCGGGTACTTCCCAAAACCATTCAAAATTTCTAACATAACACTCATCCCGAAGCCCGGCAAAAATTTACATCTCCTGAAAATTATCGCCCCATAAGCTTGCTGGAAATACTCGGTAAATCTTTCGAGCGGTTAATTAATCAAAGGTTAAGATCATACCTCGAAAGCAACGAATTGCTGGGTCCCCAGCAATTCGGCTTTCGTAGTAATGCTTCAACCGAAGACGCCCTTAACAGTATTATCACGTATTTAGATGGAAACTCGCCCTATTATAAATCTGCACTAGTGACAAAAGACGTGAAAAAAGCTTTCGATACAGTCTGGCTCACAGGATTAAAATACAAAATTTGCAATAACTTTGATCTACCCCCCCTAACCCAAAAATCCTGTGCAGTTTCTTGGACGAGCGAGAAACTAGAATCAGACACCAGGGCGTCTTCTCCGCTTATTTCTCCCCCCAGGCCGGAGTCCCACAAGGCTCCGTCTCTCTCCCACCCTCTACAACATGTATACCGCCGACCTACCCCGTCCCACCCACAATGATTCCTTAACAATTCAATATGCAGACGATGTAACACAATTGGCGCGCGCCAGAACGTTAGATCGCCTTACTGACAAAATTCAAGAAGAGTTAACAACCACAAGCTTATGGGAGCTAGAATGGCGCATTCACTCCCATCCAGAAAAATCTAAGGTTACCTACTTTAACACCAAATCCAAACAGCCCCGCCAAATTTCACTTTATAAAACTTTCCAAACCCTGTACCCATCCCAATAAGCAAAGTCAACATTGTCCTTGGCCTCACCATCGACAATCACCTTAGATTTCATACCCATATAAGTAAAAAAGTCGCCACTGCCTCAGGGGCCCTGAGCAACTTGGAACGTTTTCGCGACAGTACTTCTAAGCTGAAACTTCACCTTTATAAAGCTTTTATTCTTCCTCTAATAACATACTGCCCTCTTGCCTTGTCTCTCTCAGCCCCTTCCAATCTTCAAAACTACAAAGGTCCAGAACCGAGCAGTTCGTTTCGCACTTGGAACGAAGTGGTTCGACTTCCGGACCTCTTCATCTCTTCATGAGGAGTCCAACATCCTACCACTAAACATCACACTCTACAACAGAATAAACAAACAACTAAACACGTTTCCAGACAGACACACAGACACATACAACTTCCTGAAAACCTTCCACGACCACACAGACGTCTACCCCACACCACCCTCCTTGACCCCACAGATGAACCTCCTGATCCTATCTACAGATAACGGACTCCTCTTCCCCTCTTTCATCATCTCTCATCTCACCTTTCTTTCACTCCCTCTTATTAACTAACTCCTACTCCTATCCATCCTCCCTATCACTTCTTCACTAACAAACCTTATTTTATTTTCTCTCCATCCATCCTCCTTTCACTTCCTTTCACACTCTCCTCTCACTTATCTTTACTACTAACAGTACCACTCCAGGTGTCAGAGTGGCATCACCCACACCCCATCACATGCCCCTTCCTACGGAGTGGGCCCGCGTGCCAACGCCTAGTGGTGTTTTCATATTTTTTGTCTTATGGCTTTGTATTCATCTTTTTGTTTTTATGCATTATTTTTCCGTCTCGCAGCCTAGGCTTTAAGGGGGCACCGGACCACCTCCAAGGGTCGGGGACAGCATTACCGCTCCTCCCAGTGACGGCACGGCATGGGGCCCCCGGCCGTCTGCATGACGTTCCGGTAGTGGCACCCCCTGTGTCTGTTACTGCGGAGCGGCCAGTACTGATGGAAGGTACTGTGAACGCACAAAATGCGGGAACATTTTCATCACCTCCACAGAGGTAGTTGGGAGCGGCCAATGCTGGGCGAATGACGAGAACAACCGCACCCCTCCCTCTGACGGCGCGGCAATGGGGCCCCCCGGCCGTCTACATGACGTTCCGGCAGCGGCACCCCCCCGCGTCTGTTATGGAGGGGCCAGTACTGATGGAAGGTACTGTGAACGCACAAAACGCGGGAACATTTTCATCACCTCCACAGAGGACGCGGAACTGTTCGGTCATCTCGCCGTCACGTCATCCACCCTCACAAAACAAACCATCTCCATCCAATTGACATTTTTAATCCTTTACTTATATCCATAGCAGGTTGATATCCCCAGAACAGGGTGATACTCCAGGACCGGACCACTCCCGGCGGACACCACCAAACACCAATATCCACTCATCACATGCATTTAATCACAAATAAAATATTCATAACCCCCCTCACCAACCTCGCTAATAAAGTTAAAACATATCCTACAACCCCAAATCACCAATTCTACTACTATCCGTGGTTCGGAACCCACGTAAAACTGTAGGTCCCTCCGCTATACGGAAGTACTTCTCACCCCATCCTCTCTATGTGTCATCCTTTCCCCTCCTACTATCACGTACTTCACTCTTCCTGCTTCACGGTGTTTGTTGTTTGCACTGAAGACGAAAAGATTTGGCCGCCACTTCCGTGTGGGTGCGTCGCCCTCGTCCATGGCATTGGCGGTCCTCTGCTCTTGCGTGCTCGGTAGTAATGCGCTCTGCTTGGCTCCCCCTGGTCTGGTGCCGGCCTCCCTTGCCGCGTCCATCTCTTCTATAAAGAACTTCTATAATAGACGTAGCGCTCAGTAACCACAAAAGTCCATCTTGCGCCTGGGTCAAGCCCCAGTGACTTTACCCTCTTACTGAAGCTCCCTTCTTATCACCCATCTATTCTTCTTCTGTCCCCACTTCCCCCTCCCCATCTTTCCTTTTCTGATTCTGTTCTGTTCTGCTCGTGTGGAGTAGGGTGACCAGACGTCCCCGGTTTCCGGGGACAGTCCCCGATTTCAGTGACCTGTCCCCGGCTACTGTTGTCCCCGGTTTTCTGTAACTGAAAGATCACTTGATGCGTTAAAAAACTACTCCTTTTGATTATGATAATTATGTCCTTTTATCATTACTCTTTTAGAATGTCAAGAATAAGGAGAAGGACTTAGTTTCCGTGAAGACGGTGAAGTGTATAGCGGACACATTTTAACAGCTAATGGGTGTTCATGATCTCAGATATTTCATAAGGTAAAGATTTTTTTTTTTTTCTTTGCAACTTGGGTAAATAAGGCGAGAGAAACTTTTGATTGCTGGTTTAGAAATGGTACGGATAGTGTCCCCGTTTTAGTTTTTCCAGTGCAATAACACTTCATGTTTTTACCTCCCTGAACTGAAAATGTCCCCGGATATTGTCTCAGAAATCTGGTCACCCTAGTGTGGAATGTTCTTAGAGCTGGAACAGAATGCCGGTTTATACATGTGCTGTAGCTGACTGCAATTCTATATCAAAAAAGAAAAACCAAGGCGTGAAAAAATAGACTGTGTTTCCCAGGAAGAAAGACGCGGCTTGAAGAAGATTATGGGAGACACGATATAAACGAGGCCCGACGTGGAGAGCTATCAAGGACCATGCTATCTGCTCAAAGCACTTCATAGATTGGTGCAAAGGACCGTCAGTATCGCATCCAGACCTTGAACTGTTTGCCTATAACCGGTGGGGAGCAGGTAGAAACCTGCTTGATGTTGTTTACATACGGAACGGACAATCTTTCACTGAAGTCATACAATGATTTTGCATCAAAACATCGTGTTTATTTGATATTCGTCACATTTTCTGGATTTGATTGCTAATTAATTATCTTCAACCAATGAAATGTGCTTGCTTACTGAAAATAATCTAATTCATTCAAGGTGATGAAGTGTCCCAAAACTAAGACCATGAACCAAGCATTTTTGGCTCGTTTTCCCATATTACGTTCTCTGTGCTTGGTGAAGCTGATTAGAGATGTTCCTTATAATTTATTACTTAGTTTGATAGCACATATATGACGTAAATTTTTTTTCCAGCATACCGAGTTTAATGTGCTAAATTAAGTTATCTGGCGAATCTGGCAGCTTTTCAGCACTTTCCGACGTCGGGAATTGCGCAAACAGAGAACCAAAACAATTGTACTAGGTAACTCAACTTGGGGGGCCGTGGCTAACCACTACACTACGCAGTGTGTGATTCACCTCGGTAGCCTGCTGGTCACCCAGCCAGTCTATGAGCTCAAAGCTCATAGACCGATCTTCAGGTAAAACTGAGACCACATAACACATTCCACACACCGGGAAAACGAGGTCACAACCCCTCGAGTTACATCCCGTACCTATTTACTGCTAGGTGAACAGGGGCCACACATTAAGAGACTTGCCCATTTGCCTCGCCGCTTACCGGGATTCGCACCCAGCCCTCTCGATTGTGAGTCGAGCGTGCTAACCACTACACTACTCGATGTGTGTGTTTCACTGTTTGATCTGCTGCAGTCTCTGACGAGCTCAGAGCTCATTATTTCCGATCTTCGGATAGGCCTAAGACCAGGCACACACCACGCACCGGGACAACAAGGTCACAACTCCTCCATTTACATCCCGTACCTACTCACAACTAGGTGAACAGGGGCTACACGTGAAAGGAGACACACCCAAATATCTCCACCCGGCCGGGGAATCGAACCCCGGTCCTCTGGCTTGTGAAGCCAGCGATCTAACCACTGAGCCACCGTGTGTGTGTGTGTGTGTGTGTGTGTGTGTGTGTGTGTGTGTGTGTGTGTGTGTGTGTGTGTGTGTGTGTGTTTCACTGTTTGATCTGCTGCAGTCTCTGACGAGACAGCCAGACGTTACCCTACGGAACAAGCTCAGAGCTCATTTATTTCCGATCTTCAGATAGGCCTGAGACCAGGCACACACCACACACCGGGACAACAAGGTCACAACTCGATTTACATCCTGTACCTACTCACTGCTAGGTGAACAGGGGCTACACGTGAAAGAGACACACACAAATATCTCCACCCAGCCGGGGAATCGAACCCCGGTCCTCTGACTTGTGAAGCCAGGGCTCTAACCACTGAGCTACCGGGTGTGTGTGTGTGTGTGTGTTTCACTGTTTGATCTGCTGCAGTCTCTGACGAGACAACCAGACGTTACCCTACGGAACGAGCTCAGAGCTCATTATTTCCGATCTTCGGATAGGTCTGAGACCAGGCACACACCACACACCGAGACAACAAGGTCACAACTCCTCGATTTACATCCCGTAACTAGTCACTGCTAGGTGAACAGGGGCTACACGTGAAAGGAGACACACCCAAATATCTCCACCCGGCCGGGGAATCGAACCCCGGTCATCTGGCTTGTGAAGCCAGCGCTCTAACCACTGAGCTACCGGGTGTGTGTGTGTGTGTGTGTGTGTGTGTGTGTGTGTGTGTGTGTGTGTGTGTGTGTGTGTGTGTGTGTGTAGTACTGTGTACTGTAGAGATTAACTACAATAGAAGGAATGTCAACAGTCTAAAAAAAATAAGTGGTACATGGACTGCTATGCAGACGCAGATAAGTTTCCCAGATGCAATGCTAATTCTCCCCGGGGGGAGTGGACCGATCCCGGAAGTACTGCAATACCGGGCCGATCCGCAGCAAAGGTGGAGCAAGCCCCTAGCACTCCGCCATAGTCCAAAAATCAGATTAATATCGTAGATCCCACATGGGAATCGTATCAGATATTAAGCTGATAAGAACAGATACTACACTTTGATCTTAGCCAAAAGGCCGAGAAGTGATACCCTCCAACAGGAATATGATAGACAGACTACTTGTTAACACGGAGTAATGTAATGGCTACCCGGAGTACTACGACCGTGGGTAGTGTTACGCAGACACCCCACCCGACACCAGTCTGGTCCCCAACACAGCTTCAGGGAGACTCACGCTCACTCTCCGCGAGGCATCTCTCTTGCCTCTTTGTCTGACTGGTTATCCTGTCCTGCACAGCCAGTCTACCTTCTACACTGTAAGACTCCAGTTGTCTAGACTGTAATTCTACATCATCACGCTCGCTACCAATCTTCATCTGGCCGCTACCGACAACAATATCACCCCAGCCGCCGGCAACTCCCCACGGCCACTCGCTACCATGTCTCCAAGCTTTTGTATCCTACAAATAAACACAGGGAAAGGCCCCCCGTGATTTTTCTTCAACATAAAGATAGGAACGCAAGAGCCACACTCCCAAAGACTGAACACCCAGGCCGATCAGTGATTTACTATGCTATTGGTTTCTAACCCTAGTCTTGTTTACAGATTAACCTTAAGTCTATGTTAGGAAATTAAATATATTCTCAATCCTTAAGATTTATTACACTGTTGGTTCCTTAACCCGTGTAATGAATACGCAGGTGTCACTGCATAAAAATTTTCAGGGGAAAACAAAAATACTCCAGGAACAATTGAATGGCATTGATATTAAGCATCATACTGAGACAGCTACAAGTGGAACTGACGTTCCTAGCAGCAATTAGTTTCCATCTCACTTTTTCCTTTTTTTCTTGATCTAATCGACAAAAGATTAAGCTCCTGGAAGTAATGCATTTGTGTGCTTTATGAAATTTAGTTTTTAGTATCAAGGAATGTTTACATCTTGTACTGATACTCTATAAACCTTTAATAATAATAAATAATAGTAATGAATGTTTACACAACGGGGCAAAATTTTGTGTATTAGAAACTTCATCACATACTGAATATCAATATGATCAAAACTTTCTCGAAAATCTCTGGCAACAAAACAGAGTAAGCATGTTATATGCACCAGCATTACTAACAAGCTGCCTCTACCATGCCATAATCTTATCAGGCAGCTTCACAGGTATATATAGACAAGAAGTCCTGCAATGAGCTTTCCACCATAACACACTGATATTCTTCCCTATACCTAAGTTGGCCATCAATACGGCTACGCAAGTTTTCTTCTGTGCTATTATGAACCAGAGTTACGTAAACCCAAGATTTTGCAACTAATTTATCTGCATGCAATATTGTTTTGATTTTGTATTTCCTGATCTCTTTTGTGAAGGACATAACTCGATCTAATGCTCCCCCACACAAAACATCCGATTTCCCACAGGTCTCCCAAGATAATTGGGAGTGACAAGTAGGCGCATTAAGTTCGAGTTGAAAAAGTCGTCGAAAAATATACATTCCCAACGGACATGAAGTATACCATCAATCGATTCGCTATATTTCTCAACAGAAAAACAGACGCCACATCGGAGATTCCTTGGATGGGTGAAGGTCCAAACTCACCGAAATTTCATATGGTTCTTCAATAACTACTGAACCTTTTTAACGCTGAAACTTTGTATAATGTCGGGAACTCTCCAACTATGTATATAATAACCGAGCATGTGCGTCAACACTGATGTAGGTACAATATAAATAATAAAGGAGAAGCAATATAAAGCCTATAAAGCATAACGTTCGTGGTACTCTTCTGTAAATATGTGCAAAAGCACCTGATTTAATGCATTAATGGACGCACCATGTATTTGTGCAAAAGCACTTGACATTATGCATTAATGGACGCACCACTGAATTACTGTCACTAACATCCAGATTTGTTATATATAGTGCATGTACTGTAGTACCTTAACACACTTGTTCTCATTAACTACCCATTCAAATATGTAATAGCAACGAGAAATGTCATTCAACAATTGTAACAAGCACGCAGATACAGGAAAGAAGACTCGTCCTCCCCAGACAGCAGATTGGGCCACTTCATCGTCACCACAAAACGGTAACGCATCTACCATATTGCCTACCAACTCACATTGCACACCATTATAGACCACGATGGGATGGGTGAAACCACTGTCACCAACAAAGTTATAAGCAGCGCCTCTGGGGCGGAGCTGTGACAGCATCACGCAGACTATCTTAATGGCAACTTTGGGGCCACACAAGGCATTCAATAACACAGACAATTAGGGGGATGCGCGAACGCAATCCCCCGCTATCAAAAATTTCGCACTCGAGTTAACCACATTTGGGTTAATCGCAGGGGTCAGCACCGCCGGAGTGCAATGGTGGGCCTCGCCCTGGGAAAACCGCCTTCATGATCACGGTATCTCCTGTGCCAGGTAAGTATGCATTCTATCAAACTCCGCTCACCCAACCCTCAACAGCTAAACACTCGCAAAACAGTTACAATATTTTATGCAAGTACTCTTTTAACAGGATATTAATGTTTACGATATTATTACTTTTTAAATTTTAAAAAAACAATTCATTCATTGTCTGCCTCACTTCGACACAAGCACTATAGTTATATAATGAAATATATACATGTACGTATTGCAAATTACCTGGTTTATCACCACTCGCATTTTAACAAGGTTGTTTGCACAATAAACGTCGATCCCACACAAATATATGTACATATTGTCCTTGCAAACAAACGATACAATATGTTCTCGCACGCAGCTCGACGCAAAACAATCACGCGATCGTTACCTGCTAATACAGTTTTAGCCTAAAGATACTTTTACAATACGGGTCAATAATATGCATTTTAAATATCTATACGTATTTAACTTTGATGTGTCTGTGTTACATAGAATGTCCAAATAGCACAACTTCCTCGAGAATCTCAGGCAATAAGCAAAAGCAGCACATCATGTGCACCACCACAATTACGTACCACGCTGCCTATACTATATTATAATCTTAATCAGGTAGCTTTCCAAGTGCATATTATATGTATATATATATATATATATATATATATATATATATATATATATATATATATATATATATATATATATATATATATGATTCCTGCAATAAACTTCACTTTACCCAAGTTGCTGTTAACCATCACTACTGGTACCCCAGTTCTCTATCGTACGCATAATAAACCAGACTCATCAAAACCCAATCTTTACAACTCATTCCATTGCACTTTAGTCGATCATGGCCATATGAAAAGAAAAAAAAAAAATCACCCGAGACAAAACAAATGTTCCTGTGTACATGGCAGTTAGTACCTGAGTAAGGATTAACTCTTCTCATTAGATAACTCAGGAGCCAAAGTAGCGCGGCTCACTGTATCTGGGACAATATAATCATTATTATAGTAGCAGCAGGTATAGAAAAAAATTGAATCGTTCACCACAACACTAAAGAACTGTTGATGGTGTACATAAAACAACTACACCTTTTGTTCATCACAGTATACAGACCTCTAAGCGTAAATTTAGAACTCAATGAAACCCTCAATAAAATAAATGAGGGATTAATTCAATTGCGCAAACGGAGAACCAAAACAATTGTACTGTGTAACTCAACTTCCATTTCTTGATCAGACAACAAAACATAAAAATCAATGGAGGTACTCAGGAAGAGTGGCAACACCCCAATATAGGCAGGATATCAACATGTTAGAAGCAATTCAGAGAAGAGCTGTGGGGATAACGGTTGTTTGTATAACGTAACTGTAATTATAGTGTAAATGTAATTAATTGTAATGTTTAACTATGTAGTATATTGACTTTCAATTTAACTGAACAAGTGTTCAGGTTAAGAGTTGGTTGTTATGCATCATGCTTCATTTGTGTATTGCTTCACTTTTAATGTTCGAACCTTTAATTGAGTATAATGCATAGTTTCTTTGATACTAGTGTCTGGCCGAGAGATCAGACCACTCCTGGCTTCTCCAGGAGACACACCTCCTGTAACCACCAGAGAAAAATATACAAAATAGAAGACAACGAGTTATTCGCTTCAAGTCCCTCACCATATATACGCCCACAAACTGGTGACCCCGGAGTGACTTAGAGAGACACGGAGTGAAGACCGAGAAAATGAGTGAAGACGACGACTTCAAGGTGATGGGTGAAACACAACACGTCTCCATTAAGCCACCCCCGTTCATGGAGTCTTCAGTGGATGGGGGGTTCACCATCATGGAGGCACAGTTTCATTTACAACGCATATCTTCATAGTCAACCAAGTTCTACTACGTTCTATCTGCGCTTCCACCCAACGTCGTCGGACAACTAACTGTGGATACGCTTACCTCTAAATCCTTTGACAGTCTCAACCCCGAAGTGATTCAGTTGTTTGAACGGACCAAACCGGAGTTGTTTGAACAACTTATCTCTACTGCAGCTACGATTGGTACAGTTCTTGCAGCACAGAAAGACCTACACACCACTTAGTCGGCTGGCCAAGTTAGGAGACGAGCTTATACCTGTGGCTCGAGGACAGCAACAGTGCTTTTCTATAGATTCATCAGTGTCAACTCCTTCCACGACTCTGCCCAGGAGGCAGCGACAAGACGATCGTCGGCACTTCGCAGTTACGGGTTGAAACCCTTCCATGAAGATCAACGACTGGTGGTGTGTCGTGCTCATCTGTACTTCAGCGCAAAAGCTCGAACCTGCAAGCCTTGGTGTAGATGTCCTACCAAACTGGAGTCCCTTCACATGCAGTCATCTTCAAGACCTACCTCCCCGGCTCGTTCAACTACTACTGAAGCACCTGCTTCAACATCTAGTTCTTTAAACTAGATCGGCAGGTCTGGGCTGCTGCCACTGGCCTGCCACTCCTGAAGTTGCAGCTTTAGTTGGCGTCACGAACATGAAGTTTTTGGTGGACACCGGTGCTGCTGTGTCTATCATACTCATAACTAAAGTGTCCGGCTACTTTATTCAACCAACACCAGTGAGTATTTCTAATGCAAGTGGTTCAAAGATTAAAACTTATGGTGAAGTTCTCTTACATCTTAAAATACCTGAGCTTAAAAGGACATTTGATTGGGTGTTTGTAGTGGCTGATGTTACAATGCCACTTCTTGGCTATGATATTTTGGAACACTTTGGTTTATTAGTTGACTGCAAAGGTAGATGTTTACGTGACAGCGTAACCCAGTTAGAGGTACATGGTGAGCTAAGAAAAGCCCCTTGTTATGTTATAAATACAGTGTCATGTCTACCTAAGAAAGTGCAGCTTCTTTTGGCGAAATACAAGTCTGTGATTGAACCACATCAAATAGAAACAGATAAATGCCATGTCACCACTGCCTCTCATTACATTGACACAGGAAGTTCTCCACCGTGCTTTGCTTCCCCTCTACGTCTACCATACGACAAGGAAGCATTCCAAGCACTACTAACTTCCGGCATCATACACCCCTCTCGTTCACCGTTGGCGTCTCCTCTACATCTGGTCCCCAAGAGTAAGCCGGGAGAGTGGCGGGTCACGGGTGATTACCGTTCCCTTAACGCAATTACCAAGCCTGATCGCTACTCTCTCCCGCACATACAAAGTCTCTCCAACCAACTTCATGGTATATCTCGTTTCAGCAAGGTAGACCTACTTCGAACATATCACCAGATCCCTATGAACCCGGAGGACATTGAGAAAACCACAGTCACTACACCTTTTGGCCTATATGAGTACGTATATATGCCTATGGGGCTCAAGAACGCGGGAAGTACTTTTCAAAGAGTAATGGACTGCATATTCCGTGATGTTAAGTGCGTATTTATATATTTGGATGACATTCTAATTTTCTCCCCAAATGAAGAACAACACTCAAGATCTTGAATTAGTATTTCAGAAGCTGCAGGATCATAAGTTAAGGGTCTCGCTGGAAAAATGCGTCTTCAATGAAGAAAGCCTACATTTCCTGGGACACCAAGTATCCTCAGAAAGCCTGCGACCACCACAAGAGAAGAAAGAAGAAATTTCCAACATTCCTCGGCCAAAGGATTCTGCAACCTTACGCCGCTTCCTTGGTATGGTCAGTTTTTATAGGAGAATGATTCCTTACGCCGCTTCCTTGGTATGGTCAGTTTTTATAGGAGAATGATTCCTCACTTCTCTGACATTGTGCATCCTTTAAGTGAACTGATTAGACACCATCCTAAGTCATCACAACTACCATGGGAGCAACAACATTCACAGTCGTTTGACACCATTAAACAAGCTCTTCAAGATGCCTGTACTCTTCGCCATCCTTTACCTCATTGTGCAGATTATCAGCTTGTAACAGACTGTTCACAAGTGGCTGTCGGAGCTGCCCTTCATCAGATGGTGGACGGCAATCCAGTACCTGTAGCCTTCTTTTCTAAGAAGTTGAGTGACTCCCAGAAGGTGTACGCTACATATGACAGGGAACTCTTGGCTGCATATTTGGCTGTGTTACACTTTCGCCACATAATTGAGGGCCGGCGTGTAACTTTGTTTACAGACCGTAAACCTCTCACAATCTCTTTTCACAGTTCCCATGTAGCCAAGACCGATCGCCAACAACGATACTGGACTGTCATTACGGAATATATTACATTGGTCCAGTTCATCAAGGGAGAGGATAACATCGTAGCAGATTGTTTGAGCCGCGCTGTTAACGCCATCCAAATGCTTACGACCTCATCTCCATCGCGAAACACCAACGGGAGGATGACGAGATGAAAACCTACAAGGATCGCCTCAAGAAGTTTCCAGTAGCCAAGGACACTACTTTACTCTGCGACACGACCACGGTACATCCACGTCCCTTTCTTCCTACCTCATGTCGTTTGCCTATTTTTAATTAATTCCATTCTCTCGCACATCCAGGAATCAAGGCTACATTAAGGATTTTGAAATCAAGATACTTCTGGCCCGACATGGATCGTCATATACGCAGCTGGGTCAAGACCTGCAGTTCCTGCCAGTCTGCGAAGGTGCACCGTCACACCAAGTCACCACTAGCAAGTTTCGACACTCCATGTTCACGTTTTGAGATTGTTCATATTGACTTGGTTGGCCCATTGCCACCATCAACAGCTTATGGATCTCAATATTCTTCATCTTGTCAATATCTACTAACTTATATTGACAGATCAACAAAATGGCTAGAAGCGACTCCTGTAGCTGATATAACAGCCGCTACTGTAGCTGCCGCATTTTTGGACACCTGGGTATCTCGCTTTGGAGTTCCCTTGTATGTGGTAACCGATAGAGGTGCCCAATTTGTCTGACCTTTTTAGGGAATTATCACAGATGGTGGGATTTCATCGCATCAGGACCACGGCATACCACCCATCCTCAAATGGGCTTCTGGAGAGGGCACACCGTACGCTGAAGACCGCGATCATTGCCAGAGGACAGGAATGGATTCAGTCTTTACCTGTCGTCCTGCTGGGTCTCCGGACGATGCCAAACGAGTCTGGTTATTCGCCTTTCACTGCCGTCACAGGAAGTCAGTTACTATTTCCGCGTGTCTTGTTAGAGAAACAGGCACCATACACCAGTCCCTTTCGCGTGCTCAAGAGGGCAGACAAGTGCTTCTTCATTCTTGAACTTCCATCTGGGGCTCATGAAACTGTCTCCATCGATCGATTGAAGCCTGCCTACTTACCACAGTCTTCATTTACGCCACCGGCACGCCCGTCTCCATCTCCTGAACCTGTCTCCAGTCCTAATTTTGGACGTGAGGGCCATCGTGGACCGACGACGTCAAGTAGCAAGCCACAGCCTGTGCAAGATGCTGTGGTGCTCCCTCTTCAGCAGCCTTCGGACAAGACGGACTGTGCGTATCAAGAAGGATCCTGACTATTTTTACTATTAGTTCATTGTGCGTTATGGCACTCCTCGCCTAACGCACAATTCTCGGCGGGGCGGATTCAGGATGCTCTTGATTCCGTCCAGCATTGGGCCTCACTGTGGGGATTTAAGTTTTCCGTTGCTAAGTGTATTGGTGTTGTTTTCACTAGACGTAACGTACCTGATTTGCAAATAACTCTTCAAGGCCAACCGATACTGTTTCAAAATTCAGTCAAGTTCTTGGGTCTGCATTTTGATAGCAGACTCAATTGGAAGACTCATGTTAATGAAATGCTCATTCGTTGTCATAAAAAAATCAATGTCCTCAAATACCTTTCTGGTACTTCATGGAGAGCAGACAGAAAATCTTTATCAATGGTGTACAAGTCCTTAATTCGTTCTCATTTAGACTATGACTCCCTGGTGTATGGGTCTGCGTCGGAACCAACACTGAGGAGATTGGATGTACTGCAGAATGAATGTGTGCGAATGTGTCTTGGAGCCCTGCGCTGCACTCGTGTGGCGCGGATGGAGGTTGAGGCCAATACACCACCGCTACAGCTACGTCGCGACGCCCTCCTTTTATCCCATGGGATAAAAGCGGCTCGGAAAGCTCCCCTCAGTAACACAGCAAACAAGATTACAGTATATGGCAGCACCACCACCTCCACAATGCGGTCCCCCGTCCAGTCTCAGTCAGACTACACACGCTCGGCCAGCAAACGGGCGTGAGACTGGACGATGCGGGACCAGCTCGTGCTGCCCATCCTTCCCCCATGGAAACTTCCCACCACCACCTTCAACATCACCTGGCTTCAGGGGAAGAAGGCTGTGGTTACCGAGGTGGAGCTCCAACACCACTTCCGAGCCCTCGTCGCTGGCCTCCCTCCATCCCTACATCTCTACACAGACGGCTCCAAGACAGGTGAATGTGTGGGTGCAAGTGTGTGGACGTGTGAATGTGCCCTCAGGTTCTGGCTGCCTACCCATACATCGGTGTTTTCTGCTGAAATTTTTGCTTTTGACAAAGCCATAGATTAAGCTTTAAATTCACTTCATAATTCAATTGTCATTTTTTCGGACTCTGTCAGCCCTTCATGCAATAGAGTCCGGCCGCACGGATACAACTGAAATCCAGGGCAACATCATTAATAAGCTGAATTCATGTCATAAATCCTTCTCACTGCTTTGGGTGCCTGGACATTCCAGTATACACGGGAATGAACAGGCTGACATGCTAGCTCGGTCTGCTGCAGAGCTCGAGGGAGCGTGGAACCTCCGTCGGGATCTGCAGTCATGTCTCTCAGTTGTTAAATCATCAGCAAAACTCCTGTGGCAGAGTCACTGATACAACCTCCACCTCCACACCACAAAACCCATCCTGGACTAGTGGGCCTCCTCCAATCGCCCCACAAGGCGGGAGGAGGTGGTCCTCGCACGCCTCAGGATGGGCTGCACCCTCCCCACCCACATGCTCCCCTACATAGCCAACGCCTTCCCACCACAGTGTTCCAGCTATAATGTCTCTCTCTCTGTCGAGCCCTTGGCGGCGTATTGCCGGGGTCGCGGCCTCCCGCTAACGCAAACCACCCTCCTGGGTGATGAACATCCGGATGTGGTCGATAGACTGATGATTTACCTGACTGAGGCCAATTTAATCAGAGAGTTGTGATTTATGTGTATATATTATGTTATTTATTCTATGTATTTATTCTATATATTTATGTAAATAAAAGTATGAAAGTGAGTATGTTTCCAATTTTGCGTGATCTAATGTGAATGTTTTCCCTTCATGTATATATGCAATACGTAGTGATACTACGTAGCCACCCTGTGTGATTGTGATTTATCCCTCCCTCCCCCATGCCCTGACAAAGGACAATAATTTTGAGATAGGTATAGGATCCCTGTGTGAATGAAGCGTGCATGAGGATGTGTCAAGATACTTAATGTTAAGATATTAAAACAAAAAAACAAAAATTATATAAATAAAAATAAATAAATAAAACCAATAAAAAACTGTATATATGTTAAAACAAAATAAAAGGCTTTATTTAAAAGAAATGTAAAACTTTAAAAAATAAATAAATGGCCTAATACCCAAGACAGGGTGATGCCCCCCCCAAAAAAAAAAAAAAAAAAAAAATATGTCCTCACACAGACCACCACCGCTCTTGTCTAAGGTAGGTTCCCCGACCAATATCACGGTGGTGCTGCAGTACTCCACGAGGTATTGCAAGAACAAAATCATTAGGAGATACTTCTTGTGGTTTCAGCAACACCCCTGTGGGACCCTCTGCCCTATTCCACCCAGCAGGCAGACTCAGGCTGAGAGAGAGAGAGAGGAGGACGGCAGAGAGACACGCGACGCCATACCTCCCTCCCGGGACGCCACCGGTCACGCCACCTCACCCCGTCCCAAAGCTGAGTCACCTGAAGTTCCCCCATGGTTCTCCCTCTAGAGCAGTGTTTCCCAACCTTTTCGCAGCGATTACCCAAAAATACAATTTCACAATCATCCATTACCCCAATGAACAAATACTCGCAATATAGGAAAAAAGTAACTATTTCATACTTCAAAAACAGACAAAATAGAAACTATGCAACACAATAATGCAAATCTATAATACGAAAAGAAGTCATTTTAGTTCATACATAGAAAGCAGAACAAATTAATAGAAATCTTCATTGAAATTATATGAAAATGTAAACTGATTACCTCATTCCATGCCAAACATCCATTACCCCAAAAATATGGGGTCATTACCCCACTGGGGTAATTTACCCCTAGGTTGGGAACCACTGCTCTAGAGATAGGGTAGATGGGCGATTTCGTGACGGTGCTGTGTCGCTAGTGGAGTAAAGTGTTCTATTTTTTGTTAAGTTTGGCTGTTTCTCCCCCCCTTGGATCCGTTACATCTTTCTTTTTTTTAACCACTCGGCCTAAGCTTCACTTAGGCCCAGTACACTAGGCCTGAGCGTCACATAGTCCCAGTACATACACATTCCAATATGTAATAGCAACGAGAAATGTCATTCAACAATTGTAACAAGCACGCAGATACAGGAAAGAAGACTCGTTCTCCCCATAGACAGCAGATCGGGGCACTTCAGCGTCACCACAAAACGGTAACGCATCTACCATATTGCCTACCAACTCACATTGCACACCATTATAGACCACGATGGGATGGGTGAAACCACTGCGTCACCATCAAAGTTATAAGCAGAGCCTCTGGGGCGGAGCTGTGACAGCATCACGCAGACGATCTTAGTGGAAACTTTGGGGCCACACAAGGCATTCAATATCACAGACAATTAGGGGGATGCGCGAACGCAATCCCCCGCTATCAAAAATTTCGCACTCGAGTTAACCACATTTGGGTTAATCGCAGGGGTCAGCACCGCCGGAGTGCAATGGTGGGCCTCGCCCTGGGAGAACCGCCTTCATGATCACGGTGTCTCCTGTGCCAGGTAAGTATGCGTTCTATCCAAACTCCGCTCACCCAACCCTCAACAGCTAAACACTAGCAAAACAGTTACAATATTTTATGCAAGTATTCTTTTAACAGGATATTAATGTTTACGATATTATTACTTTAAAAATTAAATAAAACTTTTCATTCACTGTCTGCCTCACTTCTACACAAGCACTATAGGTATATAATGAAATATATACATATACGTATTCCAAATTACCTGGTTTATCACCACTCGCATTTTAACAAGGTTGTTTCAACAATAAACGTCTATCCCACACAAATATAATTATGTACATTTTGTCCTTGCAAACAAACGATACAATATGCTTTCGCAAGCAGCTCCACACAAAACAATCACGCGATCGTTACCTGCTATATTATAATACAGTTTTAGCCTAAAGATACTTTTACAATACGGGTCAATAATATGCATTTTAAATATCTATACATATTTAACTTTGATGTGTCTGTGTTACATTGAATGTCCAAATAGCACAACTTCCTCGAGAATCTCAGGCAATATGCAAAAGCAGCACGTCATGTGCACCACCACAATTACGTACCACGCTGTCTATACTATATTGTAATCTTATCAGGCAGCTTTCCAAGTGCATACATATATATATATATATATATATATATATATATATATATATATATATATATATATATATATATATATATATATATATATATGATTTCTGCAATGAACTTCACTTTACCCAAGTTGCTGTTAACCATCACTACTGGTACACAAGTTCCCTATCGTACGCATAATAAATCAGAGACTCATCAAAACCCAATCTTTACAACTCATTCCATTGCACTTTAGTCGATCATATCCATATGGAAAGAAAAAAATCACCCGAGACAAAACAAATGTTCCTGTATACATGGCAGTTAGTAACTGAATAAGGATTAACTCCTCTTCTCAGTAGGTAACTCAGGAACCAAAGTAGCGCGGCTCACTGTATCTGGGACAATATAATCATTATTATAGTAGCAGCAGGTATAGAAAAAAATTGAATCGTTCACCCACAACACTAAAGAACTGTTGATGGTGTACATAAAACAACTACACCTTTTGTTCATCACAGTATACAGACGTCTAAGCGTAAATTTAGAACTCAATGAAACCCTCAATAAAATAAATGAGGGATTAATTCAATTGCGCAAACAGAGAACCAAAACAATTGTACTGTGTAACTCAACTTCCATTTCTTGATCAGACAACAAAACATAAAAATCAATGGAGGTACTCAGGAAGAGTGGCAACAAGCTGCTTGCCTAATAAAACACTGATACCTAACTCAAGTTCAGAGAAAAAACTAGAAGTAAAAAAAAAAAAAAAACTTAACCTCATCCTTCACAAACAATAACAGTCTGACCCACTGCTATGAAGTTTGTGGAACCATCATGTCAGGCCACAAGGAAATCCAAATTAAGATTATTACACGCTAGCTTGTAAAGGAAGAGCCAAGTTGCTAAAGGAAAAGTGCAATGAAGACTCTCTAGACCATCTAAATTTATACTTCTGAGACATGAACTGGGAACAGATTAAAAGAAATATATAAGAAATTAAGAGACAAAACAATCAACAGATAAAGATCATGATGCATTGAAAACCAATGTTATACATTGCCAGGATATCTACCTACAGGCTAACCAGAATCTAGCATACTGATGATTCCTAAAACTAGTAAACCAAAAAACTAAGATATGAATGCCCACTAGGAGAAAGTGATCATGTGGTCATAGAAATGGAGGTTGTGGTTAACAGCGGCAAATTAGATGAATCATATAAAGAAAGGCTAAATTACAGGAAGGTGGACATAGAGAAACTTAAGTATTTTGAAAACTTAAACTGGGAGGAGTTGCTCAGGGCAGGAGTGCAAGAGAAATATAATATTTTCATGGAAGTGTACAAAATAGGCATCACGAATTTTGTCCCTAAATATAAGACAAGAGAGGAAGAAAAAAAGGACTGGTTCAATGTACGGTGTGCCAGAGCAAAGAAAAAGAAGGACAAAGCATGGAATAAATGGAAAAGAAACAGAAATCCAAGAAACAAGGAAAATTTCAAATTAGCAAGAATCTAAAATGACTACATGAAAATGAAAAAGGAGGAAGAGAGAATAAGAAAAGGGCATCGTGGAAAAATGCAAGGAGCACCCAAAAATGTTATTTAAATTCATAAATGAAAAATTAAACCGAAGGAGGCTATTGAAAGACTGAGAGGAGAAAACGGGATAATTGATGATCCAAAAACTATGACGGAATTGTTAAACAACAGATTTCAACAAGTTTTTACTCAAGAGTCCAAATATGATAAGCTGGATGATCATGAGGAGGGTGTTCACCTGGGTGAGATCAAAGTAGAAAAGTCAGAAATATATAAATTGGTGGAGAAACTAGAGGAGGGAAAGACAATGGGACCATATGAAATTTCAGGAAGCATACTGAGAGCATGCAAGGAAGAACTAGTGAGCCCTATAGTGCATGACATCATAAAATGTTGAATAGAAAATGCACTGTACCAGTGGAATGGAAAAGGGCTGAAGTGGTCCCCATACATGAAAGTGGTGGTGTCACTAACCAGTGAGGTGTGCAAGATGAGTGATAAAAAAAAAAAAAAAAAAAAAAAAAAAATGGATTGAGTTTATAGATGATAACAAGTTAATCTTGGAAATACAATTTGGTTTTAGATATGGCCCCTTTTGTGTAACAAACTTGCTGAGTTTTTAATCTAGAGCAATAGACATTATTCAGGAGAGAGATGGATGAGTCAACTGTATATACCTGTATTTAAAAAAGTTTTTTGACAGGGTACCACACTCAAGATTGACATGGAAGCTAAAGAATAAAGGAGGATTGAAGGGGAAGGCATTAGAGTGAATGGAGAGTTACCTGAGAGGAAGGGAGATGAGAACGGTAATAAAGGATATTAAATCGGAGTGGAGAATAGTGGAGAGCTGAGTGCTACATGGGTAGGTGTTGGCACCTATACTTTTTCTTGTATGCATAAATGACACACCAGAGGGAGTAAACAGTTACATGAACCTATTTGCAGATGATGTTAAGCTGCTCAGACAAGTAAAAAACAATGAGGACTTTGAAATATTACATGAGGACCTTAACAAGGTCTGGAGGTGGAGTAGGAAGTGGGGGATGGAATTCAATGTGGATAGAAGTTATGTTATGAAATTGGGAAGGAGTGGAAGATGACCAGAGGAGATTTAAAAGATCGGAAATAGGATAGAACTGAAGAAAGTTAACAAGGAAAGGGACCTCAGAGTGACTATACAAGAGAATAATCAACAGGACAGCCATGTGAACAAAATATTTGGCAAGGCATACAATTTGGTAAGAAATATTGGATAGGCTTTCTACTAAATGGATAAAGATATGAAGAAGAAACTCATATTCACTGTGATCAGACCCAGATTGGAGTATGCAAAGATGGTGTGATCCCCACACAAAAAGAGGCATGTGATACAGGTCTACAAACTAATGAATGGAATGGATGTAATAGATAACAAGGAACTGTTACTAAAAGATGAAGTCACTAGTATAAGCATAAGATGTCATAGTAAAAACTTGAGGATGGGAAGATGCTTCAAGAACGTGAAAAATTCAGCTTTCCACAAAGAAGTATAGCGGCATGGAATAGCCT
This sequence comes from Portunus trituberculatus, assembly GCF_017591435.1. NCBI lineage: Eukaryota > Metazoa > Arthropoda > Malacostraca > Decapoda > Portunidae > Portunus > Portunus trituberculatus. The sequence goes on along the minus strand of NC_059304.1, from coordinate 2,155,407 downwards.
GAGTGAATGTGGGAAATAATGGATATAACAATAACTCACCCTTCGATAGGTCCACTACTCCACAGAAAACAATCTTCATATACGTGTGTCTTATACGTACTCACAAACTCTCTTCGTCACTTAATACACTGAAAGTGCGAGAATCAATATTAGCGGGTTATCATTTATTTGTAGCAAGTTATTCATTACTTGATTACGTGGGAGATAATCGTTCCACTATGTACTGTTCACCTTTGTGTTTTAATAATCCTGCGTCGTAATGCTGTTCCTTCACGGTAGTTACTCTATAATCCCTACTGGCCAGCGGTAATTATCCGAGTACTTATCTGACTTTGCATAAGTGAACAGCGGACGAAGATCTCAGTGATCGTGATGTGGCGTGGTGTTGAAGTCACAACACAGTAGCTGTCTCTGTGTTGTTGATATGGTATAATCCCGTATGACACAATCACTGTAGTAGTATATCCTTATGCGGTGATAGTGGAGCGAGAACTACCTCCGTTCCCTATCTCTCTCTCTCTCTCTAGCCTTACGGAGAGTGTCCGAGTGTCTCGACGTGCTCAACTCGCCACTCAAGCACTATTTCAACATCATTATAAACAGATGTAGTTCGGTGTTTCCTGCACCGTTATAGTTATACCTTATCCTATGCTTATTGCTAATGTTAGTGCTTTACCCCTTTGTGCATTTTATGTACATCTATATACAACCTCCACTCAGCTTGTGGAACAACCGACTCATTCGTCTGTGGGACACATTTCCCACAGTGAAGGTGTAGTGTCAGCAAGGAGTGTGCACAGCTTTAAAGTTGGACAAATCTAGATATGGAGACAGAGCCACATGAGCATAATGTCCAGGCCCTGTAAAACTACAACTAGGTAAATAAAACTAGGTAAATATATATATACACACACTACAACTAGGTAAATATATATATATATATATATATATATATATATATATATATATATATATATATATATATATATATATATATATACACACACACACACACACACACAAGAAGAGACAGAGAAGGTAAAGGAGGAGGAGGAGTCATGATAATGTTAAGGAAGGAGATAGTGATAAACAAAGTGGAATGTGGGGAAGGAAAAGCAGAAGTATTGTATGTTAAGATGCATATTAATAAAAAGAGTTAACAATCATTGTAACATATGTACCACCAAAAACAAATTCATGGACCAATCAAGAATATAGAGACATGATAGATGACACAATAAGGAGTCTAACGAGAATCGCTAAAGAAAGGACAAAAGTTATATTAATAGGAGATTTCAACTGTAAAGAAGTGGACTGGGAAAATTATGAAAGTGGTATGGGGTAAGAAGCCTGGGGAGAAAGATTCTTGAACCTAATGATAGACAATATGATGGACCAGAGAGTAAAGGAATGCACAAGATTCAGAGGAAACGACCAGCCGGCGAGATTGGACCTAGTTTTTACGAGGGTTATACAAATGAATGATGATATAATATATAAGTGCCCATTGGGAAAGAGTGACCATGTAATATTAGAAATAGATATAGAAGAGGAAAGGAAGATAGAGACGATTCATACAAAGGAGACCGATTAAATTACAGAAAGGCTGATATTGAGAATCTCAAGAACTATTTTAAAACGTAAACTGGGAGGAGATGGAAAACTCAGAGACGATGCAAGAGAATATAACTTATTTTTGGAAATATACAAAACAGGAGTCAGGAATATGTCCCAAAATATAGACCTAAAGAAGAAGGAAAGAAAGATTGGTTTAATGCAAGGTGTGCTAGGGCAAAGGAGAAAAGAGATGGAGCATGGAAAAGGTGGAGGAGAAATAGAAATCCAACAAATAAGGAAAACTTCAAGGCAGCAAGAAATGAATATGTTAAGGTGAGGAAGGAAGAGGAAAAGAACTTTGAAAAGGACATTGTCGAAAAATGTAAGGAGCAACCAAAATTGTTCTATAGATTCATAAATGGAAAAATTAGACAAAGAGAAACAATAGAAAGGTTAAAAGGAGAGAATGGGATGGTGGAAAATCCAAAAAGTATGGCAGAACAATTAAATAATAAATTCCAGGAGGTCTTTACTAAGGAATCTAAATTTGAAAGGCCACAGGGTAATAGAGAGACAGTCTATATGAGAGAGATTAAAGTAACCAAGCTTGAAATAAAAGAATTAATGAAGAAACTGGATAAAGACAAGGCAATGGGACCAGATGAAGTCTCAGGCAGAATACTGAAAGAATGTAGGGAAGAACTAGCAAGTCCTATATACAACATCATAAAATGCTCAATAGAAAATGGAACAGTACCAGTAGAATGGAAAAGAGCTGAGGTGGTTCCCATATATAAGAGTGGAAGGAAGGAAGGAAGAACCTTTAAATTACAGACCGGTATCACTAACTAGTGTAATATGCAAGATGTGTGAAAAAATAATAAAGAAACAATGGATCGAGTTCCTTGAAGACAACAAATTAATATCAAATAGCCAATTTGGTTTTAGGAAAAGACAGTCTTGTGTAACTAATTTATTGAGTTTCTATTCTAGAATAGTTGATAGAGTACAAGAGAGAGAGGGATGGGTTGACTGTATTTATTTGGATTTAAAAAAGGCGTTTGACAAAGTGCCACATGCAAGATTACTATGGAAGTTAGAGGAGAAGGGTGGCTTAAAAGGCAGCACATTGAGATGGATAGAAAATTATTTGAGGGGGAGAGAAATAAGGACGGTAGTTAAAGATATGAAGTCCAAGTGGAGAGCAGTAGAAAGCGGAGTGCCACAGGGTCAGTATTGGCACCAATACTTTTCCTCATTTATATTAACGACATGCCAGAAGGAGTGAACAGCTACATAAATCTGTTTGCAGATGATACGAAACTGTGCAGAGTTATAAAGCAAAAGAGGATTGTGAAATACTGCAAGAAGACCTAAATAAGATCTGGGAATGGAGCAAAAGTGGGAAATGGAATTCAATGTGAACAAAAGCCATGTCATGGAAATGGGAAAGAGTGAAAGACGACCATGGGAATCTATAAGATGGGAGATGGAGTAGAACTGGAGAAAGTAAAAAGGAAAAGGACTTAGGAGTGACGATGGAAGAAAACAATCAACCAGTAAGCCATATTGATAGAATTTTTAGAGAAACATATAATTTGCTAAGGAATATTGGAGTAGCATTTCACTACATGGACAAAGAAATGATGAAGAAATTGATAAGTACTATAATAAGACCCAGATTGGAATATGCAGGAGTAGTGTGGACCCCTCATAAAAAGAAACACATAAGGAAATTGGAGAGACTACAAAAAATGGCTACAAGAATGGTTCCAGAATTTGAAGGGATGACATATGAGGAGAGACTAAAGGCTATGGATCTACCAACCCTGGAACAAAGAAGGAGAGAGGAGACCTGATACAAGTTTATAAATTGATCAACGGAATGGACCAAGTGGATAATGAGAAACTGATCCTGAGAGAAGAATATGACATCCGAAGCACAAGATCGCATAGTAAAAAGCTGAGAAAAGGAAGATGTCTGAGAGATGTTAAAAAATATAGTTTCCCACAAAGATGTATTAAGATGTGGAACAGTTTAAATGAAGAAGTAGTGTCTGCAACGAGTGTGCATACTTTTAAAGTAAGATTGGATAAGTGTAGATATGGAGATGGGGCCACACGAGCATAAAGCCCAGGCCCTGTAAAACTACAACTAGGTAAATACAACTAGGTAAATACACACAAAGATAGGCAAAGAGCGGAAAATGATGAACTGAAAAAGGAAATAGCTAACTACAAGAACCAGATGGAAGAAGGACTCGGTAAAGCCGGGAAAGAAAAAGAGAAGCTGAAAGATCTAGTAAACAAAGAGGAAAGAGTACAGAACGTGATTAAAAAAGAAGTACAAGCATGGAGAGAGTCCAAGATAAGAGAGATAAGGATGATTTTCAGGAGGTGATTCAAGAACAATTTAAAGAAAAAGAAGAAAATATGACAAACAAAATGATAGGAGTCCTCAGGAAAAAAGAAAATCTAGTTAAAGAAATTGCAGAAAAAAAGAGTGTAATCGTATTTGGAATAAAAGAAAAAAATATAAAATATAGACCAAGAAGAGAAAAAGAAATGAAATCAGTCAAAAACCTACTAAAAAATCTAAACGATGAAGATAGGCAGAACTTAGAAGAGGAAGTAGAAGAAATAAACAGAATGGGACCATATCAAGAAGGAAAAACAAGACCAATTAAAATACTACTAAAATCACAAGCAGCAACAGAAGAAATATTATAAAGAACAACAAAACTCAGAGAAACAGAAGGCTGCAAGGATATCTATATATAAAAAAATAGAAATGAGGAAGAAAGGAAGAGATAAAATGAACTGGCAGCAGCAATAAGGGGAAAAAAATAATGAAAAGTCAGAAGAGGAAAAAAAAGGCATTTTTTTGGAGAATTCTAGGAGACAAGATAAGGAAATGGTATATAAAAGACAAGGACAAGAAAAAAGTGGAACAAGTTTAACTAAAAACGATAAAGGCAATAAGGAAATGGTATATAAAAGACAAGGACGAGAAAAAAGTGGAACAAGTTTAACTAAAAATGATAAAGGCAACAGAAAAAAAAATGATGTATACGAACATAGACGGAATTTTATTAAGTAAATTAGAATTAAGAGATTACATAAAGAAAGAAAATCCGGATATTGTATGCCTGGCTGAAACAAAACTAAATGAGGTAATCATTATAGACTTGGATAATAGGTATTATGTATGGAGAAGAGACAGAGGGGGTAAAGGAGGAGGAGGAGTCATGATAATGTTAAGTAAGGAGATAGTGATAAACCAAGTGGAATGTGGGGAAGGAAAAGTTAACAAGACTGTATGTTAAGATGCATATTAAGATGCAAAAGATGCAATAACAAGTGGAATGTGGGGAAGGAAAAGCAGAAGTACTGTATGTTAAGATGCATATTAATAAAAAAGAGTTAACAATCATTGTAACATATGTGCCACCAAAAACAAATACATGGACCAATCAAGAATATAAAGACAAGATAGATGACACAATAAGGAGTCTAACAAGAATTGTTCAAGAAAGGAGAAAAGTGATATTAGTAGGAGATTTCGACTGTAAAGAAGTGAACTGGGAAAATTATGAAAGTAGTATGGGGGTAGAAGCCTGGGGAGAAAGATTCCTGAACCTAATGATAGACAATATGATGGACCAGAGAGTAAAGGAATGCACAAGATTCAGAGAAAAACGACGAGCCGGCAAAATTGGAACTAGTTTTTACTAGGGGTATACAAATGAATGACGATATAAGATATAAGTGCCCATTGGGAAAGAGTGACCATGTAATATTAGAAATGGATATAGAAAAGGGAAAGGAAAATAGAGACAATTCATACAAAGGAGACCGATTAAATTACAGAAAGGCTGATATTGAGAATCTCAAGAACTCTTTTAAAAACGTAAACTGGGAGGAGATGGAAAACTCAGAGATGATACAAGAGAAGTATAACTTATTTTTGGAAAAATACAAAACAGGAGTCAGGGAATATGTCCCGAAATATAGTCCTTAAAGAAGAAGGAAAGAAAGATTGGTTTAATGCAAGGTGTGCTAGGGCAAAGGAGAAAAGAGATGGAGCATGGAAAAGGTGAAGAAATAGAAATCCAGTAAATAAGGAAAACTTTAAGGCAGGGACAAATTAATATGTTAAGGTGAGGAAGGAAGAGGAAAAGAACTTTGAAAAAGACATTGTCGGAAAATGTAAGGAACCACTGAAATTGTTCTACAGATTCATAAATGGAAAAATTAGGCAAAAGAAACAATAGAAAGGTTAAAAGGAGAGAATGGGATGGTGGAAGACCCAAAAAGTATGGCAGAATTATTGAATAATAAATTCCAGGAGGTCTTTACTAAGGAATCCAAATTTGAAAGACCACAGGGTAATAGAGAGACAGTCTATATGAAAGAGATTAAAGTAACCAAGCTTGAAATAAAAGAGTTAATGAAGGAACTGGATGAAGAGAAGGCAATGGGACCGGATGAAGTCTCACGCAAAATACTGAAAGAATGTAGGGAAGAACTAGCAAGTCCTATATACATCATAAAATGCTCAATAGAAAATGGAACAGTACCAGTAGAATGGAAAAGAGCTGAGGTGGTTCCCATATATAAGAGCAGAAGGAAGGAAGAAGCTTTAAACTACAGACCGGTACCACTAATTAGTGTAATATGCAAGATGTGTGAAAGAATAATTAAAGAAACAATGGATCAAGTTTTTTGAAGACAACAAATTAATATCAAATAGCCAATTTGGTTTTAGAAAAAGACAGTCGTGTGTAACTAGTTTATTGAGTTGCTATTCTAGAATAGTTGATAGAGTACAAGAGAGGGAGAGATGGGTTGACTGTATTTATTTGGATTAAAAAAAGCATTTGACAAAGTGCCACATGCAAGATTACTATGGATGTTAGAGGAGAAGGGTGGCTTAAAAGGAGGCACATTGAGATGGATAGAAAATTATTTGAGGGGGAGAGAAATAAGGGCAGTAGTTAAAGATATGAAGTCCAAGTGGAGAGCAGTAGAAAGCGGAGTGCCGCAAGGGTCAGTATTGATGATACGAAATGCAGAATAAAAACAAAAAGAGGATTTTCCTCATTTATATGGAAATGGAAATGGGAAAGAGTGAAAGACAAACCGTGGGAATCTATAAGATGGGAGATGGAGTAGAACTAGAGAAAGTAAAAAAGGAAAAGGACTTAGGAGTGATGGAGGAAGAAATTAATCGACCGGTAAGCCATATTGATAGAATTTTTAGAGACATATAATTTGCTAAGGAATATTGAAGTAGCATTTCACTACATGGACAAAGAAATGATGAAGAAATTGATAAGTACTATAATAAGACCCAGATTGGAATATGCAGGAGTAGTGTGGACCCCTCATAAAAGAAACACATAAGGAAGTTAAAGAGACTACAAAAAATGGCTACAAGAATGGTTCCAGAATTTGAAGGGATGACATATGAAGAGAGACTAATGGCTATGGATCTATCAACCCTGGAACAAAGAAGGAGAGAGGGATCTGATACAAGTTTATAAATTGATCAACGGAATGGACCAAGTGGATAATGAGAAACTGATCCTGAGAGAAGAATATGACATTCGAAGCACAAGATCACATAGTAAAAAGCTGAGAAAGGAAGATGTCTGAGAGATGTTAAAAATATAGTTTCCACAAAGATGTATTGAGACGTGGAACAGTTTGAATGAAGAAGTAGTGTCTGCAACGAGTGTGCATACTTTTAAAGAAGATTGGATAAGTGTAGATATGGAGACGGGGCCACACGAGCATAAAGCCCAGGCCCTGTAAAATTACAACTACAAAAACACACACACACACACACACACACACACACACACACACACACACACACACACACACACACACACACACAGTGAAGAAAGAAAAAATACCTGTTACAGGGCCAGGGTAACTCTAAGTTAGTGTCCTGTTAATGTCCTACTGTCTTAGTGTTGAAAGTGAGTGATATGGAGTGATCCTGAGAGGAGAGTGTGGGCGGTGATTGTTTTGGCCGTAATCAGCTGACAATAACAAAATGGCGTAGACAAACTAGAGACTTTGAAGGTTTTATTACTACGCCAAAAGGACTGGAGAAACTTGATATGGATGCAAGAATCCAGGCACTGGAAAGTAAGTTCAAACATTTTGTTAATAGAAGAAAAACTGGATAGAGTTCTAGAGAATGATTCGTTCAAAAAGAGATCTATTTGTTAACGAGAATAAAGAGCTATTGAAGGAAAAAGTAGAGATGGAGAAAGAAACCAACAACTAAGGAAACAATGTGAAGAGATGAAGGCTAAACTCATGGAAATGGATATAAAATATCCGAAGGGGACTTGAGGAAAGAGGAATGCCTTAATCTAATTGATACCAGGATGAAAGAAGTGAACCATGAACATCAGGAGGTACAAAGGTCGTTTAGGAGATAGTAAAAAGCAGGAAGAGGAAAATAAAGGATTACAGAGGAAATGGTAAAGGCACTAAAGGAAAATGAGTATGTGGTGAGAGATATTGCTGAAAAGAAAAAATGTGTGATCATAATAGGATTGAGGAGGAAACTAACAGGAACTGGCAGGACAGGAGGATAAGGAAAATGACAGGATTAAGTCTTTACTGAACAAGATCTCTGTGGAAGAAGAGGACCTATATGCTGAGGTAGAAGAAAGTGTGAGATTGGGAGCTTTTGAGGAAGGCAAGAATAGACCATTAAAATTGAAATTAAAGTCTCAGGTGGCAGCGGAGGCCTTGTTGAGGAGGGCTTGGAAACTTAAGGACTCTGAGGAAACCAAAACAATTTACATAAGAAGAAATATGTCACAAGATGAGAGAATGAAATGAAGGAGCTTGTAACTGAAGTGAAAGAGAGGAATGACGAAAGAACAGAGGAGGAAAAGACCAAGTTTTTTTGGAGGATGAGAAATGGGAGGCTAAAGAAGTGGTGGATAAAACAGACAGAATAGGCATTACATGGAAGAATGAGACTAGGAATGGAATAAAAGTGACTTACACGAACATAGATGGATTTCTGTCTAAGAGGCTAGAATGTATGGATTACCTAAGAAATAACGAACCGGACATAATGTGTGTAGTGGAAACAAAGCTAAGGCCGAAATAAAGCTAGACTGGTTTGTTGTAAAACACTACAAAGTATGGAGAAATGATAGAAAAATAAAAGGTGGTGGTATAATGGTTCTTACTAAGGAAGATCTGATAGTGAAGGAGGTGAACTATAGTAAGAGAAATGAGGAAGTGATAAGTATGCTTATAACAGATGGCAAGAGGGACATTAATATTATAACAGTATACATACCACCCAGAACCAGTGCTTGGGAATATGAACAGTACCAAATGGTGATGAGAAATACTCTAGACAGAATGAAGCAAGAACTCATCAGAAAGGATAGAGTGATGATAGTTGGAGACTTTAATTGCAAAGAAATAGTGTGGGAAGACTACGAAGTGGTGAATGGTGGTGAGTGGGCAGAAGAATTGTTAAAGGTAGCAACAAATAACTTGATGACACAGTGGGTGAGATCACCAACAAGGTGCAGGGACAAGATGTTGCAGCAAGGTTGGATTTGGTATTTACCAGGGAATCTCTAAAAGAGGAAATTGAACATGAAAGTCCCTTGGGGAAAAGCAATCATGATGTCCTAAGCTTTGAGCTGGATACAGAATTAAGCACGAATAAGATTGTGGAAACAGGAGGAAAAATTAAATTATACTAGGGCAAATTATAACCATATAAGGGAGTTCTTTAATGAAATTGACTGGTCCGTGGTATACCAGGAAAGGGATATGCAATTGAAATACGATAAATTTATGGATTTGTATAACTCTGCTGTGAAAAGTTTGTGCCATATTACAGAAAGAGGACTTTAAATAATAAACAGTGGTTTAATAGAAATTGTGAAGAAGCAAAAAAGAACAAAGAAAAGGCATGGAAGAAACTTCAGAAAAACAGTGATGTATTATCAAGGGAAAGCTACAAAACAGCAAGGAATAGATATGTTGAAGTAAGGAGAACAGCACAGAAGGAATATGAACAGAGGGTGGTGGAAAACTGTGATAGTGACCCAAAAATGTTTTACAAATTCATAAATGGAAAACTAAATAAAAGGGAGGCAATAGAAAAGGTAAAAAACGGGGAAGAAGTATATGAAGATGCTGGAGATATAACTGAACTTTTGAACGACAACTTTGGAAAGTGTTTACAAAGGAGGAGCATTTTATGGGAGGAAGGCCTACGGAAATAAAGCAAATGCAGGACATCATGGTTACTAAGGAAGATGTAAGGAAAATTATAAGCAATCTGGATATTAACAAATCAATGGGGCCTGATGGCATATCTGGGAGGTTGCTAAATGAATGTAAGGATCAATTGTTGAACCCGTATTTGATATTGTGGAAACCTCCATACGAACAGGATTAGTCCCGAAAGAGTGGAAAAGAGCTGACATTGTGCCTATATATAAGAATGGTAGTAGAATGGAACCGCTAAATTATAGACCAGTATCGTTGACTAGTATATTGTGCAAGGTATGTGAAGAAGTAATTAAAGCTAAGTGGAGTGAGTATCTAGAAAGTGAAAACATTCTGAGTGAAAGGCAGTTTGGTTTCAGAAAAGGAAGATCGTGTGTATCCAATTTATTATGTTTTTATTCAAGAGTGACTGACATACTACAACATAGAGAGGGATGGGTGGATGCTATCTACCTGGACTTGAGAAAGGCCTTTGATAAAGTACCACACAATAGACTGATGTGGAAACTAAAGATGATTGGAGGAGTAAATGATAAACTAGCAAAATGGATGGAAAATTACTTAATGGGAAGAGAAATGAGAACAGTGGTGAGAGGAAGGAAGTCCGAGTGGAAGAAGGTAACCAGTGGAGTTCCACAAGGGTCAGTGCTGGGTCCCATCATGTTTTTGATTTATGTTAATGATATGCCAGTAGGAATTGACAGTTATATGAACATGTTTGCGGACGATACTAAAATTATGAGGAGAGTAAAGAATGTGGAAGATTGTAACAAGTTACAGGAAGATCTTGATAAAATATATGAGTGGAGTAAAGAGTGGCAGATGGAATTTAATATAGACAAGACCCATGTTATGAAAATGGGAAGAAGTAGATACAGACCAAACAGGGATTACAGGCTGGGTGATGAGAAAATTAAAGAGACCAATGAGGAGAAAGACTTAGGAGTAACGTGCAAAACACTTTGTCACCGGAGAAACACATTAACAAGATTTTTGGAAAACATACAACATGCTTCAAAATATTGGCCTTGCATTCCACTACCTAGATGAAGGAATGATGAAGAAGATATTATGTACCTTAATAAGACCCCAGTTAGAATATGCAGCATGTGTCTGGTCACTGCATATGAAGAAAAATGTGAAGAAGGTAGAAAGGGTACAGAGGCTGGCAACAAGGATGGTACCAGGACTCAGGAGTTAGACTATGAGGAAAGACTGAGGAAGCTGGGGCTGACCACATTAGAAGAGAGAAGAACAAGAGGAGACATGATAACTATGTATAAATTGGTGAACAAGATTGACATACTGGATAGAGAGTTGATAAAGGTGACCACAAGTAATCATCTGAGGACATGGAAAAAGCTAATAAAGGACATCTGTCTAAATGACGTGAGAAAATACAGTTTCCGCATCGTAGCATTGATAAGTGGAATAAACTGAGCAGTGATGTCGTTGAGTGTGTGTCAATCAGATGAAAGAGATATGACAGGAATGGACAAGGAGACAGGACACAGAGAGCTTAGCTCGGGCCCTGTAATACACAAACAAATAGGTAAATAGGTAAATATACACACACACACAAACAAACAACACAAACAAAGCTAGATTGGTTTGTTGTAAAAACTACAAAGTATGGAGAAAATAGAAAATAAAGGAGGTGGTGGTATAATGGTTCTTACTAAGGAAGAATGATAGTGAAGGAGGTGAACTATAGTAAAGAAATGAGAGAAGTGATAAGTATGCTTATAACAGATGGCAAGAGTGACATTAATATTATAAGAGTATACATATAACCCAGAACCAGTGCTTGGGAATATGAACAGTATGAAATGGTGATGAGAAATACACAGACAGAATGAAAAAAAAACTCATCAGAAAGGATAGAGATATAAGATGGAAGATGAGTAAAGAAATAGTGTGGGAAGACTACGAAGTGGTGAACGGTGGTGAAAGGAAGATGTTGTTAAATGTTAGCAACAAATAACTTGATGACACAGTGGGTGACCAGATCACCAACAAGGTGCAGGGGACAAGATGTTGCAGCAAGGTTGGATTTGGTATTTACCAGGGCATCTCTAAAAGAGGAAATTGAACATGAATGTCCCTTGGGGAAAAGCGATCATGATGTCCTAAGCTTTGAGCTGGATACGGAATTAAGCACGAATAAGATTGTGGAACGCAGGGAGGAAAAATTAAATTATACTAGGGCAAATTATAACCATATAAGGGAGTTCTTTAATGAAATTGACTGGTCCGTGGTATACCAGGAAAGGGATATGCAATTGAAATACGATAAATTTATGGATTTGTATAACTCTGCTGTGAAAAAGTTTGTGCCATATCACAGAAAGAGGACTTTAAATAATAAACAGTGGTTTAATAGAAATTGTGAAGAAGCAAAAAAGAACAAAGAAAAGGCATGGAAGAAACTTAAGAAAAACAGTGATGTATTATCAAGAGAAGTCTACAAAACAGCAAGGAATAGATATGTTGAAGTAAGGAGAACAGCACAGAAGGAATATGAACAGAGGGTGGTGGAAAACTGTGATAGTGACCCAAAATGTTTTACAAATTCATAAATGGAAAACTAAATAAAAGGGAGGCAATAGAAAAGGTAAAAAACGGGGAAGAAGTATATGAAGATGCTGGAGATATAGCTGAAATTTTGAACGACAACTTTTGCAAAGTGTTTACAAAGGAGGAGCATTTTATGGGAGGAAGGCCTACGGAAATAAAGCAAATGCAGGACATCATGGTTACTAAGGAAGATGTAAGGAAAATTATAAGCAATCTGGATATTAATAAATCAATGGGGCCTGATGGCATATCTGGGAGGTTGCTAAATGAATGTAAGGATCAATTGTTGAACCCGTATTTGATATTGTGGAAACCTCCATACGAACAGGATTAGTCCCGAAAGAGTGGAAAAGAGCTGACATTGTGCCTATATATAAGAATGGTAGTAGAATGGAACCGCTAAATTATAGACCAGTATCGTTGACTAGTATATTGTGCAAGGTATGTGAAGAAGTAATTAAAGCTAAGTGGAGTGAGTATCTAGAAAGTGAAAACATTCTGAGTGAAAGGCAGTTTGGTTTCAGAAAAGGAAGATCGTGTATCCAATTTATTATGTTTTTATTCAAGAGTGACTGACATACTACAACATAGAGAGGGATGGGTGGATGCTATCTACCTGGACTTGAGAAAGGCCTTTGATAAAGTACCACACAATAGACTGATGTGGAAACTAAAGATGATTGGAGGAGTAAATGATAAACTAGCAAAATGGATGGAAAATTACTTAATGGGAAGAGAAATGAGAACAGTGGTGAGAGGAAGGAAGTCCGAGTGGAAGAAGGTAACCAGTGGAGTTCCACAAGGGTCAGTGCTGGGTCCCATCATGTTTTTGATTTATGTTAATGATATGCCAGTAGGAATTGACAGTTACATGAACATGTTTGCGGACGATACTAAAATTATGAGGAGAGTAAAGAATGTGGAAGATTGTAACAAGTTACAGGAAGATCTTGATAAAATATATGAGTGGAGTAAGGAGTGGCAGATGGAATTTAATATAGACAAGACCCATGTTATGAAAATGGGAAGAAGTAGATACAGACCAAACAGGGATTACAGGCTGGGTGATGAGAAAATTAAAGAGACCAATGAGGAGAAAGACTTAGGAGTAACTGCAAAACACTTTGTCACCGGAGAAACACATTAACAAGATTTTTGGAAAACATACAACATGCTTCAAAATATTGGCCTTGCATTCCACTACCTAGATGAAGGAATGATGAAGAAGATATTATGTACCTTAATAAGACCCCAGTTAGAATATGCAGCATGTGTCTGGTCACCTGCATATGAAGAAAAATGTGAAGAAGGTGGAAAGGGTACAGAGGCTGGCAACAAGGATGGTACCAGGACTCAGGGAGTTAGACTATGAGGAAAGACTGAGGAAGCTGGGGCTGACCACATTAGAAGAGAGAAGAACAAGAGGAGACATGATAACTATGTATAAATTGGTGAACAAGATTGACATACTGGACAGAGAGTTGATAAAGGTGACCACAAGTAATCATCTCCGAGGACATGGAAAAAGCTAATAAAGGACATCTGTCTAAATGACGTGAGAAAATACAGTTTCCGCATCGTAGCATTGATAAGTGGAATAAACTGAGCAGTGATGTCGTTGACGCGGTGTGTGTCAATCAGATGAAAGAGAGATATGACAGGAATGGACAAGGAGACAGGTCACAGAGAGCTTAGCTCGGGGCCTGTAATACACAAATAGGTAAATACAAACACACACACACACACACACACACACACACACACACACACACACACACACACACACACACACACACACACACACACACACACACTGAAATTGAGAATAACTGAATGTGAAAAGATCAGTGGAATAAACTAAGAATTAAAAGAGGAGATTTTTAGAAATAAGGAAACAAAATGACGCTTTAAAAACCACATGCCAAAACTTGCAGGATAAAGTGCAGGAAGGGGGTACAGACAGGATAGAAAGTGGTCTAGGTGAAAACAAATTGAAAGAACTAAGAAATGAATGGAAACAAGAACAAGAGGAAGAAAAAGTCAAATTTTCAGAAGTGGTAAAGAGACAAATTTAGGAGAACACAAAAGTTACTGTAATCGAGGTTATTAAAGAAAAGGAAAGCATGGTAAGGGATGCAGTGGATAAGAAAAAAAGCTTCGTGATCTATGGGATGAGAGAAAAGAAAAATCAAAATAAATTCACAAGAGAACGTGAAAAAGGGAAATGGCCAAAACGGTTATCAAAAGGGTACAAGACAGCACACAAGAATTTGACCAGGAGGTGGAGGAAGTGGTTAAGCTGGGAAGGTACACTGAAGGGGGTAAGAGATCAATGAAGGTGAAAATGAGATCTCAAGTGGCTGTAGAAGAAATAATGTCTAGGAAAGGGAAGCTAGCCGATGATGTTGATTACAATGAAATATGGATAAAAAAGATAGAGTAAAACCTTGCTTGACGAACGTCTCTAAGGATGAACAATTCAGGAGACGACCAAAAAATTTGTCTGTGATACTCCTTCTGACCCAGCACGTCCAGGGTACCCTTGTGGAGACGGAAACCACACTGCTGATCACTCAGTAGGTGTTTCATCTCCAGCCACCAGGTGAGACGGGTGGTTACCAGGTGCTCCAATAGCTTGCCAATGTTGGAGAGGAGGGCGATGGGTCTGTAGGAGGATGGTTGTGTTGGGTCCTTCCCTGGTTTTGGGATAGGGATGAGAATGGAGGACTTCAACTTGTAGGGAAGTGTCCTGACAGCCAACTGGTGTTGAAGATGTGAAGGAGGCTGACTTGTAAGGGGGAAGTGAGGTGGGTGAGGAACTCTGATGGGAGCAGGTCTGGGCCCGGAGTCTTGTCAGTCTTGAGAGTGGAGGTAGCTGCTGCCAGTTCTTGTGGGGTGAAGGGCTGGATAAGGTCTGGGATGCCAGGAGTGGTGACAGCTGTGGTGATGATGGAGTCCAAGTATTGTGGAGGTTGGAGAGTTGGAGGAATGCCAATTTTGTGGTGGTAATGGCTTGCCAGCAGCTCAGCCTTCTGCTGATTGTCCAGTGGTGCCTGGAAGTGACCAGTTAGGGGGATGGCTTGGCGAACCTGTTTACCTTCCATGATGTGCAGGAAGTCCCAAGTTTGTTTTGAGGAGGAGGAGAAGGAGAGAGAGGAGCAGTGTGCCCTCCAAGCACGTCTCTTGGCCCTGAGGATGGTCTTGGCACAGATGGCATCGAGGCGGCGATATTCTCTCCCTGCCTGTGGTGTTGGGGTTCGCCTCCATTGAGACCAAGCATGTCAGCGGTCTTGGACAGCCTTGGCACATGCCTTGTCCCACCACGGTTTCTCAGGACGACGAGGAGACTGTCTGGTGGAAAGGGAAAAGGCTGCCCTTCCTGCTGTTTTTTAATGACTGGCTGAGGGCTAGAACTGCTTGGTTAAGTTGGTGTGTGGTGACATCAGGATTAGTTAAGGTTTCTTGGAACCGAAGCCAGGCTGATGGTGTCAGGGTCCAACGAGGTAGACGGCCAGGGTGGGGTCTGGGACGGGTGAGTGGTAAAGTGGCCAGTAGCGGGAGATGGTCGCTGCCCATGTATGGTCCTGTGGAAAACTGTGAGGACTGGAAAGTTGAGTCACCCAGGAATAGGTCAAGGACAGAAGAGGCTCCTGTGTGAGGGTGGAGGTATGTAGCCAGGCCAGGTGGACTGAGGAGGGAGAGGTGAGGAGAGTCCAGAAGGCTCTGGAAGAGCAGTTCCTGTGGGGTTGTGGTTGCGTGGCAGTAAGGAAGGATTCCAGAGTTGGTGGTGTGCATTGAAATCCCCCATGATGAGTACTGGCTGTGGAAGGGTGGAAAAGTAGTGATCATACTCCTGTTAGGTGGCATTACCGGCAGGGTTGTAGCACGCCACCACAGTGAGCCAGTCCGAGTGGAGGCCGACCTGGGCAGCAACCACCTCCATGCTGTCGCCCTGCCACTGAGGAAGGGTAAGCTGGGTGTGGATCAGGCTGTTGCGAAAAGCGAGAAGGACACCTCCACCGCGTCCTTGAGGGCGGTCCCTACGGATGATGGTGTATCCGGGGAGGGTAAGAGAGATGTGAGGGGGCAGCCACGTCTCACATATTCTGATGATGGATGGAAGGGTGTCCTTTAGGTATGTCTGGAGCTCATGGGACTTGTGGAGGAGAGATCAAGCATTCCAGAACATAACTGTGAAGGCCATTATTGGAAGAGAGAGGTCAGGAGTCTGGAGAGAGTGGGCCACAGAGAGGTGAGTATGGTGGGAACAGGAGTGCCATTCTGGTAAAGGTGAAGCCCTTTCCAGAAGAGGGTGAGCAGTTGGGAGATGGTGTCTTCCTTGGGGATGTGGAGGACATACCTTCAGGTAACTGAGGTAGGTGAACAGGAGCAGCAGTATGACATGGAAAAGGTGCAGGACCGGTTGGTGTAGGTAGGCGGGGTGATTGGAATGGGGGAGCAATATCCTCGATTAGGTGAGTGGGGCTGGCAGGAGGTGAATGGACATCAGCCACTGTAAGAGAGTGCACGAGGTCACAGTCCAGGGTTTGTGGAGTGGGAGGTGGCGGGGCTGGTGGATGTCGCTGCCACCTGGGAGAAGGACGTCGTGAGCGGCTGCGCCTGCTGGAGGAGTGGGTGGCTGTACTGTTAGGTGCAGGGGCCGGAGCAACGTCTGGGGCATTTCCATCTTCGAGGTCCTGCAGAAGTGCGAACCTGTTCCCTGTGGTGACTACTGTGGAGTATGGTACACCTGGCTGAACTTGTCGTGGAGGCTGAGGGTGTGATGGTGGCAGTGCAGCGTTAGGAGGGGCAGGCTTGTGGGTGGCCTGCTGTTTGGGGAGCTGTAAGGACCTCAGGTGCCTGTTGATGTCAGTGAGAGAGTGCCCTTCCTTAGTCAGATTGATGTAAGTCTGTTGGGCCTGGCGGTTGTGGGGGCAGTAGACTGACCTGGGTCCGTGTGGTCCACCACACTGAAAACAGTGGAATGGTCGGGTGCATGTGACATTGTCTGTCCGGGAAGAATGAGGGCCACTGCACCTGGAGCAATGGACATTTGACTTGCAGGTGTTGATGGAGTGGCCAATCTTCAATCACCCCAGACAGCGAAGCAGAGGCAGGAGGTAAGGTATGGGCCTGTATACCAGCTGTTGTATGGCTACAAGAGTGGGAAGGGTCCCGTTTACCTTAAGGCGCAGCCACCTCCCTATGGTGGTCCGGGGCAGACAGTGGGGAGGGAGCCAGGTGATCTCAACCACCACACCTCCATCAAAGGTATTGAAGCCCTTCCTCACGGCCTCCAGGTCAACATCATCTGTCAGCGGCCCCACCCTGGCGTACCTGTAGGTGTCACCTCCTTTGTCTGCCCGGCGGCTGGTGACTGTCCAGTCTCCTAGTTGGAAGGTGGATAGCTGGAGTTCGGGAACCTTAGAGATGTTGGTTTGCCCGATGGCGACGATGACAGCAGAGCCATTACCCAGTGAACGAGTTTCCCCCTCCAAGATGTACTTGCCCAAGGTGGAAGTGTGGAGGGCCTAGGACACCTTGCTGGGATTGGAGAAAACCCGGGTGCCATTGGTCGCTCTCAGGAGGAAGGAGACTGTGGTTGGCGTGATGTGAGGAGGGTCGTGGTCGGAAAGGGTGCAAGGGGTCTTGCCTGAACCTTCCATGGATGGGGAGGGGGACAGTCCCTGCTTCTGGGAGGCCGGGTCATGGTCCATGGCCACGGGACTGACAGGGCCAGGTGGCATGGCCCCGAAGCGTAAAGGCACTAAAATAGGTGCTGATGGAACACAGGATAGTCCCGGAATATGTGCCGCACAAGCAGGTAAGTAGAGTTCCGTGGGAGAGGTGTGTGTGTGTGTGTGTGTGTGTGTGTGTGTGTGTGTGTGTGTGTGTGTGTGTGTGTATTTACCTAGTTGTATTTATCTAGTTGTAGATTTACAGGGCCTGGGCTTTATGCTCGTGTGGTCCTGTCTCCATATCTACACTTCTCCAATCTTACTTTAAAAGTATGCACACTCATTGCAGACACTACTTCTTCAGTTAAACTGTTCCATGTCTCAATACATCTTCGCGGGAAACTATATTTTTTAACATCTCTCGGACATCTTCCTTTTCTCAGCGTTTTACTATGCGATCTTGTGCTTCGGATGTCATTTCCAATTCCTTATCTCCCATCCTATATCCATACACTGGTCTCGTGTGTGTGTGTGTGTGTGTGTGTGTGTGTGTGTGTGTGTGTGTGTGTGTGTGTGTGTGTGTGTGTGTGTGTGTGTGTGTATTTACCTATTTGTGTATTACAGGGCCCGAGCTAAGCTCTCTGTGTCCTGTCTCCTTGTCCATTCCTGTCATATCTCTCTTTCATCTGATTGACACACACCGCATCAACGACATGACTGCTCAGTTTATTCCACTTATCAATGCTACGATGCGGGAAACTGTATTTTCTCATGTGATTTAGACAGATGTCCTTTATTAGCTTTTTTCCATGTCCTCGGAGATAATTATTTGTGGTCACCTTTATCAACTCTCTATCCAGTATGTCAATCTTGTTCACCAATTTATACATAGTTATCATATCTCCTCTTGTTCTTCTCTCTTCCAATGTGGTCAGCCCCAGCTTCCTCAGTCTTTCAGTCTTTCCTCATAGTCTAACTCCCTGAGTCCTAGTACCATCCTTGTTGTCAGCCTTTGTACCCTTTCTACCTTCTTCACATTTTTCTTCATATGCAGTGACCAGACACATGCTGCATATTCTAGCTGGGGTCTTATTAAGGTACATAATATCTTCATCATTCCTTCATCTAGGTAGTGGAATGCAAGGCCAATATTTTGAAGCATGTTGTATGTTTTCCAAAAAATCTTGTTAATGTGTTTCTCCGGTGACAAAGTGTTTTGCAGTTACTCCTAAGTCTTTCTCCTCATTGGTCTCTTTAATTTTCTCATCACCCAGCCTGTAATCCCAGTTTGGTCTGTATCTACTTCTTCCCATTTTCATAACATGGGTCTTGTCTATATTAAATTCCATCTGCCACTCTTTACTCCACTCATATATTTTATCAAGATCTTCCTGTAACTTGTTACAATCTTCCACATTCTTTACTCTCCTCATAATTTTAGTATCGTCCGCAAACATGTTCATATAACTGTCAATTCCTACTGGCATATCATTAACATAAATCAAAAACATGATGGGACCCAGCACTGACCCTTGTGGAACTCCACTGGTTACCTTCTTCCACTCGGACTTCTTTCCTCTCACCACTGTTCTCATTTCTCTTCCCATTAAGTAATTTTCCATCCATTTTGCTAGTTTATCATTTACTCCTCCAGTCATCTTTAGTTTCCACATCAGTCTATTGTGTGGTACTTTATCAAAGGCCTTTCTCAAGTCCAGGTAGATAGCATCCACCCATCCCTCTCTATGTTGCAGTATGTCAGTCACTCTTGAATAAAAACATAATAAATTGGATACATACGATCTTCCTTTTCTGAAACCAAACTGCCTTTCACTCAGAATGTTTTCACTTTCTAGATACTCACTCCACTTAGCTTTAATTACTTCTTCACATACCTTGCACAATATACTAGTCAACGATACTGGTCTATAATTTAGCGGTTCCATTCTACTACCATTCTTATATATAGGCACAATGTCACCTCTTTTCCACTCTTTCGGGACTAATCCTGTTCGTATGGAGGTATCCACAATATCAAATATGGGATTCAGCAATTGGTCCTTACATTCTTTTAGCAACCTCCCAGATATGCCATCAGGCCCCATTGATTTATTAATATCCAGATTGCTTATAATTTTCCTTACGTCTTCCTTAGTAACCATGATGTCCTGCATTTGCTTTATTTCCGTAGGTCTTCCTCCCATAAAATGCTCCTCCTTTGTAAACACTTCGCAAAAGTTATCATTCAAAATTTCACCTATCTCTCCAGTATCTTCATATACTTCTTCCCCGTTTTTTACCTTTTCTATTGCCTCCCTTTTATTTAGTTTTCCATTTATGAATTTGTAAAACATTTTTGGGTCACTATCACAGTTTTCCACCACCCACTGGTCGTCTTTCACTTTTTCCCATTTCCATGACATGGCTTTTGTCCACACTGAATTCCATCTCCCATTTTTTTGCTCCATTTCCAGATCTTGTTTAAGTCTTCCTGTAGTATTTCAAAATCCTCTTTTTGTTTAATGACTCTGCACAGTTTCGCATCGTCTGCAAACAGATTTATGTAGCTGTTCACTTCCTCTGGCATGTCATTTATGTATACGAGAAAAAGTATTGGCGCCAATACTGACCCCTGTGGCACTCCGCTGTCTACTGTTCTCCACTTGGACTTCATATCTTTAACTATCGTCCTTATTTCTCTCCCCCTTAAGTAATTCTTCATCCATCTCAATGTGCTTCCTTTTAAGCCACCCTTCTCCTCTAACTTCCATAGTAATCTTTCATGTGGCACTTTATCAAATGCCTTTTTTAGATCTAAATAAATACAGTCAACCCATCCCTCTCTCTTGTACTTTATCAACTATTCTAGAGTAGAAACTCAATAAATTTGTCACACATGACCGACCTTTTCTAAAACCAAATTGGCTATTTGATAATAATTTGTTGTCTTCAAGAAACTCAATCCATTGCTTCTTTATTACTTTTTCACACATCTTGCATATTACACTAGTTAGTGATACCGGTCTGTAATTTAAAGGTTCTTCCTTCCTTCCGCTCTTATATATGGGAACCACCTCAGCTCTTTTCCACTCCACTGGCACTGTTCCATTTTCTATTGAGCATTTTATGATGTTGTATATTGGACTTGCTAGTTCTTCCCTACATTCTTTCAGTATTCTGCCTGAGACTTCATCCGGTCTCATTGCCTTTTCCTCATCTAGTTCCGTCATCAACTTTTTTATTTCAAGCTTGGTTACTTTAATCTCTTTCATATAGACAGTCTCTCTATTACCCTGTGGTCTTTCAAATTTGGATTCCTTAGTAAAGACCATGAAATTTACTATTTAACAGTTCTGCCATGCTTTTTGGGTCTTCCACCATTCCATTTTCTCTTTTTAACCTTTCTATTGTTTCTTTTTGTCTTATTTTTCCATTTATGAATCTGTAGAACAATTTTGGTCGTTCCTTACATTTTTCAACAATGTCCTTTTCATAGTTCCTTTCTTCTTCCTTTCTCGCCTTAGCATATTCATTTCTTGCTGTTTTGAAGTTTTCCTTATTTTCTGGATTTCTGTTTCTTCTCCACCTTTTCCATGCTCCATCTCGTTTCTCCTTTGCCCTAGCACATCTTGCATTAAACCAATCTTTCTTTCCTTCTTCTTTACGTCTATATTTCGGGACATATTCCCTGACCCCAGTTTTGTATATTTCAAAATAAGTTATATTTCTCTTGAACCATTAATGAGTTTTCCATCTCCCAGTTTACGTTTTTAGAATAGTTCTTGAGATTCTCAATATCAGCCTTTCTGCAATTTAATCGGTCTCCATTGTATGATTCATCTCTATCTTCCTTTCCTTCTTCTATATCCATTTCTAATATTACATGGTCACTCTTTCCCAATGGGCACTTGTATCTTATATCATCGTTAATTGGTATATCCCTTGTAAAAACTAGGTCTAATCTTGCATTAAACCAATCTTTCTTTAGGTCTATATTTCGGGACATATTCCCTGACCCCAGTTTTGTATATTTCCAAAAATAAGTTATATTTCTCTTGAACCATTAATGAGTTTTCCATCTCCCAGTTTACGTTTTTAGAATAGTTCTTGAGATTCTCAATATCAGCCTTTCTGCAATTTAATCGGTCTCCATTGTATGATTCATCTCTATCTTCCTTTCCTTCTTCTATATCCATTTCTAATATTACATGGTCACTCTTTCCCAATGGGCACTTGTATCTTATATCATCGTTAATTGGTATATCCCTTGTAAAAACTAGGTCTAATCTTGCCGGCTGATCGTTTCCTCTGAATCTTGTGTTTTCCTTTACTCTTCGGTTCAGGAATCTATCTCCCCAGGCATCTTCCCCCATACCACTTTCATAATTTTCCCAGTCTACCTCCTTACAGTTGAAATCTCCTACCAATATCACTTTTCTCCTTTCCTTAATGATTCTTGTAAGACTCCTTATTGTGTCATCTATCACGTCTCTATATTCTTGGTTAGTCCATGAGTTTGTTTTTGGTGGCATATATGTTCCAATGATTGTTAACTCCATTTTGTTAATATGTATCTTAACATACAGTATTTCTGATTTTCCTTCCCCAAACTCCACTTGATTTACCATTATCTCCTTCCTTAACATCATCATGACTCCTCCTCCTCCTTTACCCACTCTGTCTCTCCTCCATATATCATACCTTTTATCTATGTCTATTTTTATTGCCTCATTTAACTTTGTTTTCACCAGGCATACAATATCTGGTTCTTCTTTCTTTATGTAATCTCTTAATTCTAATTTACTAGATAAAATCCCATCTATGTTTGTATACATCATTTTTAATCTCTTGTTCTTATAATTTTTAGTTAAACTTGCTCCATTTTTTTTTCTTCTTTCTCTTTTATATACCATTTCCTTATCCTGTGTGTGTGTGTGTGTGTGTGTGTGTGTGTGTGTGTGTGTGTGTGTGTGTGTGTGTGTGTGTGTGTGTGTGTGTGTATTTACCTAGTTGTATTTACCTAGTTGTAGTTTTACAGGGCCTGGGCTTTATGCTCGTGTGGTCCCGTCTCCATATCTACACTTATCCAATTTTTCTTTAAAACTATGCACACTCTTTGCTGACACCACTTCCTCACTCAAACTGTTCCAAGTCTCAACACATCTTTATGGAAACTAAATTTTTAACATCTCTCAGACATCGTCCTTCCTTAGTTTCTTACTATGCGATCTTGTGCTTCTAAAGTCATATTCTTCTCTCAGGATCAGTTTCTCATTATCCACTTCATCCATTCCGTTAATCAATTTATAAACTTGTATCAGATCCTCTCTCTCTTCTCTGCTCCAAGGTTGGTAGATCCATTGCCTTTAGTCTCTCCTCATATGCCATCCCTTTAAATTCTGGAACCACTCTTGTAGCCATTTTTTGTAGTCTCTCTAATTTTCTTATGTGTTTCTTTTATGGGAGTCCACACAACTCCTGCATATTCCAATCTAGGTCTTATTTTAGTACTTATCAATTTCTTCATCATTTCCTTGTCCATATAGTGAAATGCTACTCCAATATTCCTTAGCAAATTATACGTCTCTCTGAAAATTCTATCAATATGGCTTACCGGTTGATTATTTTCTTCCATTGTCACTCCCAAGTCCTTTTCCTTTTTTACTTTTTCTAGTTTTACTCCATCTCCCATCTTATAGATTCCCACTGGTCGTCTTTCACTGTGTGTGTGTGTGTGTGTGTGTGTGTGTGTGTGTGTGTGTGTGTGTGTGTGTGTGTGTGTGTGTGTGTGTGTGTGTTCACTGTTTGATCTGCTGCAGTCTCTGACGAGACAGCCAGACGTTACCCTACGGAGCGAGCTCAGAGCTCATTATTTCCGATCTTGGGATAGGTCTGAGACCAGGCACACACCACACACCGAGACAACAAGGTCACAACTCCTCGATTTACATCCGTACCTACTCACTGCTAGGTGAACAGGGGCTACACGTGAAAGGAGACACACCCAAATATCTCCACCCGGCCAATCGAACCCGGTTATCTGGCCTGTGAAGCCAGCGCTCTAACCACTGAGCTGCCGTGTATTTACCTAATTGTATTTACCTAATTGTGCTCGTGTTGTGTCTCCATATCTATTAATGTGTGTAAACTATTCCATGCTTCCACCCTTCTATGTGTGTGTGTGTGTGTGTGTGTGTGTGTGTGTGTGTGTGTGTGTGTGTGTGTGTGTGTGTGTGTGTGTGTGTGTGTGTGTGTGTGTGTGTGTGTGTGTGTGTGTGTGTGTGTGTGTGTGTGTGTGTGTTTGTGTGTGTGTATTTACCTAGCTGTTGTTTACAGGAGGAGGAGTTCAAACTCGTGCTGTCCCGTCTCTATATCTACTCTTTTCTAACTTTTCCTTAAATCTGTGAATTGTTTTTGCTTCAACCACTTCTTTCTCTAGCCTATTCCAGATCCCCACAATTTTTTGTGGTAAACTGTACTTCTTTAAGTCCTTTGTACACACACTCATCTTCACTTTTCTCCCATGCTTCCTCCCCCTTCTCATATCCCTCACCACCAGATCATCACGGTCCAACTTCTCAATGCCAGACAGAATCCTATACATAGTGATAAGGTCTCCTCTCTCCCTTCTTTTTTTCCAGTGTCGGTAGACTCAGTTTTTCCAGTCTCTGCTCATAAGACAGATTCACCAAGGTTTGGGGCAGCTTCGTCGCAGCCCTCTGCACGCGTTCCAGCTTCCTCTTATCCCTTTCCATTCTTGGAGACCAAAGTACCGCTGCATACTCCAACCTGGGTCTAATCATTGTAACAATCAACTTCTTGATCATCTCTTCATCCATGTCGCAGAATGCAGTTCTTATGTTCCTTACTAAATTGTCACTTCACTAGATTTCCTCTTTACATGAACTTCTGACAAGAGCCCCTCCGTCACAGTTATTCCCAGATCTCTCTCTTCAGTCTTTATTTCCAATTCCTCATCTCCCATCTTATATCTGTACACTGGTCTCATACTGCTCTTACCAAAATTCATCACTCCACACTTCTTGATATTAAATTCCATTTGCCACTCTCTGCTCCACTCCCAGATCTTGTCTAAGTCCCTCTGCAATGCCTAACAGTCTTCTTTCTTAGTTATTTTCCTCATTAATTTGGCATCATCCGCAAACAAACTCATATAGCTATTCACTCCTTTAATCATATCATTTATGTAAACAGCAAATAGTAACGGTGCCAAAACTGACCCCTGAGGTACTCCACTAGTCACTTCCCTCCAAGCTGATTTCCTATCTCTTATTACTGTTCTCATCTCTCTTCCAGTCAGGAAATCACTGATCCATTCCAAAAGCCTACTCCTAAGCCCACCATGTTCTCTCACTCTCCAGATCAATCTCTTATGAGGGACTTTATCAAATGCTTTCTTCAAGTCTAGATAAATTCCATCCACCCATCCCACCCTTTCTTCTACCACATCTATGACCCAAGAGTAGAAGCACAATAAATTTGTTGCACATGATCTGCCTTTCCAAAATCCAAACTGCCCATTAGTCAATATTTTCTTCCTTTCTAGATAATCATTCCATCATTTCTTTATTACTGACTCACACAGTTTAACACAACACTTGTTAATGACACCAGCCTGTAGTTTGATGGATTTTCCTTGTTTCCACTCTTAAATATGGGTACTATATCTGCTTTTTTCCAGTCCTTTGGCACCTGCCCCTGCTGCAGAGATTTCGATATGAGGCCACAAATCTTTTTTGCCAGTTGATCCTTACATTCCCTCAACACCCAATTTGATACTCCATCAGGCCCTTGTGCTTTCCTTACATCCAATCTTTCCAGCATTTCACACACTTCATCCTCCAACACTTCAATTACATCCAGGCCTTCTTCTTCTGTCGGTTCGATCTTTGGTTCATTAAAGGTTCTTTCATTGGTAAAAACTTTTTGGAAACACTTATTCAACTCTTCAGCCATGAGTTTTTCCTCTTCAATGAATTCTCCATCAACTTTCAGCTTGCTTATTTCTTTCTTATTTTTTAATTTCCCATTAACAAATCTATAGAATAATCTTGGCTCATCCTTACATTTTTCCACAATGTCCCTCTCATACTTTCTGGCCTCTTCTCTCCTTATTCTTGTGTACTCATTCCTTGCCTTTTTATACTCATCCCACACTAAAGATCCTTTTCTCTTCATCCACCTTTTCCAAGCTGTCTCTCTTCCTCATTGATTCCTCACAGCGTTTATTAAACCATACTGGGATCCTCTTTTGTTTCTTCTACACCCTTGGCACATATTTATTGACCCCTTCCTCGTAAATGTTCACAAACTCTCTCCATTTATTCTCAATTCCACATGCATCCTCAAAAACACTCCAGCCTGCTTGCTCAAAGTAATTCCTTAATTTGATGTAATCTGCTTTATTGTAGATGAATCTTCCTGTTCTGTGATGTTCATTCCTTCTCTACATTCTTCCTTCCCTCAATACACACTCAATCATCACATGATCACTCTTCCCTATTGGACACCCACTTTTCATGTTTTCTATCAATTCCGCCTCTTTAGTGAAAATCAAGTCCAGTCGTGACGGTTCATCCTCATCTCTGTATCTAGTATTTTCCTCCATTGCCATTCTTAGCAACTCTCCACCCCATGAATCATCGCTACCATCCACAGTCCACTCTTCCCATTTCACCTCTTTGTTTTTTAAATCTCCCATCATTACCAGTTTCTCTTTAGTTTCCATCAAATACTCTATCCATCTTTTTGTGTCCTCCATCTTCCTTTTATATTCCTCTCTATTCCATGAATTGGTTTTGGGGGGAGCATATACCACAACAAAGTCTCGTTTAACACCTCCTCCACACACCACCTCAGCCCCAACCACCTCAGCTAACCCATAGTCATTCCTCAGTTCATAGGCAACAAGATCTTTTTTCACCAATAACATCACACCACCTCCCTGCTTTTCTGCTCTATTTCTTACCCATATGTTGTATTCACCTTCACCTATTTTATTCTCCTCAATGACTTCAGTAAGTTTAGTTTCAGTTATTCCCATCACGTCAGGCCTCTCTACCCTAAGATAGTCATTCATTTCTACCAGAGCAGACTGTAACCCATTCACATTAGTGTATGCCATTTTTAGTTTCTCTCCCCTTCTCCTGTTTTCCCAATCATCCACTTTAATCAGTTTCATATCCTTGACTCTCCAGTAGAATTTCTTCCTCTCCTCCTCTGATTGTGATTCATTTATTTCCTTTGCCTGCTTCCATAAGTCACTGGTCTTATTTCTTTCCTCTGCGTTCATGTCTCTCCTTATCC
Organism: Portunus trituberculatus; assembly: GCF_017591435.1. Lineage (NCBI taxonomy): Eukaryota > Metazoa > Arthropoda > Malacostraca > Decapoda > Portunidae > Portunus > Portunus trituberculatus. The sequence continues at coordinate 2,127,976 of NC_059304.1, read as the reverse complement.
ATATATCTTTATAATCCTCCCGCTTTCCAAGCCTCCATGAACCATTCAGAACTTCCTCTGCTGGTGCCTGAGATTTAAACTTGATTCTCATTGGCCTGACTTTGCCCTCTTCATATCTTCCAATCCTTGAAACCTCCTCGATTTCCCCTTGGTACTCATCAGCCTCATTAGTAGCAACTCCCACCAGTTTACCCGCCACATCTTTCTCCTTCTTTTCTTGTTCCTGCCTCATTGGTGTCTTATCTTCTTTAACCCCAAATACCATAACACATCTCTTTTTCTCGACAATGTTTCTAACCAATTCTTCTTTTTCCTTTATTACTTTGACTACTGTCCTTTTCATCACCTCTTCCTTTTCCTTTAACTGACTATTCATTATTTCTCTTAGATTTGCTGCTTCCTCATCCTTTCTCTTACTCCAGACACCTTGTTGTTCTACTTTTTTTTCATTTTCTCTCACTACGACGCTGCATTCCTGTACACTTAACCTCAAGGCATCATATTTTTTTACTCCACTGTTCCAATTCTTCCCTCCTGTTTCCTTCCAACTCTTCATATTTCTTCCTCCACCCCTCCCTTTCACGTTCAGTCTCTCTACTTTTCTCCTCCAATACCAAAATTCGCCTATACAGGTCACTTACAACATTTTCCAACATCCCCAGTTTGCTATTTTCAATACCTCTTTCATGTCTCCCAAATCCCACATAATCCTCCTCCTCCTCCATGTCCATCCTGCCTGGTGTGTCAAAGAACAATTTCAGAATACCTGGGCTTGTATCCAAATCTCTCCTTTTCGGTCGTACACTCAGCAGATCAGCTGAGTCGGCCATCTTGGGTAAATCAAAACAAACCGCCACCAGATACCTGATTCACCACTTCTTTCAATTCTTTCTCAATCTCTCGTCAAACTGCTCATTGCAACACCTCAAATTCACTAACAACCTGGGACAGCACGAGAACCAAAATTCTCTTCCTCCCCCCGCAAAAACACCAGGCTGCTGGGAGCTTCCTCGGCGATGTTGACGCTGTGACGACACGTGTGTGTGTGTGTGTGTATATAAATATACAGTCAAACCTCGCCGAACATGAATTCGCCAAACACAAAACTCGCATATACAGGAATCGGTAAAATATCCCATATTTCGCCAAGCACAACTTTGACTCGCGACTGCACAATTTGGTTTCCATTTGAATCTCCCGCTGGTCCTGGTGGATGCACTTGACCTCCCCCTCCCAAGCATCTTGGACTCTTCGTAATTTGCTGAAAGTCATGGATGATGCAACATCCCTCTTCACTGAAACAGATCCCATCCTGGAGAGGAGCATTGCCGTATTTTACGGCTTGCAAGACGCTGCATCTTGGAAGAAGCACCCTAATATTTCAAATAAATTTATAAGAAAAAAAGTCATTCTCATACAAAAATGCATTCACCATATACTCGACCACTGAACACAAAAACATCAGAAGCAAGGAGTCTGCAAGACATTATTGTTTCACCACTCATTACAAATTTGCTGGAGCACTCACCACAAATTTAAAACTATGTAAATAAAAACACCATAGATAAATACATATACAGTGAAACAGTCCATCTCTTCTTGTTTTAGTGGCGGGCAACGGCATGCTTTGGACCTGTTGTTTACATTACAGAATCACTTGTCCAATCGCCGAAACCGAACACGTCAGTGCTGCAGTTTGTATTTATTTTATTTTGCAGTCATGCTTCATAGGCTTTATCAATGTGAATACAATTCACAAGTCGAGTTTTGACTCTTGCTTGAATGAGTAAGCCACTTGGATGTTCTATTAATAAAGGTATAAAGGCACCTGGCATGATGTGTGTGCATTCGTGTGCATGTATGTGTGTGTTGCAATGAGACGAGGGAGCAGCCCGTTTTCTCCACACGCTGAGTAGGCTGCAGGAAGGATTATGGTATTGCAAATACTTGTAACACCTAAGTATTGAGTTTACATAATATAAAAGGCTAAATTAAATGGTACTTAAGCTGGGAATGTAACCCCCATTTTCCCATAGGGCCTATTATTCGCCGAACACGACGAGCTCAGGAACGTAACTGTCGTGTTAGGCGAGGTTTGACTGTATACACAGTAGAATTTCAAATAGTATACAGCTTACTTCAGTAATTATGCTCAAAACCATTTTCCCATAAGAATCAATCTAAAATAGATTAACACATTCCTGAGCCCAGGGTTGCATCTGAGAGAGTGACTGGACATGCACCCTGTGGTCTCTGCAGCATATACAGTAATACCTCGCTTAACGAACGTTCGTTTAATGAATTTCCAGTTTAACGTACTATATAAAGTTAGCCCAAAAATCCGCATAACGTACAACCACATCCGTTTTAGCGAATTTTCTGGTTTTGAATTTGCCGGCTGAGGGACCGAATGCGGTAGTTTCGTTGTAATTGACTGGCTCCTGGAGCTGGATCCATGATTCTTTAACAACATCAGAGCAACCTCTTGCAGCGAAATGGCATCCATGAACGCTTGGAGGGACGGTGATAAGGTTGCTTTCAGGTTGCTCTGAGGTTGCTGGGAACACCACCTCTCCAGGTGGTGTTACTGTCTTATATATGCATTTAAGTTCACAAAACAACATTTCTATTAGCTTTTTACAAACCTTGCCCCAAGAAAGGATTTAGTAATGTATAAAGTGAAATCTTACATGGAATACCAAAAAATAAAGCAGATATGAGATGAGCCACAGATGAAGCGGGAGACTAACGGCCACTCGGCCGCTTCTTCTTCTTGTGACCCTTTTGCTTGCGTGTTACTTCCATCATGATGTTTATGTTTTCACTCCTCTATTGCCTGCTATAATGGATATCATATCTTAGTATACGCTCATGCCACAAGGATAACCTTGACTCCGTGGCACTGAGTGATAGTGAATTACTAATGAAATACTGCGGTATTTCATTAATAATTCACTATCACTAAGCGTATATGAATACTAAGATATGATATCCATTATAGCAGGCAATAGAGGAATGGAAACAAATATCATGGGGAAAGACAACACGTAGGCTAAAGGCCGATTCCCACTTGATGAGCTGGAAGCCAAAAATGTGGCTGGCAGCCAATAAACATGCTGGCAGCTCAAAACTGAGCTGCCAGCTCGTTTTTTTTAGCTGCCAGCTGATCATCGATTGGCTCCCAGCCAACAATTTTATTTCTTGCTTTGTGCTTGTACCATTGAGCTGCCAGCCAGCAAAAAATAAATCAGTTCATTTTTTGCTGGCAGCCACATTAGGCTTGTTGAATGTTATTAACTAATTACATACTTACAGTGATTGTTTTAAAGTGAAATGGGACCAAAAGTGGTAGTTAATTGGGACAACCTTGAACTTATGTCAAGAGGTGGAAAAATTCCCTGCTATATGGGACAAACAGCATCCAGACCACAAAAAGCCCAAATATATTGCTGAAATGTGGGCCCAGATAGACGAGGAGTGTCCCGAATATGAAGGAAGGGCAAAAGCCGAATGGACCAAACCGGGCGGGGTACGAGAGCGATTCCGAAAAGAAATACAGAAAGGAAAGAAAACAGTGAAAAGTGATTTCTTGCACTAGAGAACGGTACTCTCCTCTCTCTGCCCTTCGCGCAAACAGCGGCTTCACCCACACTTTTCGTTTTTGGCGCCTTCGCCTGAGCAGCATAAAAGCAGCAAGTTTCCGGCGGTTCACCATCTTCAGCAGTCAAGTGGGAACTGAGATGCAAGCATAACCACAACTGGCTTGCAAACCAAGCTGCCAGCCAAGCTGACAAGCCGATCAGGTTTGCTTCCAGCCAGCCAGACTGGCTGCCAGCCACATTTTTGGCTTCCAGCTCATCAAGTGGGAATCGGCCTTAAAAGGGTCACAAGAAGAAGAAGAAGCGGCTAAGTCGCCGCGAGTCTCCCGCTTCATCTGTGGCTCATCTCATCTCTGCTTTATTTTTTGGTATTCCATGTAAGATTTCACTTAATGCATTACAAAACAATCCATTCTTGGGGGCAAGGTTTGTAAAAAGCTAATAGAAATGTTGTTTTATGAACATAAATGCGAGAATGTGAGAGAATTTGTACGTAGCTCCTCTAACTTCCAATGACTCATATGACATCATAAAAGTAGTGGTACAGCGGTGGCCCAATATGCTGCCAAACGTATGTATATATATATATATATATATATATATATATATATATATATATATATATATATATATATATATATATATATATTTTTTTTTTTTTTTTTTTTTTTAAACCCATGTGGTATGTTGGGGACCAGCCCAGAACACATCCCCCCACTATTTCCATTATTTCCTATGGGAAAATTATATACATCCGTTTAACGAATTTACGCTCTACGAACAGCTTTGACACCCCCTATTCTGTTCGTTAAGCGGAGTATTACTGTATCCTATACATACACTTTTGTGCACCTCTCGGCTGCAAAAAAAACAATGAAAAAAAAAAAAAGATCAATGCTATAGTAACAATTAAGGTCTAACTGTTCGCAAGACAATATACGCTGATATTCCTGATGACGTTTATCATGCATCACTTGCTCCTGGAGGTGAAGTGCATCTTCTTCTCCTTGGTGATTTGTTGTTGTCATGCAGGCTGTGCATCACAGCTTCAAGTGCCCCGCAGGTGCAGCATGCGGTTGCCGTTTCAAATTGCAATAGAGCTGATTGGACTTGTATGGGAAGGTTCTAGTGAGATTGAGGGTTTTGAAAGCCAGGTTGTTGTCAGTGGAGCCAGGAGGTCAGTCAGTGTTGGCCAGTGTGGTTGTAGAGCAGTAAGTGAATGGAGAGCCACATGGTGTGAGTGGTGACAGGGTCAGTACAGCTGAAGTGCATCTGTGTTGCAATCAACTCTTTTGACAATATGAGTCCAAAGAAACATCTGACAGAACCTCATAATTGTCAACATTTGCCATACCAGCAAAGCATCTTGACATTGTGTTATTCTAAATAATTTGTGTTTTTACCTCCATTCTTATCTGCATCTAGACACTACATGTTCAAAACCCTCTTCCATGATATCACAATGTAAACAAAGTTGCTAGCATCTGGACAAGTCCAACATGTCAGTCTTGTTTTGCTGGTAGCAGCTCCACCCATTAGGCACCAATATCTACCCAATACATCTAGCACATAGCACTGCTACCCGCATATTGACGTGTGTGAAACTACCTTAAGTTGAAGGATATGAGTTGTGGGATATATACTATATGTTTGATAAGAAACTGAAAAAGGAGAGCAGAGAGAAACATCAAGACTAGCAGTGCGCAGGTAACAATGAAAAATAAAATTCTTATTATCCAATTCACATATATGTATATAATAATTAAAAAATAATAAAAAGATTTTTTTAGGGAGCCCATTTAAACCAAAGATTTTTGGGCACAGTGCAAAGTGACAGTGTATTGGCTGGGGAAGCACCTGGTGACACCTGGTGGCTGCATCATGAAACTAAACCAGTCATGTAACTCTAATTTCTTGACATCGTGTTATTCTAAACATTTTGCAGTTTGAAAAAAAAAATTACTTAATTTTTTGCTTTGTGTTATTTCAAAATCAGTCTGAATTTGCTAGAATCAAGAAATACCTATATATATATATATATATATATATATATATATATATATATATATATATATATATATATATATATATATATATATATATATATATATATATATATATATATATATATATATATATATATATATATATATATATATATATATATATATATATATATATATATATATATATATATATATATATATATATATATATATATATATATATATATATATATATATATATATATATATATATATATATATATATATATATATATATATATATATATATATATATATATATATATATATATATATATATATATATATATATATATATATATATATATATATATATATATATATATATATATATATATATATATATATATATATATATATATATATATATATATGTTTCAGAAAAAGATACAATATTTTGGACATGCTGGGTTGTGAAGGTAAGTGTGCAAAATCAAACTTGATTGTGATGAAAAAAAGTTTGAAGAATCCTGTCATAGACTATGAGAAAGATTTCAATAGAGTTGGGCATGAAGATATAATATATATACATATTGAAGGATATATTATGAAGGGAGGGAAAAGATTTAAAAATGGTGCACAAGCTATAGCTAATGGAACCAGAAAGCAGTTTAAAGAGTAGGAACAGATCAGAATAACTGGATGAATATTGGAATTAACCTTAAAATAAAAGATAAATAAATTAACTTACTGATGGCAAATCGTTGCTTCCCTCGGGTTATTCCATTTATATATATCAAAATAAAATTATAATAAACATTTAAGCCATTAAAAGGGCAAATAATATTTAAAAGATAATCAAAGGGGATAATGAGCGTGATGATAGGCATTGGCAACATTTTGGGGTCGGCTAGTGCCCTGGTACACTCTCTTCCCAACTGCCAAGGCGTTAACATCACCGCTCGTCCTCTTGACTATGCAAAAGCTACCACGTGCAGAAGAACTTGACCCCGCCAGACTCAATACTTCCACCGTATTGAAAGCCAGATAAGTTTCTAACTGTTAATGTTAGCTTAGAGGTTGCAGATCCTGTAGCTAGCTAGCTATTCATTGGCAGCTGGAACACTGAAATGTGGGGGTGAGTGCTCCCAGCCATAACTGCCGGGTAAGAGTCTGGTGATTAATTTCATTTACCGGTTTCTCCTATAAATTTCTTATTCACATTAACTTTTTATTAAATTCCCCTTAGGTTGTGTGGAACACTAATTTCTAACACAATTTAATTTTCAATACGGTTAATTTTCAATACGGTTGTTAATCATCAATACGGTGTTCCATTTACTAGTGGTTAAAATTTCCTAATTCATAAGAATTACGGAATTCAGACACAGATAGTTATGAAGGTACTCTTCTACGGTCATTCCTTTGTGCGTGCTTTGTGCAATTACTGCCATTGGGATAAAGAGTTAGAGGTTGGCAGTGAGAGAGTTGAAATTGACTGCCACTTCAGATACCATTCAGGTAAGGATTATCAATTTGTGTTAAATAGACTAGGTGAGTTTGAGGCCCTGGCTGAAGTCAATCCTGACATTGTAGTAATAATTTTTGGTGGCAACTCTCTCACTGTCCACAACACTAACTCAGAAATCAAACAGTGGATGAAGGCCTTTTATGAACGGCTCAACCAGCACCTGCCTCATTGCCTCAAACTAGCAGTTCAGATTGAGCCGAGGTACTGTCTTCCGATAACAGGCATGGCACACCAGTGTTCGAGGAATTCAATCGGCGCCGGCACGTGCTTAACAACTATCTAAATAAGACCATAAAAAATAGTGGCCTATTGCATCACATGGTGCTGTTGGGGTCACCTGATCAGCTAAACCATCACCAGTACTTTGGTGACGGTGTTCACCTGAAAGACGAAGGGCTGGTCAAGTATCAGGCACGCATAATTGGTGCCATTGTGTTTGCCTTGGAGCAAAGAAAATGAGTCTTCTCCGAAAGTTCATTGTCATCTATTCATAAGAATATTTGGCAAGGTTCATGTTCGGGGTGACTCATGAAGATATGAATGGTTGTTAAGCGTGTGTTTGGCTTTCGGCCTTGACTGTTTTTTATGTGGTAAATTTTTTTATCTTTGATTAATTTAGCACCGTGTCACGTGAACATTGCGTAGTTATCCTCAGATTAGTTGATACTAACGAGGTATTATTAACTTTAAATTATAGCGGTGATGTAGTTATTGTAAAGCTTAAATTATCAGTTTGGCGTTGGGCTTACGAGTAGTTAACTAGTGTCTCTGTGCATTCTTGATAGCTGCCCTCCCTTATAATTCATTGGTAGTTATCGTATATAACCATGGCCACTTCTAATATTATGGACTCAAAATTTTCGGATAAATTATCTGCTTTGAGAAAATCGAGAGGTGTGCATAAAAGAAAAATTACCTTGCACTTGAAACACCTTCAGAAATATGCTGATGATAATAAGTTGACTACTTCATTGTATAAACTCAGTTTTAATGAGATTGAGAAAGAGAAAAACATCATTCAAGATTATGATGGTCAGATAAATGAATTGATGGTTGATAATGACATTGAAGAAAGTATCTTGAACCGTGAGCTTGATGAACAAACTTCATATTTTATGGAAGTGAATGCTGGGTGTAGCCAATTTGAGCCTTTAAAGGATGAAGATAAGCATGATAACAGTAATAACTCAGCTTCTAGTAAAGACCTTTTAGAATTATTCAAACAAGTCAGTACAAGTGAGAGTAAACTTCCTCCTTTAGAGTGTGGCTCTTTTAATGGCACTGAAAAGGACAAATTTGCCTTTAACACATTTTATAATCAATTTAATGTGGTTACTGGAACCAAGAGTAATCTTTCTAAATCCACAAAGTTAGCTTATCTAGTTGGCTACTTTTTTTCTTTTTTTTTTCGGTAAGGCCTATTTGGTATTTGCCAAATCCAAATTAGAACCTCTTAAGGCCAAGAATCAGCATAGCATTCCTACTTTGGAGCTCATGGGAGTCATATTGGCTCTAAAATGCATACCATCAATTCTAGACCCTTATAAGGGCATGCAAATTAGATTCATAAATATTTGTGTAGATGCCCAAGTAGTATTAAACTGGCTGTTGACAAAGGAGAAGAAGACCAAGTCCAAGTTCCTCCGTAACAGAATATTAGATGACACGAGTTTAAAAACGGAGATAATGAATAAGTACCATGTTACCAGGTCCTGCAGACTTGGTAACACAGGGGCTTACTTATAGTAAGTTTACAACTAAGATGAAATTCTGGCTGGAAGGTCTGCAGTGGTTGTCTAATAATTTCACCCAGTGGCCACAATATCCCTTGCTTAGTAAATCACCTGCTCAGAAACCCTTAATAAGTACTTTGTGTGCACATCAGCCTGCTAAAGTAAACACCGGAGTTTTAAATATAAATAAGTACTCTAGTATAAATAAGCTGATAAAGTGCACCTCATATATGCACAAGATCCTGAGCAAGATTAAAGGCTGTGGCCCTAAAATGAAGACATGGGAATACTGAATAAAAACAGCTCAGAAGGAATATTTCCAAAAGGAACTGGAATTTCTAAGTAATGCTGGTATCCAAAACAATACTAATAACAAAGTAATACCTCCTCTGGTAAATAATCTTAACTTATTCCTAGATAATAAAGGCATTTTATGATCCAGAGGCAGGATAAGCAAATGCTTGTATTTTGATTATAATGTACAAAATCCCATAGTCTTGCCAAAGGAGAGCAGACTTACTCTTCTCATTATAAATGACTGTCATCTAAAAATGCAGCATTTAGGCATTGGTACTACCTTAAATTATATTAGGGATCCCTAATGGTAGGGAGGCAGTCAACAGTGCACTGCTTCCCTCGGGTTATTCCATTTATATATATTAAAATAAAATTATAATAAACATTTAAGCCATTAAAAGGGCAAATATTTAAAAGATAATCAAAGGGGATAGTGAGCATGATAATAGGCATTGGCAACATTTTGGGGTCGGCTAGTGCAGGAGAACTTGACCCCACCAGACTCAATACTTCCATCGTATTGAAAGCCAGATCAGTTTCTAGCTGTTAATGTTAGCTTAGAGGTTGTAGATCCTGTAGCTAGCTAGCTATTCATTGGCAGCTGGAACACTGAAATGTGGGGGTGAGTGCTCCCAGCTATAACTGCCGGGTAAGAGTCTGGTGATTAATTTCATTTACCGGTTTCTCCTATAAATTTCTTATTCACATTAACTTTTTATTAAATTTCCCTTAGGTTGTGTGGAACACTAATTTCTAACAAAGTACAAGGTTGTGTTTAAACTCTAGATCTGTTCTTTTTATATAATGAGATGAAGCAGATCAATTGAAGGAATGGAAGATTTTGCCATTGGGGGAAGATATACAAATAATATAAGGTACGTACATGATATGGTTTTGATAGCAGATTCAGAAGGGAAATTACAGGACATTCTAAAAGTGAAGGAGACGAGTAAAGCAAAAAGTCTAACAATTACTTAACGAAGGGAGTGATAGCGATTAGTAAGAGGACTTGGTTTCCAAGGTGCACTGTAGAAGTGAACAACAAAATTCTAAAGCGGATGAGATTCTGCTTCTTGGGAAGATAAATAACAAAAGATGGAAGGTGTGTAAGAGAAATCAACAAAATATTTGAAACAAAAAAGGCATTTCAGAAGATAAGAAACATTATTAGCAACAGTCATCTATTGACAAAAGAAACACAAAGAGCAGCAGTTAAAACAAACATATGGTAAGTGTTGCTGTATGGATCAGAAGCCTCAATGTTAAATAAACAAATGGAGAAGGGGATGCAAACATTTGAAATGTGGTGTTGGCAATGGTTCTCAAAAAAATATCTTGGACAGAGAGAATATCAAATGAAGAAGTGCTGAAAAGAATGGGAAGGCAAAGAATACCAATGTGAAGATACAAGCAAGTCAGATGAGATTTGTAAGACTTGTGATGAAAAATAGGAAAGATAAAGGACCCAAGCTTAGCAGGAAGAATCCCCAACAGCAGAGCAAGAGGTAGACAAAGGGAGGAGTACATGGATGGAATAGGAAGAAAAACAGAATGTGGAAGAGCTGCAAGTATATTTCATATGACAAAAGACAGAACAGTGTGGCAATCCATAGTTGACAACATTTGCAGGGGCACAGCACGTCGGTAAGCTAAGGTATATAAATAAAAAATTTAAAAAAAATTTAAATAAATGACTACATAAAAACATCCACAAATTTTTTAAACAAAGAACACAACAGTTGCCTGACCTAACCTTAAGTTATCTCCAGCACCAACAGTTCCTAAAGTTCATAAATAGTGAAGGTAACAGTACCTGTCTGGGGAACTCAACAGAAGAGCCGAGCAGCAAGCAGTTGTTTTCTGTAAGAAGCAGAACACAAACATCATGAAGCGTTCAAGATACAGCAAGACACAAGATTTTAGTACAAAAATGGTGCACTGAGTGCTGCACAGAACACATATGTAATTAAAGTAAATTACATGACAAATATTAAATCACTTATCCTCCAAACGACATAAAGGGTTCCTGAGAAAAATGGCTAAATGTACTCTAGAAACTTCAAAGATGCATTTGTCTTCTTTAGTAATAAACTTAACCACTAGATTACCATAATAAATGACTGCTAGTGAAAGGAGCTAGGTGAGTAATGCAGCACACAAAAGGCGAGTTACGCTGAGAGCAATGGGAGCTTCATTAGAAAAGCCCAACAGTTTGGGAAGGAACGGAGTGATCAAATAAAGCTAATTCTTTTTAAAAAGGGAAGTTTGGAAGGGCAAGAGGTACTAATACTGTAAAAGCCGTGATAAATCCCACACAGGATTTACGGGGAAAGTATCATGCTGCTAACAAATGACATGAGTTGACAAGAAAAATATGAAATCTACAAAACAATGATAAAAATTCATAGAATGCTTACCTACTTTGATTACATAAATTACCATCAGTTAACAAATCTTTCATCAACTAAAATTCTTGAGCATTGGCTTTTAAAGAAAAAAAAAATGTCTAACTGAATTGTTAATAACACCAAATCAAACCCTACGTGTCAATGAGGATGAGTAAGTAAAAATTTCCACAAAATCATACAACTGAGTTGAGAACAATAATTTCCGAGAACACAGAAATTGTGTGCCCTCCTCGAAACCACGACCAACTCTCCCTCGCCTATGTTACCGTCCTTCTCTCACATGTTTGCTAGCCAACCTCGCCTTAGCGAGCCACAAAATTTCATCGCTGATTTTTTTTCCCCATAAAAATACATCACACTGAATAGAAGTATCCCTCTTCTCCTTTCCTTGATGCACTTATCAATCACTAATTCTTCCTTCATCTCTGTCAGCCTCGCAAGATACCATGCGCAGATAACTCACTCCACATTCTACAACCAACCTTTACTTCCTCCTCCCAAGCTTCCCTCCTGACTCACCGTGGTCACTCCCATCTGTAGTCTTGTGCCGTGCCGTCAGGAGTAATCAACACGGAAGGTTTAATAAATATGGAAGAGTTTAATCGTATAAATCGCACTTGCGGTCACAGTAAAAATCCTACGTAGTTCGCACTACGCAGACACAACCGGCGCTTGGACGAGTAGTGTTGCCACGTGGCAGGTGTTGAAATCCTTAATGCACCGACAAAATATTTCATGGACAACCAAAACTATACTAGTAAATAAATATTTAAATAAGTAATTACCATAAAATATAATAGCAAAAATTTTCATAAAAGTAAGATTAAGTTCATGTTATAATTCTTATTTTATGTAACACCAAGAAGAGAATACGAGCTTAAGAATTTCTAAAGATCACAACATAATGATAAAAAACATATAAATACAGTTTACTTAGTTTCATATTTTACTTTATTTGAAATAAAAAGTTTCCATAATTTCTATTTCTAACGCTTTGTTTTGATCAGTTCAGTATATGATTTTTGTATCTACTTTCCAGTTCATGTTTTTCAATACAAATCCTTATTACCATGTTATGCATTACAGGCCCAGACAGATGGAAAATATAGCAATGGGAAGATATCAAGATGAAAATGTAATTAAAAGTACATTTTCAAGGACATACATGTATAAGAAAAAAAAAATGAAGATAATGATGAACCGCGGGAGGCTTTGAAAGCGAAGGATGACGTAGTACATTCCCATTCAAAATCACAAACTATTAACCTTAGTCTATTATCCTATCCTTAGAATACAGAAAGGAGGCAATAGCACCGTACATACCAGAGAGTAAGTTGGTGACTGTCTCCTGTCATATCCGAAGCAGATCAACGAAGCGCGTCGAACTGGGTAAAGCACAATCCACTCTTCTTCCCAATAGTGGTATGTGGAGCTGCAGTAAGGGTATGTGTACTCCTTTTTTTTTTTTTTCCATCACCCTAGCATGAGCATGAGGCCATATTTTTCTCTTTTATTTATATACAATATTTTTCCTTTCATTGACTTTATATATATATATATATATATATATATATATATATATATATATATATATATATATATATATATATATATATATATATATATATATACATATTCAGATTTTCATACACGCTTCATTCACACTACACCTATCTCAAATCTAGTGTCTTTTGTCAGGGCATGGGGAATGGTGGGGTAGCTCACAAGTACACAGGGCGGCTACGTAGCATTACTACGTATATATTGTATATATACATGAATAGGGAAAGCATTCACACTCTTTTAAGAGAGAGGTGTCAAGACATTTGTCCCTTAATTTTGGTTACTCTCATGTCTTTTAGAAAACTGGCAACACAGTGGGCCCTTTTTTTTCCATGTTTTGTTGCCCTTGGCCAGCTGTCCCTCTTGCATAAGAAAAAAAAAAGATTTGTATTACGCTTGTACAGCTGGTCATCCTCATACTATATACTCGATCAGGCCCCCAGTCAGCTGATTTACCTACCCGCACCTTGCTGTGTCTGTTTTGTTCTTGTACCTCTTTCTTATCTTATTCTTCCTTTTTCTCTCTCATTCCCCATTTTCGTCTCCCTTTTTCCTCGTCCCTTCCCCTCATTCGTCCTTACTCGCTCTTCTATCTTCCCACTCCCTCCCCCTTCCTCATTTTCGTTATTCTTTCTCTCATTTTTTTACCCTCTCTTTATCATTCCTGTTCTTCCACTTTGTCTACGTTCTCTTTACCTCCAAGTTCTTCCTTCGTTCGTAACATACTTGAGAGAGAGAGAGAGAGAGAGAGAGAGAGAGAGAGAGAGAGAGAGAGAGAGAGATTACATTTATTGCCATTGATGAAATACAATACAAATGGATGAGGTAGATGTCTATCCACACCCAAATCACATCAGAATTACAAACAAATTACACATTACGTTATCTAAATAAATGAAAAAAAAAGTAGCAAGTCATCGTGGAGGAGCAAAATCCTTACAAACTTGCAATATTTCATCCACCTTATATTTCCGCAGCATCCATATTATTTGATCAGTCACATCATTAATGTCGTCATTCCTAAACCTGTCTCCACAAAAACAGTATAACACATAGTGCTCCAAAGTGTGACCATTTGCCTCTCCACATACTCTACACTGTGCCTCCTCAACAGTAAATACATCCTTGTATTGCCAATAGCATTTGTAGCCCAAACGCATCTTCATGACAACTACATCTCGGCGTGTTCCTACTCTATCATAAGTTACATTAATATGATCTCTAACCTTCACATAATGCCAAAACGTATTACTATTGTTATGTTCTTCTATCATTCTGGATTCATCGATCTAACGCTGTTCCTGTTTAACATTTCCACGAATCTGTTTTATTGATAAATGACAAAGTACATCAATGGTATCTCTCTCTCGTTCCCACACTTTGCTAATACATCAGCTTTTTCATTCTGAGGAATGCCAACATGAGAAGGAATCCAATAAAATTTTATCTTGTGCCCTTTCATGAGGCTCCTACATTGAGCCACTATCTCCTCATATACAGGACTTCTACTTGTCATTGATTCTAACGCTGGTCTGCTGTCAACAAAAATATGAACATCCTTATTCTTCCCTTGTACTTGAATGACAGCAATGCATATAGTAGCATACATTTCAGCCTGTGTTATGGATACGCCAATAGACAATATGAGCGTGATTGTACTCTCACAACTATTTTCCCATTAGTCATACTCACGCATCAATGCACCACAACCAGCTTTCCCATCAGCAAGCACAGACCCATCGCAAAATATATGAATGCTATTTCTTTTTGAAAAATACAATAAATTATGTGACAGTACCAAGACCTCAGGTAACCATGTATATATTCACATCTTAACAAACAAAGGATTAATACTTATGTCCACACCCTCCTCCCATAGGGGAGTGTAGATAACATTTGGTCTAGCCCTTAAAGGACAACACAACTGTGCAACATTGTACTTGATCATATGTTCTTTGACATTCCTTACAAAAGGGGATTTACATTCTCTCACACTGCAATACTCTGAGTACCTCCGACTGTCCATTTTGTCTGACATATTTCATAACACTTTTCACATCAAGCTCACTCTGGGTGAATTTAACTCTAGTCGCATAGCATCAGTCATAGTTACGTTTACAACCAAGTATAGTCCTCATTCCCTCATATGGCAAAAGTTCAAGTCTGTGTATGTGTTCCTTTCCCATAACCGATAAGCATGGCACAGCATAGTCTATGACCGACCTCACAGTGCTGACATACATCATTCGAAGGACAGGCACGCCAGCACCGCGCCCTGAGCTTAACAATGCACGTAACGGCTGTAGTCTTCTCTGACACGACGCTTCAATATGCCGCAATTCAGCTTCCTTGGCAGTCCTGTTATATCCTATATACATCCCGAGGTATTTGTATGCTTGCACCCTTTCTAATGATTTACCATTTAGTGTAACATTTCTGCGAAATCTACTTAGTTTTCTGCTCATTAACAACGAGTCCCAGATATATGCAATTACTATACAGTTTATTCAGACAACCTGCATCTTAGCTACAGTTGGAGATAGGATCAATATGTCATCTACATAGATTATAGGCATCACATCAGGAGGATATTCATCTTTTGCAATCCCATTCATCAAAGCATTAAATAAAGTGGAATTTAGAACTCCTTCTTGGGGAATACCTAACTCAAAATGTTTGAGGGCTGAAAACTTCCCACCAAATCAAACTCATGCATATCTATCACTAAGATAGTTAGAAATCCAGTCCAATATTTTTCCAGACGCACCAAAATTTCCCAGTTCATACAATATAATTTGGCTATTTGCTTGATCAAAAGCACTCTGGAGATCAACAAAAACTCTACATTCATCTTTAGAATTTGACAAACAAGAAATATTGCAATCTGAAGTCCTTTTCTCTTTGAGAAAACCATACATATTACTGGAAATATTATCACCAATCAGATATAATAACCTATTAAGTATTATCCTCTCCATCATCTTGCACATGCAAGATGTCAAAGATACCTGCTTGTAGCTCCCGTTACATTTAGGGACTGGAATAACAATAGCTTCCTTCCATAGTCTCCCTGAACTAAAACTCCTGTTGAATAAATCTATTAAGGGGCCCATCTTGATACTCGCTAGCCAATTCAGAATGTCATAAGTAATTCTGTCCGCAACAGGTGCAGTGGATTTACCATTTTAACTCCTGCCAGTAGTTCTTCCCTTGTTACGGAAGCACATGATGAGTCACGTCTACTAATACAAGTATTGATGAATACATTCCTCTCACCCTCATGATCTCGTTGCTCCGTGATAACAGCCTCATGTAAAGATGATATGCTAGATGCATGTGCCCACTTATCTATCAAGTCATCTGCTATTTTCTGTGAGTCCCCTGCTAATCCCACACCTCTCTGCACTTTGTTTACTTCATTCCAGACTTCTTTTATGGGCCGTGTTGCAGCAATTTTGTCCAAAAATAGTTTCCAATACTTCTCCCTCATTTCTCGCCTAACTACAGTGCATGTTTTTTGCTACTTCCTGCAGTGCAACACGAGCCTCCTCACTTTTACCTAACTTTATCCATTCCTGATGTGCACACCTTAGAGTACGATTCCAAGCTCGGACCTGCTAATTCTTTTGTGTACTCCCGTCGCATCCCTTAGGGTCGCTTACATTTTGGCACGTTCTTGTCAACCACGTTAACTATATGTTCCACTAGATTTTCAAGAAATGTGTCTACATCCTGTGCACGATATGTACTATACCATTGAACAATGTGCTTAATAAAATGGTCCTTCTTTGTATTTGTGATACTATATCTCACTCGTCTGTGACAGACAGATGGTATCATCAGTGGTAACTCTACGTGCAAGGCAAAATGGTCACTTAATAATTCAGAGACAAACTTACACTTACCTCCCAACCCGTGTGTATTGAACAAACACACATAGTCCAGCCTCCCTCCCCCAAGCAAACACACATCATTGCAATCGTTAAGAAATTGGTGCCAAACTGTCCCATTCCAATTTCTTCGCCCAGGGGAACCAAGAGAACCGTGTCGAGCATTGAAGTCTCCGACCAACAGAGTAGGCTCATGAAACACTGTTTTTGGAGAGTGCTCAAAGTTCATGGAATTCTGGTGCACGTATACATTTACCTCATTAATGAAACTTGTACCAATCATGAGTCTTTTACTGCTATATATTCTATCCCCCCCTTTTTGCCAGGAGCTGACACTAATTCAACTGGTATAATGTTCTTGATATAAACTGACATCCCCCTAACACCCTCACCCGCTGGTAGAAAAAAGTGCTGATAATTACATAGAGCAACTAGAGCACTTTCCGATCCAGTGTTTCCTGTAATACAACCACATTATCATTCAATACATACTCATGCAAATCAGGTCATTGTCCAACTTATCAGCCTTCTCAGTAAGAAAATAATTCAGCATACCAATAAGTGTGATGACCTTATCTCTGGGATTCTCCATACATACGTCCATACTTTCTTTCTGAAACATCTGTTTTTCATGACGCTCCTTCAGCTTACGGATTCTATCTTGCCTGCAATTATCTTCCTCTAACTTAGTAACGTGACTTATTAAAGAGATCACCAATTCGTGTTCAGTATTCTCGTGCACTACCTGTGCTCACGGTGCATCTGTCTCTGCCATCAATGTGTCGCCGATCCCCACACCCACTTGTCTCTCCCGTCGACCGCGTTGATACCTCCACACTCACTGCTGCTGCCACCTCCCTCCGTCTTAAACCTTGGGAACCCACTATTTCTTTATCTTGGAGGTATTATCAAAGACAGTACAAAAGTCTTTTTTAGGGTCTTTGGTATTACTGTCACTCCCCGTACGATTCCTAATTAAATTTTCCGAAATAGAAGATGAGGCAGTCTCCGTCACCGTTGTTGACTTACGGGACTGTAGGAGAAGAGGGAACCAAGCGTTTCTCTCTGGTGGTTTGGCAGGCACGAATTGCCGTTGAGGTTCACTCACTTTTTCTCTCTTTTCAGTTATTAATGAAGGTCGTTTCTCACACCTAAACGATCCAGCATTATGGGCTTGGCCACAATTATAGCATTTCGGTGGAATCCTCACTCCCTTCTTAATTTTCTCAGCACATTATTTACTCCCATGCTTTCCACTACAGAAAAGGTATACCATGTCATACCGACATCGCCAAGCTTTGTGACCGTACTGACAACAGTTAAAGCATAAAGGAGGCAGATCCACATACTTTCTTACTTTCCGCCAGCCATTACTCGGCACCCATATTCTCTCAGGAATCACACCTCTCATGAGCGTCACAACACTTGCCTTCACTGCTTGTTTATCATGTGACGTTTGGCCCATACCACATTCTCATCATTGATCAACATCATTTCCTGATCTAGTTCTCTATCATACCGTGTTATAAACACTTTAGTCAGCTTTTCTACCTTACCAAGGTCGGCGAGAACAATACCTTGAAAGCCGACGGTCGTCAGATGGTCCACAGCAGCTGGCCTCTCCACGATCAGGAATGGACGATTCACTTCCTCCTTCAGCAGCGGGCGAAACTCGCGATGCTGCACTGCCAGCTCCACCGCCCACACTCTTCTGAGATAACGACATCGTGTCAGTCGTAGGGAAATAGTCTTTTTCCTAGACTATGGTCTTCCTTCATTACCATACCTTCCAGCTCCGTTCTCAGGCGCTTGTCGTCGTCCTGTTGTCTCGTCCCTCTTCTGCGCCGCTTGCCTGATTGTTCCCATTGCTCCTTACCAGAGTCGGAATCACTTAGCTCCAAGTCTGCCAAACTTCCTCAGTACTGGATGTATTCCATGCTGAAGGGGAACGTCTGCACCCTACCAAGGTCAGAGTCGAAGTGAGAGAGAGAGAGAGAGAGAGAGAGAGAGAGAGAGAGAGAGAGAGAGAGAGAGAGAGAGAGAGAGAGAGAGAGAGAGAGACCTCCAGTATAGTAGGTGTGAGCACACACACACACACACAACCCTACCCAGGTGGTGACGTTAGGTCCCTGTGGAAAGTGAGTCATTAAAGAAGACGCAATGCCCAGCCGACGTGGTGTCTGTCAGCAACGAGGACTCTGTCGAGAGCAATATTAAACAATGCAAGCTGCACAAGAAACACCCAAACCCTACCACCCTGAGGCTGCTTGCTGCAGGACGTGGTGAATCGTTTTCTCGACGTGTCACAGCGAGCCAAGGAGGCAAAGTGGCTGCAGTGCTGCGCCACCTTCAGCCAGTACACCTCCCTGAGTCAGGCGCAAGGTAATTATCTATTCGGGTTGTGACGTCATGGCGCTGGACGTTTCTGATTGGTGGAGCGGCTTCTCTTATAGTTTTGTTGTTAGTAGTTTTTGAAATGAATATATGAGTTTATGGTATCTTAGAGAGTGACGTTTTTGTTCATTCATAGTGTTGGTTTGTCAATCTTCAGGGCTTGAAGGTATTTACGGTATTTACTTCTGATAATTCTCGAACTATCAGTTTGATGAGTGCTGAAATATGTAATACGTCTTTCACTTAATTAAGTGAAACCATTATTTAAGACTTGAATGTGTACAGGACTTCACTATTAATGTACCTCAATTTTCGTGTTACTAAGTGTAATAAACATGACACCCACTGGTTTAAAATCTCGTAAGATTCGGTATATCCTATACATGAAAACATGAAACATTTGCGTTATCTTATCAATTCTTCTTTTTATCCTGTTAACAGTGTAACAGACTTGATTAAATATATTGAATTACTGATTTATTTATCAGTAACCTATAATCAGATTATATGCTACTGATTAGTTATACCCGATATGGAAAGACAGAACATTAATCTTATCTACCGTATAGAACTCCATCTGGTACCACTATTTGTTGCCATATCAACCTCCCTCGTTTCAGTGCTTATGATGTCATTCCGCTTCGCGGTGTTATTATCATTAACTAGTTATTATTATAATTATACTTATCATTACTATTATTATTATTATTATCATCATCATCATTTATTATCAATATTATTATTACTATTATTATTATTATTATTATTATTATTATTATTAATATTATTATTATTATTATTATTATTATTATTATTATTATCATTTTTTTATTATTGTTATTATTATTATTATTATTATTATTATTATTATTATTATTATTATTATTATTATTATTATTAATAATAATAATAATAATAATCATGATCGAATAAATCCTAACCACAGGAATATGAAGCATTAACCACAGTAACAAATATCTTTTATTTTAAAACTTTGACAGTTTATGCGTAAAGTATAATGAGTAAAGTACATATGTATAATAAGAAATGAAGACAAATCGTGATCCCAAGCCGACCTGCAGACAGCGTCTTACCAAGACGTCTACTATACGAGGTGGCAACTTCAGGTCTCGCCCAGCTCTGCTGAAGACAATCAGCCCGTGCATGTCTACACTGCAACTCACTCACGGCAGAATTAGAAGACTGAGCATGCGTTAATGACTGAAGACCCTACACTGACCTTACACAACAAACGCCATATACACATCATCATTCATTACAGCTAGAAATAAGACTAGTTCCTATCCTGCCCCACGCCATCAGGCCCGGGAGCTGCACAGATGTCCTTGGTGCATTGCTGAGCATGCTGCTGATGCAACAAGCTGATGGGAATGACAAACCAACAAGTGAGTCTATATTGGGGTTCTGAATCTGATAATTTCCATCTTAATTATTTGGAAAGACGATCACTGTATTTTATTCCAAGAAAATGTCGCTTTGCTAGGTAGAAAAAAAAATCATGCATTCTGTAACACCTACAGTGATCATATTTATTTTGCAAAGCTTAATCTGAAGCTCACTGCTTTGGATCATTACAACAGAATAATAACATGTGTAAGTAAATATCAAAATCATATGTAACTTGGGCAACACTCAAGATAGAATATTAGAAAGAAATTATAGTTTACATATTAAAAAAAAAAATTATCCAAAAACGTAGTTTCATTAGTTAATTTCTAAGGAAATTGAAAGTGCGACTAACTGTCGGCTTAACAAAGGCAAAAATTAGATATAACGGAGGAAAGCGAGCCAAGCACAGTAATATATAGCATGTATGAGCATTACATGTATTTGCTATTCACCTGTAGCATTTGGTAAAAACAAGATATATCCAGAAAAATATGTTGGCTTCTTACATACACTACACAAGTGATCTAATATAGGACACTATAATCAGCTAAGCATATAGTACAGTTTCATTAAGAGTCTAATCCATAGTAGTACATACTTTTTACAATACTATACGTACTTCATTTATGTGGCAACCTGTACGTAGATTGCACTCTCGAGGGGCACACGGAAAGTCGGGGCAGTGCTTTATCGTGGCCACTTACTTGCTCACACACACACACACACACACACACACACACACACACACACACACAAACACACAAATTTGAAGCCCAAACCTGTTTACAATTTTGTGATTAGAACAGAGTTGTGTTACCGATGGCAAAATAACAGACTTTCAAAAAATATGATGTAAGAGGAAAGATCTTACTGTAGTAATTAAGTATACTGCCAAGAGAGAGAGAGAGAGAGAGAGAGAGAGAGAGAGAGAGAGAGAGAGAGAGAGAGAGAGAGAGAGAGAGAGAGAGAGATTACAAAGAAGGGTCGTAAGTGCTGTACTTCTGAACACAACATGCTTCAGGTTTAACACTTGCACAAGACACATTACCGCTGGTTCGTATTCTTAGACGCTTCGTTCCTTCATCGTCATTATTTTCAGAGACCATAGAGATACAATGAATGAGGTTTCCAAGAGAGATTTTTCCATTGATGACGCAGAATCCTTGCTCATCTTCAATAGAATCATGAAAATACAATTGGAAAACCCCAGTAACCACTACAGTCTGTTAAAGGTAAGAGATGGATGACGAAGTGCTTGAGAATGCGCTCCTACTCCCATTATCGAAATAATAACGGTATCAATATTATCATTATTAATAGTTTTTATCTTGCCTACTCTTGCGTGTTCTATTGAGCTATGCCGCCGCTTCTGCCACCGCTGCCCACACCACTGCTACCGCGCTAGATATCAGTAAACCTCCTTCCATGCACTCAAATTTAGTCACCTTATGAGTTTCTGAGTAAGGAATACATTGTGCTACACTAGGAGGTTCTTCAAGGGATGGTTCGTTTAAGAATGTCTGTCCCCAAGTCAGGCTTTTATCTTAACTCATTAAATTGGAAAGTTCACTGATTTTTTAAGATTTCCAAGCAAAATGTGAAATGAAAAAAAACGTACATATGTCCACTTTATAATGTTAAGATAATGAATTGGTAATATTAATAAAAATGCTATACATTTGAGGTTATTTTTGTAGACAATAAGTGAAATGGGAATGCATATTATAAGACTAATGAACAAGGACCAAAATATCTTCTTGCTTGGTAAATACAGATGCAAGTGTTTTCGTGATAAAAAAAAAGATAATAACACTAATTTTCAGTTTGAAAAGGATCCGTAAGACAACTATGGTAAAATCGTGATCATATATTAACATTACGTATAATAAATTTTTCTTTTTTTCTCAAGGTTAAGGAAGAACATAATTCAATGGTAATACGAATTGGTAATTTTGGAAGCCAATAACTAAACTGGTTGAAGTGTGTGAGTTACGAGTCTACGATCGCCAAGTCAACACGTGGCAAACAACGTGAGACTTGGACAATTAGTAATCATATTTATATCAGGTAAAGAATTTGAACACTCACACACAGACACACACACACACACTAATAATGAAAATAATAATAAATAAATGATGGAAAAAGCCATGATGTTAAATGTAGAGTAGATTCAAGAGTTACCAGGTAAGAGAAGACACTTTCCTGCTGATCATCTACAATAGCACATACACGTCTTCTTTGGGGGATAAATATCTTACATAAACAGCTAGTAAATACTCTAGTGTATGATCTATACTACACGCTAACTGAGCTTTCTTTTTCTTCTTATCTAATCTTCTAGAGCTACACATAATTTATTTATTCTTACGTCAAACACGTCTCGAGGTATTATGTAATCTGGGACTTGCATTTGAACTATTTCCTTTGGTGTTTGCTATCTTAGTGTTTTTTTTTTCTTTTCTTATCAGTTTTTGTTGTCCCCTCGCCTAAGCCCAACCTTGAAGTCACACCTAAATGTTACATCTGACATTCATTGGTGCTCACGGCCGGATTCCTTTAAACAATGCCTTCCACCTTCGCCAGTTGAAGGATACCGTCCGGGAGAGATCTGTAATCTTTAGAGAGAATGCTGCCTTCCTGCAGTTCGGGAAGGCAACGCTCAGGCCGGATTTAGCTTCTCCCCAAAGGTGAACCGCCATATCTTCGTCATTACCTTCGCATAAACTTTGCTAAATACCTACTATTATTAGTTTTATTTTTGTAAACTAATTGATTTTAGAACATGAAAATATACAGGTTATCGTTGAAATAGCCTACTTTACAAAAATTGTGATTGAAACCAAACCCAAGAACAACATCATCTTCCAAGTTTTCTATCAGAATTCTAGTTATGTAAGCATTGAAACAGCTGTTTCATCATCTATCCAGCAGTTGTTCAAAGTATATAACTGTTTGGAGTACCATAAAGAACAATATATCTGACAGATTCTTTCATATAGGTGAAGGCAGCTGGTCCTTGCTCAATCTGCCTTAGCTTACGATCAGTTGTGTCTTTATCGCTTGATAAATACCCATTTATATAGACAGCTGGTGGACAGTCCTCTTACCATAGGCCCATAACCTGTACAGTTAAAGATGACGATTCTCTCCCAGGCCTGCCATTTGAAGGCCACTACATACCCATCTGTGCTCTTATTCAGAAGCACTTTCCCCTGGCTCACCAAGTCTTAATAAACCACGCTTCCATGTTGCCTGTGGTGGAACGGTTAGACCGCCTCTGGTCTGGAATGCGTGGGTCAAGCAGCTGAGGTGATGGTAAACAAACATTGCTACCAATCACCATCAAATTATACTCATGGTTTATTTCGCTAAACGCATTAATAATAAATATATGAATGTGGGATAATATTCGTGGCATATAATATCAAATCACATTGAATTAATAATCATTTTATAATTTCCCGGACAAGAAAGATGCACAGGTTTACCAACACAACACCTCCGTTACCTTCGAGAAGGAAGGGAGCCAGGAAGGGAGCGCAACATTTACGAATATGACTTCCGAGAAGGCCACATTGCTGTGTAGCCTTCGTCGAAGGTACTGTTTAAGAATCCGGCCGACAGCCTCCAACATACACAACAAAGGTCACTCCTAGCCAAGGCTTGTACCTTCCTACTTTGGATGTGTTTAGCAGTAAAGAAAAAAAAGGACATGTTGTTGTTGTTGTTGTTGGAAGGGCCTGTTTTGTAAGAGCATATACGCAGAAAAGAGAAATACGCATGCTCGCTCGCACACACACACACACACACACACACACACACACACACACACACACACACACACACACTATCATTCATAATCCTCTTCATCAGTCTCGGTGAAATAAGTTCCTTTTAGGATGACGTAGTATGATAGTCATTTACTCCTGACTCCATAGCAGTATGTAATAATTCAACATCAGTATGTCAACAGTAATCAAACACTTACCAACAGTAAAGTGTTCTCTCGTCACAGAACACGTGGAGCAGAACAAATCAAGAGAGAGAGAGAGAGAGAGAGAGAGAGAGAGAGAGAGAGAGAGAGAGAGAGAGAGAGAGAGAGAGAGAGAAAATGTAAAAAATCAATATAATACAAGTAAATTCTTCCTGTTCATTTACGTCAGAGCTGAGACAAGATGGCGAGATAGGAGCAAACATGTACTTCTCAGTTGCAAAGACAAATTAATATATCGTTGTTGGAATGGCTGTTTATTATCAGGGCAGCTTATCACACACAGCCTCATGAAGACTAACATGTTTACCGCTCTTTCTTCTTTCTCTGTGCTTCTTCTTATGTTCCGCAGTGACGTCTCCTACCTCACTGTCTCCACCATCACCATTCATTATCACTCTGGTACCGCATGTCATCTTTCAAGAAAATGCAGAACAAAGAGAGTTGTAATTCTGAAATGACGCGGTTTCCATTTCATAGCCAATTGCTGCTTTATCTACCCCGTGGTGGTGGTGGTGATGGTGGCGGTGGTGATGTAAAGTTTAAGTCGTGTCATGTCAGATATAAAATTGATTTCGTCTCCATTCTGTTTGTAAATCAAGGTGATGTGTTGAGATGCATCAGTACTTTAAGAAACAACACATTTACCTTTACTAATATTGCAAAGTTACTGCAGGTAAATATCATAAAGCCTTTTGTTTTTTATAGTTTGCCGAGGAATTTCACGATCATCTCTTAATCCTACACATATGTATTTAAATATTATTATTCAAGAGACACCAATATAACCAATTCTTAAAGAGTATGATGGTGGGGCGCCGCGAGGTTGTTGCTTGATACATGTTACCCTTCCATTGAGATCTTGGTGTTAATATTTGCTTGGTCGTCATTGAAATCGTTCAGTACAACTCGGTCACAGCGTCCCACCGTCAGTGTGTATTTTTTTGGTTGGCAACAATTCTGCATTTTCTCTACATAACTAGAAAATTAACACGGTACACGCACATTTATTGCACACACGCGTCTCCTAACAACCGTGTGCACAAGTTGGGCTCATTCTACAGTGTTATTAGGGCACCGCGTGGGCGCCGCCACCCTCTGAGGGCAGCCTTGCACTAACCACGCACTATGCACACCCACTCTCACACCGCTACGCTAACACTACTCGGGCATGACTGACACTCGTGAGACTTAAGCTACTTGAGGATGGGATTTGGTACATGACTCTCCTGCCTTATGCTACTATATACAACACATTGAGGAATGCCAGAATGAGGCCAAATACGTGACGATGCTCTTCACCCTGGCGTGGGGCGTACCCATACCTGCGGCAACAGTACACTGGACACCAGCGTGAAGGTGACTTGTACACTCACCAAAACTGAGTGAGATACTGTGATTTGCAATGATCCGCGGTTGATATATGAACAAATTGTGGCATTCTTATTTTCCCTATTGGCCTACATTAAATGTAACACTAATGCATGAGATTCCTCGGCGCTTGTTTGGCACCCCCCGACAGCCCTCCCCTCCCCCCTCTCTCCAAGCAGGAGGTTTGGGGCTATCGGGGCGGCGAGCTAGGGCGCTGTACCACGAACGCGCCTCTGCACCACCTCAGAACTGGTACTGGTGAACACTGACGGCATCTCTCTATCATACACCTGATTTTTGCCTTGAAGTGGAAAGTCTGGACTATCCTGGTGACAGTTTGAACAGATCATAGAGGCAGTTAACATCAGACTTTACTAGAAATACTCATGGAAAGATTATGTTGTAAGTTATCATAGTGGCTGTTATGGTGACTCGTGCCATGGTAGTCTTCCTAATTTCCAGAAATCTATTTTCTTCACGTCCAACATTATAAAATAAATATAACTTCCTTGAATGTCTTCTTTCACACCACTTCCTGTCTGACAAGAGATGTTAAGCACCGTTTGGTACGGCTAGTGCATAAGTTGGTGGTTCTCCTTCACGTTCCACCTCCCAAGTGCGCTCCCTGCACCGCTGTCCTGGCTGTTACATATTACATGACTAAGCATGGACATAAACCGCTGGAAAATGAATAATGAGAGCAACTGTAGTAACATGATCACGGGTAATCATCATATAAACCGTTATCGCCACACGAGCACCATCAGATGAACCGCTGCCGCAACACCCAAACATCCTTGACGGAGGAACAAGGTTCTCTAAAAACGTAGATTCCATTAATCTGCAAACGCAAGCTGGAATACTGGTATATGCCTCCCAATTAAATCAAACAAGCCTGCATAGCGTGAAAGATTATTTTTCGTTCTGGTCACAATGGATATGAAATTCAATGGTATACGCATTCTTGTTCCGAGTTGTTGGTGAAATGCTCCTTCATCTGCTCCTTACTACTGCTACGTATGTTTTGCCGGTGATGACAACGAACTGTCTAACGATTCACAGTGCAACTTAATGATTCTGAACAAAAGTTGATGTGTGTATCCAAATGCTACACATCACTTAGTAATAGATTTTTAATACCATAAGCCTCCTCTTAACATGTCTTAACAAATTTCTCGTTTCCCTGAGTATACAAGATCAAGAGGATACACACACACACACACACACACACACACACACACACACACATAGTCATCAAACACAAAGTCACTGCAGGAATGAAGATGTAAAATAAATAAATAAAAGGCTGAGTCTTGGCGGACCATCAAGAGCGTGTGACGCGTGTGGCACGCTGGCCACAGTAAAGGAAGCGGTGGTGTGGGCGGCACGGCGGCGGCCACTCCATGCTGCGCCATCCCTCCCCTCTCCTCACCCTGCTGCCGGTGGTGGCAGCGTTATGAAGTACAACACACAACTATATGGGACGTTTCCAATATCTGCAACACAGATATCCTATTGGTATGTTAGCGACACTGACATCGATGTTCATGAAATACGAATTACAGCGGCCAGGAGCGACTAACTCACCGTCCTCTTTCATATTTCTATACGAAAATAAGCTTTCTCGATAAATATCATGTTCCTATTATATATATATATATATATATATATATATATATATATATATATATATATATATATATATATATATATATATATATATAAGAGAACAACACAATAAAAACTTCGTATTCTCAGCTCAGACAGTTTACTTAAAAATTAAGGTTTTCCAGCAAGTACCTAACATTATACGTTTATCTGCGTGCGTGTGTCAGGCGCCCGACCCCAGACAGTGCTGCGGCAGCTCCGCCTGGGTATCGAGCGCCTGACCGTTCTTGGCCGACGTTACAAACAGTTACAAAGCTACACTACTTGATCACTAGTACACCAAGACGCCTCGTGCAGAAGGCTCAGCACTGCACTGCCTCACAGTCCCGCCAGGGTCACGCTGCATCGGGTGGGTTGAGCCGTAACTCTACATGTCACGAGAACCGAATGTGCGCTGTGTTGTTGTTGGTGGTGTTTGTGTTGTTGGTCAGGCGGCAGTGTAGTAATGACCTCCGGCTGGCTTCCTCCCCCTGCCGGCCGCTCTCAAGACCCTTTGTCCATCTTGGAGCTGCTGTTCCCTTCCTCCGAGTTGATCGCCTTCTTCTCGTTGTCGTTGGGCTCCTTCGACTCAGCCAGTTCGTAGCCGCGCACCACCGTCTCGATGAGGAACTTGATGGTGATCCTGTAGATGTTGTCCATGTTGTCGGTGTAGCGATCACCCAGCGTGAGCCGCACCGCCTCCAGGAACGGGTGCTCGATTTTCTGCCGGACAAACACTAATCAGAGGTGGTAAGAATGAAGAGACAGGTAATCCTTCAACCGCTAATGACACTGACGTTACATAGTCAACTCAAGGCAACTTCCGGGCACTTAAAACTTACCAACTGCCATTATCTTCCTTATTTACCCAAACTTCTCTTGAAATTATGTAATGACAGTGCATCTGCCGCGCTCTTGCTAAGTTTGTTCTTCTCATCTACTACTACTACTACTACTACTACTACTACTACTACTATCTTCACAAACAGACACGCCAAATTTCCACGATCATCACCAACACGACCTCCCAAACATCACAATATCCCGAATACCACAATTCCACCACACCGTTACGATAACCACCATCATCACCACCACCACTTCTATAACAACTGCACCACATGACTGTATAATCATTTATAGAATGAGCAGCAGGTGGTGGCAATAATACACACACACACACACACACACACACACACACACACACACACACACACACACACACACATACAATAAAGGGTAATAAGTGCTAATAACACCTCTAACATTTACCACATTATCATTACAGAAACTCCACACAATGTACGTCTCTTTATCCTTTTTAATACCACGTGATGCCTCTTCTCACGCCTTCCATCCTCCCTGCAACCAAAATCAAGCACGGAGGCAATGGAATAGGTGTAATACGAACCAAATTACCTAAGACTGCAGAAAAAAAAGATTAAAATGGTACAACTTCAGGGTAACTGGTTATACTTTCGTCCTTACGTTCGCTTCATGATGCTGTTCTCTTTTTAAGCCTTTAGCACCACCTTACCCAGAAATACTCCTTTTTGAAGCCCGGGATCTTGCGATGGGAGGCGCCGATCTGGTGGAGGAGGCCGAAGAAGAAATCCACGTTGTCCATGGCCTTGATGCCCTCGTCGATGGAGTTCATGACCATGGTAGCGTGCTCGGCCAGCTCCAGGGACTCGGCCTGCTCGTCCCGCGTCCGTAGCTGCCGAAACTTGGTGAACAGCGTGATCAGCTCAGAATGGTTCTCGAACAGCCTGGAATACAAAGGTGTGGTGAGGAATGGTGAGGTTTGTTAGTGGTATGTGGGATACGATGACAAGGCTGACGTAAGCAAAATCATGAAGTTGTGGTTACAATTAGAATGAAAGGTGGTTTGTAAATGGTACAGGAGATATGTTAAGGCTGGCAAAAGCAAAATTCTCATCTAGACGTCTTTTAAACGGTACAGGAATACAACAAGGATGACACAAAGAATTTTTTTAGCGTTACTAAATTAGGCAGGACAATAAATGATTAATAAGTTAGAAAAAAGGAGATAAGAAATTCGTTCCCAAATAATGATAGATACAACAAACAGATTTAGTATTCATCTTTCTTGGAGTGTCAGGCAGCTTCTAGAAATTGAGCACACAAACGAAGCGTCTCAACTTTCCCTCGAATTACTGCCTCGAACACAAATGAGCTCATTCAACAGACGACCAAACTTTAGCGAGCGTTTATTGGTCGCAACCTCGCATTGCACTGCACGGCTCTCGGCTCCTCCTGCTTCCCTACACTGGTGCCACGCCCATCCCAGCCAGCAGCACCAACCCGCAGCGCCTGTCCACCACCAGGAGCGGGAAAACAAAGGGTAGTAGGTGCGAGGGTTTAAACACACACACACACACACACACACACACACACACACACACACACACACACACACATACACACACACAGAATGACGAATGATGTGTTGTATTAAAGATATATAGTATTTTACTTTTCAAATTCTCGTGTGTGTGATTTAAAGTTGATGGTACATATTACATCTGCCTACCAATCTATACATGCATGAATGAATGTATGTGTGTGCCGTGTCAAAGGCGATGTTTCAAGATAGTTCAGTTCCCACTCTCTTCTCTGCTTCCCTTTCTTCTCTAGAGACATAACCATTTCTCCTTTCTATAATGTACAATACTTCTCCTGCTCCTGCTCCTCCTCCTCCTCCTCCTCCTCCTCTACTATCCTTCTTCTCCTCCCCTCCTCCTCCTCCTCCTCCTCCTCCATCTCCTCCGCTTCTTCCTCCTCCTCCTCCTCCTCTAGTCATAAGGCGCAACATAAGTTTCCGATAGCGCGCAAGTCAGCTTTAATATTTGCAAACTGTTTTGGAGTTCCCCGAAAGAAGAATCCTTTGGTTGGAGAAGGAGGTCAGAAGGGCGCCTCTTTTGCCTCCGCAGGTCGATACCATGACGGGGATGAAAAAAGAAACCCTACCATCTTTACCCTCTAGGCTCATCCCCTCCCTCTCTCTCTCTCTCTCTCTCTCTTTCATTGATATTCTTTGCCAGTTTTACGACTGCTTCTGTGGACCTTCCTGCATTGTATCTCCTCTTCTATCTCCCCCATGACATGGCCTTCCTCCCTCACCTCGCCCTGTTACTCTCTTCCTTTCTTCAGTTGCTTTTTCTCTTTTACTTTCACCTTCCGCTGCCTCCACCACCCCGTCGCCTCCAGCCCCCCACACCGCCGCCTCTCCGCCGCTCCTGACCTCACAGTTTGGACTCAATAGCGAACCCTTGAACCTCGCCAGCCGTGGTTCAATATAGACCATCCTCGAGAGAGAGAGAGAGAGAGAGAGAGAGAGAGAGAGAGAGAGAGAGAGAGAGAGATTTTTTCCCGCGTATTTCTGGTTTATTAATCGTAGGACATCCAAGGCATATGTATACGTTCCACCTCTCCCCCTCATAATACCACTTAATCCTACACTTTCCCCTCGGCTCATTTCTCCATTACCCATTTCCCCTTTACTCCCCTCTATTCCCCCTCTCTCTTTATGATTCATCTTTGCATTATTTTACCCTTTTACCTTTCTTTTGAAATTCCACACATCCTCTTTTCTCCCGCCACCAGTACTACGGTCACACGCGCTATCTCTCTCTCTCTCTCTCTCTCTCTCTCTCTCTCTCTCTTTATGCACGTATTCAAAAGTAATGTCGTATGCTCCTGCCTGTAAATCATTCGTGCACTTTTTCGTATGCCGCTAAAAAATTCAGATACGTAAGTTATGTAAGAGCGAGAATGATGAGAGAATTAAAGAACATGAAAGAGAGTTAGAGAGATATGGAAGGAAGGGTAATGAGAAGGGCTATAAAAGAAAAGAGAGAGAGAGAGAGAGAGAGAGAGAGAGAGAGAGAGAGAGAGAGAGAGAGAGAGAGAGAGATAAACGGCTCGCAAACAGATCCGTAGAAAAGTGAGGGTAATGTAGGAAAGAAAAACAAACAGAGAGAGAGAGAGAGAGAGAGAGAGAGAGAGAGAGAGAGAGAGAGAGAGAGAGAGAGAGAGAGAGAGAGAGAGAGAGAGAGAGAGAGAGAGAGAGAGAGAGAGAGAGAGAGAGAGAGAGAGAGAGAGAGAGAGAGAGAGAGAGAAACGGCTCGCAAACAGATCCGTAGAAAAGTGAGAGTAATGTAGGAAAGAAAAAAACATGTGTAGTGCGATGTCCAATGAGAGAGGAGGAGGAGGAGGAGGAGGAGGAGGAGGAGGTAAAGAAAGAAGTGGTGTGCAAACTGGTCTTTTTTGGTGTTTAATGGCGCTTTAATTGTTTTGTTTTGGGTTGAACGGGAAGATGCAAGAGTGTTTCACGGGACTTTTATTCGGTTTCTCCCTTCATGTACTTGGTCTCCTTAGTACCCCCCCCATCCGAATCACACACACACACACACACACACACACACACACACGACCCTCCCTGTCCACTGCAGTCCTCCCTTCATTAGGCAGAGTCATTAAGGAGACGCAAAACCCGAGACGCTACCGATATGGAGCAGCTTGGCGCCCATACCCCATGAGTGGCGGTTGGCGTGCTTGTAGGCATTGAATGGCTGACACTGGACAATCTTACTTAAGACAGACGCCCGTATTAAAAAACAATTTGGTCTCTTATCACGACTATTTTAAAAGACCACATAGATGATTAGCCGTCTTCTCAAGAATGTTTTTCTTGTTAATAATATAAATATCTTCTTAATCTGTGTGACTCGAGCCATACAGCCTTGTGAGTCGGTAGAGGTGTGGGCAGAAGTGTTCCAGAGTATGAGCTAGTCGTTAGTGAAAGGACCGAGGAGGAGGATGAGATGGACAGGGTTACAGTGGATCAACGTTGGTGGGACGCGAGCCAGACGCGGGTGTGCAGCCTCTTGGGGCACCACGACGCCCAGACAGCCCACGTCTGGCGGTAGAGTCGACCGGACGGCGCCTGTGCAACTCGACTGTGGTCGTGGAGCAGACTACTGTTAGAGGCAGTGGCGAGGAAGCGAATTATAAGGCCATATAACTCACACTTCATGTACAATCACGAGAAAATCTTTGTTTTATAAGCACCATATTCTGAAAAATTTCTGCACCGCACTTTTTATGGGTTTTAATATTTCTAGTAACAAA
>NC_059304.1:2065000-2082500 GCF_017591435.1 Portunus trituberculatus | reverse complement strand
TGTTAAAGGACTGACTGTCTGACTATTAAGTGACTAACTGACTGACTGACTGACTGACTGACTGACTGGATGGCTAACTGAATGGCTGAATGACTAACGAACAGAGTGATCAACTAACTCACAGACTAACAAATACTCAAACTGTGTAGCAAACCAGTACCAAGACTGAAGGAGAGTAGATGTAGAACAAAGACAATTAACGTTAGGCTTATCCTCGCATCTCATTTGAATACCGCCAATGGAAGTTTAATGAAGTCACCATTGTACGTCATATTCACTAGCGAGCTCCGGGGCAAAGTCTACATAGCAAACAGCGACATGATAAGAATTCAGGGCGGTGCATCTCATTTTCAAAGGAACCTCGTATAGACTAAGCCTGAAGGGACCTCTTTGTCTCCATCGATCACTTCCACTTCTCGTCGTCGAAGATGGTACGGTATTATACGCCAGATGGAGAGACGATCGATATAAGGCGACGTATATTCCCTGACTAACTTTTTTGGTATATGATCGCACAATGACAAAGTTTTAGAATATGATTTGCCTTGTCGTTTAGAGGTTGTACTACATAGAGATCAATACTTAGATCTTATTGTTATGGTCTTTCTCTGTTAATGTTAAGAGGCAAGAAGAACTAGAACTAGAATAAGAATGAGAAGAAGAAGAAGAAGAAGAAGAAGAAGAAGAAGAAGAAGAAGAAGAAGCAAAGATTGGAATACAGAAAAGATATTGATCCTTTCACAGTGATAAGAAACAATTAACACCACCTGAAGCAATACAAAAAGTCTTTATCAACAAAAAAGATGAAAACAATACATTTTTTCAGTTTCTACCCAATACAAAGATTGAATATGGCTGTAGAACAAGTAAGTATGTATCAAAGTGATGTGTGATAAAGGGAAGATGTACCAAGCAACAGTCAAAAGGTTAAAGTCTATTTTGCTACCTAATCATTATTATTTCATTTTTTCATAACCTACATTTTCTCCATGTTTGCACACGTTCAAGTCGTATTAACACCGATACAAACTTATTCTAATCCTATCCAGCGGTGAAGTAAGATATTTAAAGCTCTTCTTATACTTTTCTTCTAACCTACAGTTTCTCATGTGCTACACCGTCGAGTCGTACTAAGGCTATTTCACCACACTTTTCTAAGGCCACAGAGAGAGCTAGGCTTATTTTCAAGACAGTCTCCTTTTAATTAACCAACATTCTTGCTAATCCATCACCAGAACCATAAAAATGCCCTTAAAACACGAGTATCTTCAACTAGAGCCTTTGAAAAGAAGTGACGGTGAGAGAACAAAGCGTTTCAGAATACAAGCCTAACACCGATACAAATCTCCTCTAATCCTACCCAGCGGTGAGGTGAGATACTGAAAGCCTCCTCTGATCTCGTGCTGACGGATAACAACATCAAGACTGCATCGTTGTTAAAGATTTCATTTCACACAACACGGTCTTTGGAAAACGTTTATTACTTGAGATTAGATTAAGATATTTTACCTGGAGTCTCTCTCTCTCTCTCTCTCTCTCTCTCTCTCTCTCTCTCTCCAAAAGGCTTACTGTTGATGAATAGGAGAGGACTGCAAAGGTTAGGAAAATAAAGAAAAAGGCTAAAAAGAACATACAAGGAAGTAGGTTTAAAATAACAACGAACGCCTTATATGTGTCATTTGAGAGAGAGAGAGAGAGAGAGAGAGAGAGAGAGAGAGAGAGAGAGAGAGAGTAGATTGCATGTAAATATTGACATTCTAGGAAGGTCTCTCTCTCTCTCTCTCTCTCTCTCTCTCTCTCTCTCTCTCTCTCTCTCACACACACACACACACACACACACTGAGGTCATTGAACTCTCTCTCTCTCTCTCTCTCTCTCTCTCTCTCTCTCTCTCTCTCTCTCTCAGAGGACACACACATAAAGCGTCTGTCATACTCTCGGCGTCATCTTTACGTTCTTTGCGAGTTCATTGAACGAAAACTTACACTAGGCCTATGGTGAGCCTGAATAATAGAGGCAGCAAAGGTAAGACAGATAGGCTTAGTGGATTGATAGGCTTAGGGTGGATTGTTGTAGGTTAAGGTGAGGCTCGTGGCTTTGCTGACGGCTTTCATTAGGTGACGGTAGGCTGGGTAGGCTATAGGAGAGGCAAGGCAGGGAGTTGTGGAGTTTATAGTGAAGGAGATAAAAGACTGAGGGCGCTGGTTAATTCTTGCATTAGTGAGGTGGACGCCAAGAAGAGAGACTAGAGAATTTCAATTGACGGTGCTGGTTAATTCTTGCATTACTGAGGTGGATGCCATGAAGAGTGACTAAAGAGTTTTGCCTGACGTTACTGGTTAATTCTTGCATCAGTGAGGTGGACGCCATGAAGAGTGACTAGAGAATTTCAACTGAGTGTGCTGGTTAATTCTTGCATCACTGATCACTGAGGTGGACGCCATGAAGA
This sequence comes from Portunus trituberculatus, assembly GCF_017591435.1. Lineage (NCBI taxonomy): Eukaryota > Metazoa > Arthropoda > Malacostraca > Decapoda > Portunidae > Portunus > Portunus trituberculatus. The sequence goes on along the minus strand of NC_059304.1, from coordinate 2,080,051 downwards.
GTGACTAGAATTTTGACTGAGGGTGTTGGCGAATTCTTGCATTAATGAGGTGGACGCCATGATGAGTGACTAGAATTTTGACCGAGGGTGCTGGTTAATTCTTGCATTAGTGAGATGGACGCCAAGAAGAGAGACTAGAGAATTTCAACAAGGTGCTGGTTAATTCTTGCATTAATGAGGTGGACAGGACGCCAAGAAGAGTGACTAGAATCTTGACCGAGGGTGCTGGTCAATTCTTGCATTAGTGAGGTGGACGCCATGGAGAGTGACTAGAGGGATTTTGCTCGGGTTTTGTTCAGGTAGGTTGGCCAGAATTATAGGATATCAGGCAGGAGTTCCAGAGGTTACAGTGAAAATAATGAGGGAGTGAAGGTACTGACTATCAAACTCTTACATTAGTGACGTGGAAGGAAGGAATGTAAGGATGAGTTTTCAAGATACTTTTTACATCATTCAGGATATCTTTTTTGACAATTTTCTTTTTCGAATGGCACCTTTACTGAACTTTACATCTCTCTTTCGGTCTTTATTTATTGACCCTGGCCAGATCCCTTCCTGCTTAAAAATAATAAAGATGAGCGTAAACAGAAACAAAAGGTTAAGATAATGGAAGATCTTGTGCAGTGAGATTGTGAAGAGAGGATGGAGGCAAGCAAGTAGGTAGTTGGGAAGTTGAGGAGAGCAGTAAACGTGAAGATATAAACACAAGATGGCAAGGCAAGGAGTGCAACGTTAATGTTTCTCCGTAATGTTTAAAATTTCACTAACTTGCGATCGTTAGGAGAAAAGAAAAGAAAAAAAATTAGACTAGAATGTTCTTCCATTTACTCAAAAATGGAATAACAATTTTGACAAGTCCAGGAGTTTGAAAAGTAACAGAGAGATACGTGAATTCCCGTTAATGATTTCCCCAGAGCACAGCGCTGAGAGATGAAAATGTTCTCTCGTTTTGCGAAAAGAAGAACAAACGTTTTCCTGAGTGCGGGTCCCATGAAAACGAAAAAAAAGTAGAATTTCTCTGGAGGGACTAAAATGACTTCAATTTTTTCAGTCCTTATAGTAACGCGAATAACAAGAGTTTTGCCAAGTCTGTAATACGGAAAAGGAAATAGAAAAGAAAAAATTACAAAACCTGCAATTTCTGGAGAGGAAGCACAAAGGAACACATAGAAATACAAAGTGCAAAATTTTTCAACTAACCCCGAAACACACAACATTCGCCTCGGCAAGAAACAACAAGAACAAGAGCAATGTATTATGCATGTTTTGTATAGAGAGATGAGAAAGAGAGAACACACGCGTAAAAGATGGAAGATTACGTGAAATTTCTCAGTCCACCACACCAGAAAGATAACATTATTCTCCTCTAAAGGGACAAGAACGAAAACAACAACTACATCTCATAAGGCCTGTAAACGAGAGAATGATAAAAAGTAAATAAGCAACAAATACATGCATCAAAGAGAGAAAATGAAAGAAAAACAACATAGATTTTTCAACCCACCCCACAAACACAACATTGTTCCCTCGCGTGACAATAACAACAACAATAATATTCCCACATATGAATGACACGTGTAGAGAAAGAAGTCGAAGAGAGAGAGAGAGAGAGAGAGAGAGAGAGAGAGAGAGAGAGAGAGAGAGAGAGAGAGAGGGAAACACAATATACGCGGCACAGTTTCAACACTTCCACACCTCCGCACCACACCTGCCAACACCACCCTCCCACCCACCATCTCCTTTTCGTGACGCAGCACAGCGGGAGGCATCGCTGTTTTCTCATATTGAGTTTGCATCGCCTGCGTCAAACTTTTAAACTTTTCTTTTCATTCGAATGCAAAAGGATTTTTTTCTCTCTCTCTCTCTCTCTCTCTCTCTCTCTCTCTCTCTCTCTCTCTCTCTCTCCTGGAAACGATTCTTATTTCCCTTTCTCTCGTTCCTCCATTTCTCTGCTTTCACGTTATATTTTGTTTCTCGTCTATTTTTCCCCATCTCTCTATCCTTCCTTCCTTTCTCAATAATTTTTCCTCCATCTCCTTCATTTTATCCAGCTTTGTCTCCCTATTTCCTCCTCTTTCCCTTTCTCCATCGAACAATTCCTCCTCCTCCTCCTCCTCCTCCTCCTCCTCCTCCTCCTCCTCCTAGGTAATCACCTTCTCCATTCAAATCTCCTTACGGTCTTCGCTTCCCCTCATCTCTCTCTCTCCTTCACCTCCCCTATCCTTCCTCCGTCTCTTCTCTCCCACATCCTTCCTTCCTTCTTTCCTTCCTTTTTCTTATTTCCATAATTTTTTCTTCCTCCTTTGTTCTTTCTTTTTTTTCTTTATCATGAACACCGACACCATAACCATTATCCTCTAATTCTCTTTTTTCTTATCAGTATCAACATTATTGCTGGCTCTTCTTAACTTTTCCTCTTATTTCTTTATTTCTTTTTTTCAGTTATTCTTCACCTCTTCCTCCTCATTCTAATTCTCCATCTATATCTCTTTCGCCTGGACTTGCTAATCCTTCTTCTTCTCCTCCTCTTCCTCCTCCTTCGCCTTCAATATCATACCAACCACTACCACTACCTCCTCCTCCTCCTCCTCCTCCTCCTCCTCCTCCTCTTTCTCCTCCTCCTTTCGTCATTTCCTATTCCTATAAATAAACTGAACGTATGCTCCACCATTACTTTCCACTCCTCCTCCCCCAGCCTTTCCCCACCAATTCTCATTTCGCCCACAGCTTCCGTCACGGCTATAACTCTCGCCTTCATCCATATCCGAACTGGGATCCTGCGAAACGAATTCACTTCCACAACAAACTGTTCACCGGATCCACTTTGTTCCAACAGTTACAATCTATTGGTCGATAAAAAAAAAATGTATGAATTGATGGAAAACAAATTCAATTCCCGGATAAAACAATAATTGAAAGATTGAAGGATATATTAAAGATGAACTGGAGACCGATTTATCAAGCTTTTACATGATTTTACCTTAATTATGTATTTATATTTATTTATTTTGAGATGAAAGATGAGATTTTGATGAGGTGGTAATGAGAGGACCGTGTGTATGTGTGTGTGTGTGTGTGTGTGTGTGTGTGTGTGTGTGTGTGTGTGTGTGTGTGTGTGTGTGTGTGTGTGTGTGTGTATTCTTAAAACATGGAAAAAGAAAAGAAAGACAAAATTGATGTGAAAAAAGAAAAGAATAGGTGTGGTTTTCTGTGTGGAGAAATGAGACCAAAGGAAAGGAAGGACGGAAAGGAAGGAGGGAGGGAGGTAGGATGGGAGGAGGTGATGAAGGGACAGACAGACAGACAGAAAGAGAGAACAGAGAGAGAAAGAGGAATAGAGGGAATGGAAGGAAAAGGAAGAGAAAGACAGGCCATTCCATTACCATGTCAAAATAGTGACTCTGAATACGAAGAGGAGGAGGAGGAGGAGGAGGAGGAGGAGGAGGAGGAGGAGGAAGAGGAGGAAGAGGAAGAAGAGGAACCAAATGCAAAGGCAAAAATATGAAAAAAAGAAGGCAAAGACTAACACAAACAAAAAACACCAAAAAGTGAACAAAATCATCAACAACAGCAAAAAAAGAACAAGAACAAGAAGAAAGGAAACAGAACACGTGTAGAGAAAGAGAGAGAGAGAGAGAGAGAGAGAGAGAGAGAGAGAGAGAGAGAGAGAGAGAGAGAGAGAGAGAGAAATAAGTGGCAGTGTAGAGTGGTGTGATGGGAGATGGGGACGAAAATGGGAGTGGAATGGAGTCGGAGGGAGTAGGGTGGATGGGAGGGGGGGGAGTAATCGGAGTGGGTTGGAGTACAGCTGTGTGGAGGAAGGAAAGATGAATGTTTCTTGGGTACCGACACGTGGCGAGGTGAAGAAGGAAGGAAGGAGAGAAGGAAGAGAGGGAGGGAGGGAGGGAAGGAAGGGAGGAAGGGAGGAAGGGAAGAAGGGAGGGAAGGAAAGGAGGAAGGGAGGGAGGGAAGAAAGGGAGGAAGAGAGGGAGGGAGGGAAGGAAGGGAGGGAAGGAAGAAAAGGGAGGGATGAAGGGAGGTAGAGAGGGAAGGAGAAAGGGAGAGAGGGATGGAGGAAGACAGGAAGAAAGTAATGGAGAGTCGATGCAGAAGTAATATAAGACCGAAAGACGGGGAATAAGACGGAGGGAGGAGGAGGAGGAGGAGGAGGAGGAGGAGGAGGAGGAGGAGGAGGAAAGGGAGAAACACGAGGAGGTTCTCCGTCATTAACACAAGACCTCCACACGTCCGGTGCAGAGAAGGAGGAGGAGGAGGAGGAGGAGGAGGAGGAGGAGGAGGAGGAGGAGGAGGAGGAGGAGGAGGAGGAGAAGAAGAAGAGGAGAAGGAGGAGGAAAAGGAGGAGGAGGTAGAGAAGTGGGGAGTTGTTGCTATTATTGATATATTTCCCTCCCTCTCTCCCTCCCTCCCGTCTTTCTTTTCTCCTCCCTCCTCTTATCTCCTCTCTCCTCCACTCTTTCCGCCAAGAAAATGAGAAAATGGGAAAATATACCCCTCCTCCTCCTCCTCCTCCTCCTCCTCTCTCCTCCTCCTCTCCTCGTCCTCCTCCTCCTCCACTCTGAATGGAGAAAGAAGACTGAGGCAAAACAAATGAGAAAACACAAAAAGATTCTTAGTTATTTATTTCTTTCACATCCTCAGTGCATAATTTAGACATGCACACACGTAAAATACACTTTCTTTCCCTCCAAGTAATCAACACAACACTCTCACCTTCCCCAAACAGCAAGGAAATCACCCACACTCTTCCCTAAACTTTCTCATTTACCACCACGATCAAAAGTCTTCCCCCCAAAATGCTTTCTTAAGACTGCCCTCCCTCTCCCTGTTCTCCTCCATCCCCCAAGTGGTTCATATTAATATTCTCACCTATACAACTTGCCACAGACGTCTCCCGCGGGGGTTCTTTTATTGTGACGCCTGTACGCTAGTCCTTTCTAGACTGGCGGTGGTGTTGTTCATTTCAGGACTTTCTCGCTTCCGATTCTCTTTAATTTCCTCTTTTTTTTTTAATGTAAGTTGCCGTTCTCTCTCTCTGTCTCTCTCTCTCTGTCTCTCTCTCTCTCTCTCTCTCTCAATTTTATGCTCACCGCCTCACCTCGTTCATTTTTTTACGAGACTCTCTAATCAAATTCCTAACTTGAGGGATGAACAATACCTCACGCCTGAGTTTTCATTGCTCAGTGGCCGCTATACACACACACACACACACACACACACACACACACACACACACACACACACACACACACACACACAGGAAATACCACATATCACGTATGAGCAAACCTGTCATACCTTTCCTAGCCAAGCATAGATACCGTTGTTGCAGCGTCTGTCCGTGTGAGTAATGAGTACAGGGCGACTCGAGACAAGGGCGGGTGGAGGAGAGAGGCGAGGCAGCAAGGCAACAGGAACTGGATGAACGAGAGGGTATGAGAGGAAACAAGGGACGAGAAACAGCGGAACAGAAAACGATGTAAGAGGAGACAAAGGAAGAGGGTGAGGGAGAGAGGGATTAGGGCTAGGCAGAAGTAGAGACGAGGGAGAGGGAAGGAAGGAAAGCGGCGGGGTGTGATGGTTGTGAAGAAAGGGAAGGTGAGAAGGAAGCTAAACATGAGAGAACCAGAACAGAACGGAGACTAATTTGTGGCTCGACTGGGAGTACCTGGAGAGAGAGAGAGAGAGAGAGAGAGAGAGAGAGAGAGAGAGAGAGAGAGAGAGAGAGAGAGAGAGAGAGAGAGAGAGAGAGAGAGAGAGAGAGAGAGAGAGAGAGAGAGAGAGAGAGAGGTGAGGAAAGTTGGAACATTATAAGCAAAACGTTGGATATAAAGAAAATCTCTATCCGCCATTGAAAGAAAAGTAAATAAACAAAAGGTAAAGAAAACAGAGTTGATGAAAATGAGCAAGTCAATATCAAAAAGGAAAATGAAAATACCGTGACGCCAAAGTTAATATTAGAGGAAAAAAATGCCTTTAATTTTCTATTTTTTTTTTCTGGAAACTTTGGACGTTGTTGCAAGATTCAGAATTTTACATCATATTTATATTTTTCCTCATTTCGTGGAGTGATTTGGACGCGTAGGAAGTTTCAATCTGGTTACACACACACACACACACACACACACACACACACACACACACACACACACACACACACACACACACACACACACACACACACACACACACACACACACACACACACACACACACACACACACACACACACACACACACACACACACACACACACACACACACACACTCACTCACTCACTCACTCACTCTCTCTCTCTCTCTCTCTCTCTCTCTCTCTCTCTCTCTCTGCTTGCCTGTCACTACTAAGTCCAATATTCACGATCAGCTGAGATTGCTAAAGATTCCCACTGACAAACGACCAATTACTGTTCTCCTTGAGCTTACAGGATGACTGGAGAAGCGTGCACTCCCATCCCTCCATACCTAGCCACACACACACACACACACACACACACACACACACACATACACACATCCCTCCAGCTGGTATGTTCTCCCTTAATCAAATCACCAGGGTAACAAGGACGCTGAAGTCAACCAATAAAGAGAACTTGGATACATAAGTCGCCGGGAAGAACAAAAACTGGAGGCGAGGAAAGGAGGCGGCGTGGCAGGGAAGGAGAAGTTAAAAGATGTTAGTCACGACACACGTCTTTAGTCCAACACAAATCATGGTTCAATAAACTGCTGTTACTTAACACATTAGACATAACTAAAACGCTGGAAACTTATAAGACACACGACGCACACAAGCAGGAATGAATGAAGAAAGGAAGGAAGTAAGGAGGGAAGGACGGTAGGAAGCCAACCAGACCCAATAGTAACGGAAAGAAAGGTGATGTTTTTACGGAGTCCTCAAGATGCTGAAGTACAAAAGAATAAAAGTCAAGAGGTTAATGCAGGGATTCAAACAGAAGCCCTCTCAAGAAGCAAAGGATCAGGCGTGTTGTTGAGAGTTCACGTTCGAAAAGAAGGCTCAGATAGTCAGTCAGTTCATGCACTTCACTTCTTGAATCGCCTGTCCTTCGCTTCCTTCCCCTTCCCATTTTTCATGATCCCTATACCCTCTCGTTTCTCATTCCTCTCTGTTTCTTTATCTTCATACATCCTTCCCCTCTTTCCTGTCCGTCCCTTCCACTTCACTCCCTCTACGATTTTTTCTTCTAAATCCTCTCGTTTTTCATTCTTTCCTGCAGCCTAACCTTTCCTATCCCTCCCCTTCATCATCCCTCTCCTCTTCCAGTCTTCCCCTTGCCCATCATTCCCTTATTTTATGCCTCTCACCCTCCTGAAGCTTCCCCTTCTCCTCTTTTCCTTCCTCATCCTTTTCATTTCGCTGCCAAGAAAGTTTCGATTCAAGGAGTAAAACTTTAAATAACACGTGATTCCTAATGCATATTCAAAACGTGTGTGTGTGTGTGTGTGTGTGTGTGTGTGTGTGTGTGTGTGTGTGTGTGTGTGTGTGTGTGTGTTCTGCGTCAAACCTCCCATCTTGTTAATAGTCATTTGTATTCCAGTCTGGCCCACAATGGAGGCGCCTCTTCACTCTCCCCTCCCTCTTTTCCTACCATTTCCACACCAGCACACCAATCAAGCCTAACCCAAAGCAGGCCTACAGCTAATCAGGCCTACCACAAGTCAGGCTTATCTTTCCCCCTCGACCTATCCTCCCTAACCCAGCCCAGCCAAGCTAAGCCCCACAATAACCCCCCGCGATAATTCACTCTGTCGATTCTAGTCAGTAAGATAGACAAGTTCTCCAAGATGTACTGACGCAGCGTTCCTCCCCGTGTGTGATGTGACGGTAGAGAAATGGAGGGAAAGAGTAAGACAAGTGGTCCTACATAGTAAGGATTACGAAGAGGGCTATTCTGGAGATGGTGAGGAATGATGAGTGTGTCCTTTCCTTCCGTTTTGCACCTCCAAGAAGATTGATAGAGGAAAGGTTGAGAAGGAAATATGGTAAGAGTAGGTAAGACTGTCTCTTTCCATATAAAGACAAAGCTGAATATTTTCTCGAGATGTTCAAAAAGTTAAAAGAAAGAAAGCGCAGATATAGATCAGTATATACAGTATGAAAAAAAAAAATATCAAGCGAAAAACAATGTTAACCAAATCTGAAGATATACGGAATGGCTTGAAACAATAAAAAAAATCTAGTAAAATAATAAACTACTGTCTGTTACAGTGATGATACATGATTGAAGGCTTTCATATATTTCTTTTTGTTATGATGTGTCTGGGAATGTGGCGTTGAAGGAAGAGACAATGCATGATACATACTCCTACAAATCCAACCACCGTGCTAATCATGTTCAATATGAGCAATATACGTGCTAAATTCATACTACTGGCATTATAATTATCTGACTTCACCACTAAACCACAGGAGCCTTAGAACGTAATTAGACCCAGCGGGATTCAAACGTGTAGCATTAGGTTTGTTATTTAAAGATTTTTACCAACTAGCCACGCCTCCACACTGAAGGAGAGAGAGGCTGGAAGGTTGGAAGGTGGCTCAGAAGGTTCAAAGGTGAGTCTTGCCTTTGAGGAGCTTCCAAAATCCTTCGTGAGACGCAGAAAGACTCTTCAATTTGCTACCTTCCTGCCGCCTTCATCCTCTCCTTCATCAGCTACTTGTTTTTATCTTTCCTGAGTCTTCATCCTTTTCATCTTAATCTATGTCTATCTTCTTTTATTCACCATTCCCTATGTTTTGCCTTTCTTTTTCTTATGTCTTTGTCTTATCTAATTCTTTCTGCATCATCTCAGTATTTCTGTCTCATCAGTCTTTCTCTCTCCTTCCTATCTTTTCACGTCTTATTTCACCCCTTTGCTTGTCTCTTCTCAGTCTTCATAGTCTTCTCGTAGTCTTCGCTTGTCTTAATTTTCCTATCCGTCCCCTTCATCATTCCTATCCTCTTCCAGTCTTCCCCTTGCCCATCATTCCCTTATCTTATGCTTCTCATCCTCCTGCAACTTTCACCCATCAATCACCACGATATCACTGCCTTCATTGTTCCTTCACTCGCCTTAAACCATCTCATTCACCTTCATTTTCTAGATGTTCTCTGAGTGACACCAACTTTCACCCAACCTTACCTCTTAATTAATTCAATCCCAACCTTTCACCGTCTTCTTCACCAGCTTCACACGAACCTCAGTTATCCTTACACCTTTACGGACTTTCAGCCAACTCTCACCATTAATTCCAAGTCTTCATCGCCTCCTTCAGTAGCAATGCCTCTCCCAAACACGCCCATCCTACACCTAAATGGCTTCATCAATCAGGTAATCACATGTAGTTGTTCCCCACACACCTTTTTCTGCCAGCGTGGCCAATTAGTGCCAATTAGTGTGTGAGTGTTGCCAGATTAGCTTCTGACGCCTCACCACGCAATACTCGCACGTTCTTTGTTTGTATTGTGTGTTAGACTGGACTGTGTTGGTTTGTGTGATGACTAAATGTTGTATCTCGTTGTTGTTGTCTTTCATGTTGTGTTGTGTGTGGATATGAACTGCTGTTATTGTTTTTCTGTCGTTCTTCCTTCTATTTCTTTTTTCATTTCATTTTTTTACGTTTTTTTTATATCGTATTATTATTATTATTATTATTATTATTATTATTATTATCATTATTATCATTAGTAGTAGTAATAGTAGAGCAGCAGTAGTAGTAGTAGTAGCAGCAGCAGCAATAGTACATATTTGTAGTAATAGGACAACAACAACAGCAACAACAACAACAAAACCACCACCACCACCATCACAACCACCTTCACTTGCAAAATCATGAAAAATTACCTCACTACTTTATTAAATACCAAACAAATAAGTAATTAACCACTGCCATCCATCACAGCCCCTCACCCCCCATCCCCCCCCGACACGGACACTCGATAGCTCCGCACCCTCTCCATCTCCACTTCCAGCTTCATATAAACAACCAGTCAGTCAAGTGGCTTCACATCACACCGACAAACAAACACAGCACAGGAGAGAGAGAGAGAGAGAGAGAGAGAGAGAGAGAGAGAGAGAGAGAGAGAGAGAGAGAGAGAGAGAGAGAGAGAGAGAGAGAGAGAGAGAGAGAGAGAGAGAGAGAGAGAGAGAGAGAGAGAGAGAGAGAGAGAGAGAGAGAGAGAGAGAGAGAGAGAGAGAGAGAGAGAGAGAGAGAGAGAGAGAGAGAGAGAGAGAGAGAGAGAGAGAGAGAGAGAGAGAGAGAGAGAGAGAGAGAGAGAGAGAGAGAGAGAGAGAGAGAGAGAGAGAGAGAGAGAGAGAGAGAGAGAGAGAGAGAGAGAGAGAGAGAGAGAGAGAGAGAGAGAGAGAGAGAGAGAGAGAGAGAGAGAGAGAGAGAGAGAGAGAGAGAGAGAGAGAGAGAGAGAGAGAGAGAGAGAGAGAGAGAGAGAGAGAGAGAGAGAGAGAGAGAGAGAGAGAGAGAGAGAGAGAGAGAGAGAGAGAGAGAGAGAGAGAGAGAGAGAGAGAGAGAGAGAGAGAGAGAGAGAGAGAGAGAGAGAGAGAGAGAGAGAGAGAGAGAGAGAGAGAGAGAGAGAGAGAGAGAGAGAGAGAGAGAGAGAGAGAGCCAGAGAGAGAGAGAGAGAGAGAGAGAGAGAGAGAGAAGAGAGAGAGAGAGAGAGAGAGAGAGAGAGAGAGAGAGAGAGAGAGAGAGAGAGAGAGAGAGAGAGAGAGAGAGAGAGAGAGAGAGAGAGAGAGAGAGAGAGAGAGAGAGAGAGAGAGAGAGAGAGAGAGAGAGAGAGAGAGAGAGAGAGAGAGAGAGAGAGAGAGAGAGAGAGAGAGAGAGAGAGAGAGAGAGAGAGAGAGAGAGAGAGAGAGAGAGAGAGAGAGAGAGGGCCCCTGGCTACCAGCCCACAGAATTGGTGTTGCGTTTGTGGCAAAGCAACACTTAAGACTCAACACGTGAGCTGTGACGAGGAAACCTGCCGTAACCTTTGTCACAACAGCTGCCTTGGGGATACGCCAGTCTTCAAGTGTAGCTACACGGAGCAGCTACGACTCCAAGCAAACATCCCGGACCCCGTCACCTACATCATCGAGGAGACTGATACACCCCAACGCCACTACCGGACGACAGTGGGGAGAGTCAGTGGGAGGGCTTGAGAGAGGAGAGCTAGTTTCACTAGTTGAGAAGCTCACTGAGGAAGCCTCTCAACAAAACTGTGTGATTAAGTCCCTCCAGGACGACCGAGACTTGATCATACAACACAGAGACGTGTTTGCTGCGGCTCTCAGAGTAGCAGACAGGCTGATAGCGTCAAAACAGCGCCAGACGCAAGTAGCCACACGCTCTCAGGCAGTCAGCGCCCACGCAGAGTCAATTGACGAACACTGGGAGGTGGTTTGTCAGGACTCTGAGAGGTGGAGGACGTGGTGGAGCTCGGATAAACCGCAACAGCTCCGCCACTCAGCTGTTTTCTCAACTTCCACCTTCCCTTCGCCTGCCCGGGAAACAACGACCGCTCCGCCTACCTCCACTGCTTCCATCGCCACACAGAGCGACTGTGACACCTCCCCAGCGTCTACTGTCACCCTTCTGCCACACAGAGTGACTGCTCGGTACTCACTACCACGTCTACCGCCACACAGAGCAGCAGGGACTCTTCCTCCATAAACACAGCGAACGGAGTAGATCGCGGTGCCTCTGTTCGCCCACGAACCTCTCCTCAGACCACATCAGGAGATTGGAGAAAAAAGAAAACTAAGAGGGAAGTGCAGCAGGACGCGAGGAAGGTGTCCAGCGAAGGACTGAGGACTCACCAGGCCACCAAGCAGACACAAAAGCGAGCCAAGGCAAAAGTGTGTGAGTACTGCTCACGGAAAGGACACACTTCTGCTACTTGCCACGCCAGAACTGACGATTTACGTCAGGAGCGTCTCACAGCGGCTCCTTACGGTGGAAAGACACACAGCCACACCCTTCCCACCTGCAGCGCCTCAGCCCGCCCACCACCTCACTTCATTTCAGTCCTTACCACAACCTCGCCCACTCCTTCCTCAGCCTGGTATCTGGAATCAGAGCCAGGGGCGGCAGTGGACCACCCTCTTCACCAGTACCAGCAGTCGGCCGCGGACCCTAACCACCACCTCGGACTAGCAGGCCTCGCTCACTACCATCCCTCACCATGGTACAGCCAGCTTGCCCCCGCCGCCAACTAAAGGTCGTCTCTAGCAACGTCCGTGGTCTCCGGACTAACCTTGCAGACTTATACCACAACTGTGTGCAACGACACAATGCAGACGTTGTTGTGGTGACAGAGACATGGCTGAACAGTGAGGTGGAGCCCACGTATGGCAGGATGCAGGGCTTCACCCACTGGGTGAGGAGGGACCGACAGGAGCGAACAGGAGGTGGAGTGGCTGTCTGCTTCAAGGAAGGAATGCAGGCCCAGCTACTCGACATAGACACGCCTCCACTGATGGAGATGATGTACTTCCGAGTAACGCTGGCAGACCGCTCAGCCCTCTTACTGTGTGCCCTGTATCGCCCCCCGCGACAAGGGCCTGACTCACTCCTGTACCTGACTGAGACTTTAGACAACCTGATGATGGCACACAGCTGCAGCCACGTGCTGATTGTGGGGGATCTCAATCACCACCTGGAAAGAGACGCCTACGAGAATCTCCTGAGGTGCAGGGTCTGACAGATCATGTCACCTTCCCCACACATGAACGAGGAGGGACATTAGACCCTGTCATCTCAGACTACCAGGAGGACAAGCTTCAGTGTCATCAGCTGGGGCTCGTGGGCAGCTCTGATCATCACGCTGTACTGACACAGCTGGAAGTGGGCGTGGCTCGGGACGAGGCCACCACCCGCACCATCTGGCTGTGGAACAAAGCAGACTGGGCTTCCCTGCGCCGCGACCTGACCCACACCCCATGGGCCACTCTGCTACAGGGAGGAGCAGAGAGTGAAGCACTTGCACTCACCTCTCACCTTCTCGCCCTCCAGAGACGCCACGTCCCACACAGGGAATACACCACCAGACCGACGGATCAGCCATGGTTTGGCTACCGTTGCCGTGTTGCTGCTGAGGCAAAGTATGCTGCCTGGCTCCGCTACAAGAGGAACCCGACTCGGCGCAACAAGGACTTGCATAGGGCTGCATGCAGGAGGATGGTGGTAACCAGCAAGTGGGCCTTAAAAAAGTGGGAGGAAAGCCTGCGCCGGAAACTGTGTGGCACTGGCGTAGGAAACAAAACTTGGTGGTCCCTTGTTAAGGACAAACAGGAACTGGCCACCAAGAATCCATCCCTCCCTCAGCAAGCAGGACGGTACTGTCGCCACCAGCAGTAAGGAGAGGGCACAGTTGCTGGCTTCCTTGTTTGCTGGAAAATGAAGGTGGGGAATCCACAGCAGCCACCGCCTCAGCTGGTCCAGCAATGTGAGAAGACTGTCACCATGGTGGAGGTGACGCATCAGCAGGTGAAGCGATTATTGCGGGGCTGGACACACAGAAAGCTACCGGCCCTGATGACATCAGCCCGCACCTGCTGAAGCGATGCTCCCAGGAACTGGCTGCCCCTCTCACCCAAGTTCACAACTTGTGTACGGGAAAACGTCTGGCCTTCAGTGTGGAAGGAGGCTCGAGTAGTTCCTGCACACAAAAAGCTCCAGGACGGACCCAAAAACTACAGACCCATATCCCTGTTGTCAGTGGTGGGTAAAGTGTTTGAGAGGGTCGTGGCAGAGGTGGTGTGTAGCCATCTCAAGGACAATGCCCTCCTCTCAGACCAACAGTTTGGGTTCAGACCTGGAAGGTCAACCTCCGACCTAATGATGCTTCTCACCAGGCAGTGGCAGGACGCCCTCGACGACGGCAAGGACACTATAGTGGTTGCTTTGGACATAGCTGGAGCTTTTGATAAAGTATGGCACAACGGATTACTGGAAAAGCTTCGTGCTAAAGGCATCCAGGGTGGCTTGCTACGACTCCTGGGAAATTACCTGCAGGACAGAAGCCTCAAGGTGGTTGTCAACGGGCAAACATCTGAGTCCCTGCCTGTGGAGGCATCAGTGCCACAGGGTTCAATTCTTGGCCCACTCCTGTGGAATATCTACGTGGATGATCTTCTCCAGCTACTGCCAGGAGTCAAGGCCTATGCTGATGACTGCACCCTCTCCTATACCTATCCACGCCAGGACAGTGGGCGGGCTGCTGAGGCCATCAATCAGCAGCTACGAGTGATAAAGGAGTGGGGTGCTCGCTGGCAAGTGACATTCGCGCCGGAGAAGACACAGGCAATGGTTGTCTCTCGGTCCCCAGCCGCCATGGCAGCAATGGCAGGAAAGTTGTCTTTGGCGTTGCTGCTCTCCCACCCAAGATGACGTCAAGATACTTGGAGTGGAGGTGGATCGAGGGCTGAGGTTTGACAGCCATGTCAAATCCATTGCCAAGAAAGCCTCTCACAGGATCTCCGCTCTCAGAAGGATCGCCAGTTTCCTCGACAGGAAGGGGAGACTGCTGCTGTACAAGGCACAGGTGCGGCCCCACCTTGAGTACGCAGCTCTCTCCTGGATGTCCTGTGCCGCCACACACAGAAGGAGACTGGACAGCATCCAACGCCGCGCCATACGGCTAGTAGATGCTGCAATACCACCTCACCCAGAGCCTGAGCGTCCCCTTGATTCACTGGAACACCGCAGAGATGTGGCGGCAATCGTAGTGTTCCATAAGGCACAGGTGCAAAGAGTGCCACATCTGGCAGGGCTGCGTCATCCTCTGAGAGTCACCGCACGGAGCACGAGAACGGTGCTCAATGGTGGTGACGCCGTAGAGGTGCCGCGATCCCACGGGTGTCAGCATCAACGCACCTTCGCAGGACGCGTCTCCAGGATGTGGAACTTGTTCACGGCCGCGGTGCCTCACGTCCAGGAGATGAACACACACAGTGTCAAACTGATGGCACATAAGTGGAGACAGACACTGCCAACTCCTCTGACACTCTTTGTGACGTGACACTCAGTGTAGTGCA
>NC_059304.1:2052500-2057500 GCF_017591435.1 Portunus trituberculatus | reverse complement strand
TTTAACTGACTAATTATTTTTCTTTGGTGAGCGAAAAAATTAGACTTTTTCAAATTTTCTTTTTTTCTTTACGTTCTTTCAAACTTTTGTGTCTTCCGTGACCGTGTCTAAACTTTATTAGACACAGAGAGAGAGAGAGAGAGAGAGAGAGAGAGAGAGAGAGAGAGAGAGAGAGAGAGAGAGAGAGAGAGAGAGAGAGAGAGAGAGAGTAAAAATAACAATACAAATGCAATAAAGAGATTTTCTGGATAAAAATTAAAAATGACCTTGGGAGAAGAGTTATTTATGCTCTCTCTCTCTCTCTCTCTCTCTCTCTCTCTCTCTCTCTCTCTCTCTCTCTCTCTCTCTACAGGTCACAGCAGCCGAACACAAAGAGCCAACCAATACCTCAATATCGGCTATCGGGTGAGGGAAGGAGGAGGAGGAGGAGGAGGAGGAGGAGGAGGAGGAGGAGGAGGAGGAGGAGGAGGAGGAGGAGGAGGAGGAGGAGGAGGAGGAGGAGGAGGAGTAGGAGGAGGAGGAGGAAGATAAGGAGGAGGAGGATAAGGAGGAGGAGGAAGAAGGAAGGAGAAAGGAAGAGGAAGAAAGAAGGGAGGTAAGGAGAGAGGAAGGGAGGGTCGGCTCGAACTGGGGAAACGGCTTCACTGGAACAGACAAGGAAGGAATGAACCAGTTATCAGACAAGGAGGTACTCGGGGGGTGAAAATTCTATGCTTGCTTTATATTATCATTTCCTTTTGTTTTCTTCTTTTTTATGCAAGGTAGAGTCAGCCCGCCGTGTGTGTGTGTGTGTGTGTGTGTGTGTGTGTGTGTGTGTGTGTGTGTGTGTGTGTGTGTGATGGGTAACGGTAAAGGTGGGTAACAGTCGGGGTGGCGTGGGTTATCAGAAGGCAAGTGCGGGCGATTATATTGTTACATCTTCCCGCTGCTGTTTAGATTAAGATAGTTTACCGGATTAAGCTCTCTCTCTCTCTCTCTCTCTCTGTGTGTGTGTGTGTGTGTGTGTGTGTGTGTGTGTGTGTGTGTGTGTGTGTGTGTGTGTGTGTGTGTGTGTGTGTGTGTGTGTGTGTGTGTGTGTGTGTGTGTGTGTGTGTGTGTGTGTGTGTGTGTACGAGGTCATCTTAAATCTTATGGAAATTCTTGAATACTGTGTGGGTTCTTGAAAATATTGAATCTTTTCCTGGCGCCGCTCCGTCAGACAGCCGCCCGCAAAGGAAGTAGAGAGGGGAAAAGAGAAGGAGGAGGAGGAGGAGGAAAATTAGGAAGAGAAGGAGGAGGAGGAAGAGGGGGAGGAGGAGGAAGGAGGAGGAGGAGGAGGTGGACAGCATCTGGTCAGTTATTTTTCATCCCTAAAGATCTGACGGCTGTTATAAATAATTCTGCGGCCAGGAGACCCAGAAGCGCCAGGTAGACATCGTATATTCAGCGTCTGGCTGGGGCGCGGCAATCTCGTGAATAAATACTTTTTAGTACTTCGATAATGGAATTTCCGGGGTGTGCTGCAGGTCTGTGTGTCCATTGTTGCGGGGCCGCGCCAAGTGACCTGCATGATGCCTTTGTTACTCCCCTTCCGCTTCCTCCTCCTCCTCCTCCTCCTCCTCCTCCTCCTCTTCCTCCATTCATTCGAGCAGACTTCTTTTATTTCGTTCTACTCTTCTATCCTTCCACCCTGCAATTACTCTTTACTCCACTTTATTTTGTTATTTCATTCTTCTTTATTCTACTCCTCTCTCTCCATCCTCCACCTTCTCCTTGACTACTCTTCTTCTTCTTCATCTTCATCTTCTCTTCTTCTTCTTCTTCTTCTTCTTCTTCTTCTTCTTCTTCTTCTCCTCCTCCTCCTCCTTCTCCTCCTCCTCCTCCTCCTCCTTCTTCTCCTGACCTTCCCTCTTTCCTGTTGCTGTGTTTCTCCTAGTGAGGCATGGAACTGTGGAAGGATAGATGGAGAGGACAAAGAAAACAGAGACGAAAAAAGTAAGCTAAGTGACATAGAGAACGAGTGAAGTGAGACAGAAGGAAGGTGTGGAATACATGCAAGAAGATGAATGGGAAAGCACTGGAAACGGTGACAAAAAATGAGAGACCGAAAGAAAAAGCTGTTAGGAATACTAGTAGATTGAAAGAACGAGCGATACAGAGATAGAGAGGAGACGAATAGAAGTACTGGCTGTGAAAATTGTTCTTCTGATAAGGGAGGTCAGTTGAAGCGACACAGCATAGAAAACCCGACACTAATGAACCTAATTTTTTGCATCTAATCACGCTTAAAAATCACGTCTAATGTATCAGACAAACAATTCACACAGCTTTTCGCAACACTATTCAAAACATAAAAGAATATATACGATGCTTTCCAGGAACTCTCTCATCTCGTTTTCTTTCAGTTTTCCCGCTTGGAGCTTTTAGTCAGATGAAGTGAACTCTTTGTTTTACCATTCCTCTTCTCGTGCGTGGAAAATATTCAGAATGGAGACTTGGGAAGGAAAAGGAAATGCGGCGTTCCTTGTATCATAAGTTCACATTCTGTCTCTTTCTGTGATTTTCTTTCGGTTTTTATTATAGCAATGATGAAAGATTGCGATGTACTGTGAAAGGTGTGTGTGTGTGTGTGTGTGTGTGTGTGTGTGTGTGAGAGAGAGAGAGAGAGAGAGAGAGAGAGAGAGAGAGAGAGAGAGAGAGAGAGAGAGAGAGAGAGAGAGAGAGAGAGAGAGAGAGAGAGAGAGAGAGAGAGAGAGAGAGAGAGAGAGAGAGAGAGAGAGAGAGAGAGAGAGAGAGAGAGAGAGAGAGAGAGAGAGAGAGAGAGAGAGAATCCTAACAATCTTTCCGTCCTCTTATTAGCACCATTATTTCCACTCCGCCTCAGCCCCCCACACTCAAACACACACACACACACACACACACACACACACACACACACACACACACACACACACACACACACACACACACACACACACACACACACACACACACACACACACACACACACACACACACACACACACCAAACCTCCTATTTTCCACTCCAGCAAATAACCAACAACCAACAAAGACACACTTTTCTTCTCTCTCTCTCTCTCTCTCTCTCTCTCTCTCTCCTCCACAGGCTGGGTCTCACAGGAATAATACGAGTATCTTTTATTTCTTTTGTAGCACTGAGAGAGAGAGAGAGAGAGAGAGAGAGAGAGAGAGAGAGAGAGAGAGAGAGAGAGAGAGAGAGAGAGAGAGAGAGAGAGAGAGAGAGAGAGAGAGAGAGAGAGAGAGAGAGAGAGAGAGAGAGAGAGAGAGAGAGAGAAAACATATTTATCCCTCCACATACTCACTAAGTTAATAAAAATCCTCTCCCTCACACACACCAAATCAAATCACACGTCAGCCTTTTACATGATGAAAGAGACAGCTAACAAATTGAGTGAGAGGGGAGGGAAAAAGGGATACTTATACAAAAAAATGTCTTTCTACGCAGGTCCCAATCAAAACAGTATACGCTTTCTCTATATTGGACATTGTAGGGTACTGTATTTCTCATATATATTATAAGACACAGGGACGCATTGGGAGAAAGAGAAAGTAAGACGTGAGGTTGAAATAATGTAATGTGGACGAGACAGAGAAAAAGGAAATTGTAATGAAGCTTTTAAGCAGCAAAGGAAGGGAAAAGAGATGAAAAATGAAAGTAAAAGAGAAAGGAAGAAGAAATGTGAGTAAAAGAAGGGGAAACAAGGAAAATAACGGTGTGTAAGATAGAAAAAAATGATTTTGAAGAGAAGGAACACGATGAATGCAAGTAAAGGAGAAAATAAATCAACAAAATATAAGTGTATGGAAGGAAACAATATAAGAAAAAAGTTAAAAGAGGATGTTGAGAAGGATAAGGTTAAAATTGAATGAAAGTACATAAATGACGAACAAAAAAATTATAGAAAGGAAGGAAGAGAAAAAAAGGATATAAGACTGAGATAACTAAGAAATAAAAATACTGAATAATATAATAGACAAGGTAATGAAAAATACATAAAAGAAGATACAAAAGCAACGAACTGAAAGAAGAAAGAAGAGAAGTAGAAAAAAAATTGCAGTACTAAGAACAAGATGAAAGGAAGCCAGCAAGAAGGAGGAATAAGATGAAAGAAGGAAGTGGAGGAGAAAACCAAATAGCAAATAGAAAGAAAAGAACACAAGGAATAAGAAAATGAAATGCAGGAACCGAGGAAATATTATCAGTGAAAAAGGAAAAAAAAAATAAATGGGAAAAAAGAAACTGAAGAACAGAGAGGGGAAACAGAAGATGAAAAAGGTATTGGCAAGAGAAAGAGATGGAAAGCAGGGTAGCGGGACATAGGAACTCCCTCATCCTTATAAAAAAAAAAGTAAAATAAATAGAATAAAAAAAAGAAAAAGATGAAAAAAAAACAAAGAAGAATAAACTGGCAAATATATATATGGACTAAATGAAGATTATATGAAAGCAAATATCGGAAAAATTGTAAATGGAAAAATGAAAAAAGAAGGATAAGAGAGAAAGATGGAGAGTAAGAGACGATTAAACATGACAAATGAGTGGAAGGGAGGAGAAAATATGGAATAAAAAGTTAATAATGAGTAAAAAAGATTTAAAGAAAAAGAAGAGGAGGAGGGGAATTCGATAAAGGGGAAGAGAAGAAAATATAACAGACTCGAAAAACGGAGTAAGGGAGACGAAAAGAAGAGAAGGGGAAAGGAATGGAAAGGGAGAGGAAGAAAGAAAAAGAAGACGAGGGGAAGCTGCGGTCAATGTATGAAATAAAGAAATGTATAAATAAATGAATAGATGAATTCTACCCTCGTGTATACATTTCTACGTGTATGACTCTGTGTGTGTGTGTGTGTGTGTGTGTGTGTGTGTGTGTGTGTGTGTGTGAACTTTCATGCTCTCTCTCTCTCTCTCTCTCTCTCTCTCTCTCTCTCTCTCTCTCTCTCTCTCTCTCTCTCTCTCTCTCTCTCTCTCTCTCTCTCTCTCT
>NC_059304.1:2045000-2050000 GCF_017591435.1 Portunus trituberculatus | reverse complement strand
AGAGATAATGAAGATGAAAGAGAGAGAGAGAGAGAAAGTGAACGGAATACAGATAAATAGGAAAATAAATCAACCAACAAAGAAGAAATATGAAGAGAAATAGATAAAGAAATATAAAAGAGAGAGAGAGAGAGAGAGAGAGAGAGAGAGAGAGAGAGAGAGAGAGAGAGAGAGAGAGAGAGAGAGAGAGAGAGAGAGAGAGAGAGAGAGAGAGAGAGAGAGAGAGAGAGAGAGAGAGAGAGAGAGAGAGAGAGAGAGAGAGAGAGAGAGAGAGAGAGAGAGAGAGAGAGAGAGAGAGAGAGAGAGAGAGAGAGAGAGAGAGAGAGAGAGAGAGAGAGAGAGAGAGAGAGAGAGAGAGAGAGAGAGAGAGAGAGAGAGAGAGAGACAAGAACAAAACATAAAGTAACCATAACTATATCTTAGTCACTTCAAATACAAATATAATACGAATGAGTCACAAAATCTCACATATGAATCCAGGTATCGAGGTCAGAAAACCTGAGGACTTCACCAGGTAAGGCAAGAGGGAACGCGGACTTCAGGTAGGCGAGGTGAGGCAATAAGCTAGAGTCACGGAGGCAGGGAAGAGGAACGAGACAGGCAGAGGGAGGCGAAAGGAGACGCAAGGGAGAAGGAGGAGGGAGAGAGGGAGAAGGAGGGTTAGAAAGGACACGGTAAATACGAAGAAACAGTAGGAAAAAGAGTAGGAAGAAAGAAGAGGAGGATGAGGATGGAGGAGAAGGAGGGAGGAGGAGGAGGAGGAGGAAGGAGTGCAGGGAAGCGTATGAAGGGAAGGAAATGAATGGATGAGAAAAGAAAGACAATAGGACGAAGAAAGATTAGAAAAATGCAAGACGCACAGGTTGCTAACGAGAGAGAGAGAGAGAGAGAGAGAGAGAGAGAGAGAGAGAGAGAGAGAGAGAGAGAGAGAGAGAGAGAGAGAGAGAGAGAGAGAGAGAGAGAGAGAGAGAGAGAGAGAGAGAGAGAGAGAGAGAGAGAGAGAGAGAGAGAGAGAGAGAGAGAGAGAGAGAGAGAGAGAGAGAGAGAGAGAGAGAGAGAGAGAGAGAGAGAGAGAGAGAGAGAGAGAGAGAGAGAGAGAGAGAGAGAGAGAGAGAGAGAGAGAGAGAGAGAGAGAGAGAGAGAGAGAGAGAGAGAGAGAGAGAGAGAGAGAGAGAGAGAGAGAGAGAGAGAGAGAGAGAGAGAGAGAGAGAGAGAGAGAGAGAGAGAGAGAGAGAGAGAGAGAGAGAGAGAGAGACAGAGAAAGTTAAGTAATGAAAATGAATGACTGGTTTTGCTCCGAAGAAGAAAAAGAAAAAAGAAAAAGAGGAACAGTAATGATCACTACTACTACAGCTACTACTACAGCTACTACTACAGTTACTACTACTACTACTACTACTACTACTACTACTACTACTACTACAGCTACTATTACTACTACTGCTACTATCTTATCATCATCTCCACCACCACCACCACCACCAGAGAAAAACAAGAGAAAGAAGAACAAAAAGAAGAACAAAAGGAAGAAGAATACAAGAAGACAAAAGAAGACAAACAAAAGAAGATAATAACGAGGAGGAAAAAGAAATTAAGCTGCATGAATGGAAACAATAGTCAACGAGAAAAGCAAAAATATTTCCTTTTCATAGCAACGACCCAAGAGCAAAGAAAACAGAATAAGATCCACCACAAATATATAATAAGGAACGCGACATGAAATTATAGTCAAGGTGGAAGTGGAGGTGGAAGAGGAGGTGGAGGTAGTGAAGTGTATGTCGTCTCAAGAACAAATTGCCTCAATCTCTCCTCCACATATGTCCCTCTCTACCACATCTCCTTCTTCTTTCCTCCACTTCCTATACAAAATGATGGTCTTGAGTGGAAGATGAGGAGGAGGAGGAAGAGGAGGAGGAGGAGGAGGAGGAGGAGGAGGAGGAGGAGGAGGAGGAGGAGGAGGAGGAAGTAAGGTAAAGTGGATCTGGTTTCAAGTAATAAATTGCCACTTCCATCCACGTCAGTCTGTCTTCACCACAAGTTCCACCTTTCTCCTACACATCTCTCACCACACCTTGGCACCTCTACCTCACCTCTATCTCCTGCTGCACCTTAATATTTCACTCAGCATCTCAGCATTAGTATTCTGCAGCATCACGAATTTGCATTTTTCTTTTCTATGTTCCTCTCTTGTCTGTCTTGGTTACTTTAAACTGTGTTGCATCCTTTTCTTTTTTTTGTTTCGTTTTTTTATAGAAGCTAGACTATTTTTTTCATTCATTCGTTTATTTATGTATCTATTTGCATTTTCTTTCATACCTCTCTCTCTCTCTCTCTCTCTCTCTCTCTCTCTCTCTCTCTCTCTCTCTCTCTCTCTCACAATAGCCTGCGGGGGTCCACTCAGAACAGCATACACGGTTGGTTAGCTGTCTCGTAACCTTGACCTCTTGCTGTCCTCTCCCCCGTCCACTCTTGCTCCTCTTCCGTCCCTTGTCTTCTCCTCCTCCTGTACTCCTTCTCCTCCTCCTCCACTGACCGTCCTGCTCTGTTGCCTCTGTCACCTGTCACCTGTCACCTGTCGCTCTAACAGCCATCTTCTTCTCTTACCTTTCCTCTCCTTCCGTCTTACCTTCCTCCCATTCTTCCCATTTCCGTTAATTTTCACTTTTCACTTTAAATTTATTCGTTTGCTTTCCATTCTGTCGCTTTCAGTCTTGTTTGGTCTTTCGCTTAATATTCACAGTAACCTAATGTAGTTTTTCCTCTTCTATGCTAACTTGATCTAACCTAATTTTGCTTTCTTTAACTTTTACCCGATACGGTATAAGATAAACTAATCTAACTGCACTCCTTAATCTAACTCTCTCTCTAACCTAATCTAAACCTAATTTATGCCATTAACCCAGCGTAACTAAACTTGCTCTAATGACAAAGTAACATAACTACTACTCTTTTTTTCTTTTACTTTATGTCCTCCAACGCCATCTTTCTCTCAAAAATTCGTCTCTCTCTCTCACGTTCTTTTATTCTTTTAATCTTTATAGTGTCTCTTCCCCAGGTCGAGCCCCTCTTATAGGTTAGCTCCACCGCCACCACTGCCGCCACCACCACCACCACCACCGCCGCCACCGCCACCGCCATCACCACAACTCAAGTACTATTGTGACCCAGAAAATTGGTCTTGTGAAGAACAATGTGACGAGAGAGAGAGAGAGAGAGAGAGAGAGAGAGAGAGAGAGAGAGAGAGAGAGAGAGAGAGAGAGAGAGAGAGAGAGAGAGAGAGAGAGAGAGAGAGAGAGAGAGAGAGAGAGAGAGAGAGAGAGAGAGAGAGAGAGAGAGAGAGAGAGAGAGAGAGAGAGAGAGAGAGAGAGAGAGAGAGAGAGAGAGAGAGAGAGAGAGAGAGAGAGAGAGAGAGAGAGAGAGAGAGAGAGAGAGAGAGAGATGAGAGAGAGAGAGAGAGAGAGAGAGAGAGAGAGAGAGTCTTCCTCTTCCTGAAGCTCTTGACAGGTCGTCTCTGTGTGGCCACGTCAAACCAACCCTATTATGGTATTTTCTTCCTCTTTCCTTCTTTCTTCCTTCCTCTTCCCTTCTCTCTCTCTCTCTCTCTCTCTCTCTCTCTCTCTCTCTCTCTCTCTCGTTACTTTCCTTTTTCCTCTTCTTCCTTCCCATTATTTTCTATTTACCTTCTTGTCCTTTCCTACTTCTACTTTCATTCTTTCTTTCTTTTCTCTCATGTACCGTACAAACATTCCCTTCCATCTTCTCTTCACTTTTTTTTTTTTTCTTTCAACGTTTACTAATTTTCTTATCACTTTCTTCTTTTCTTTCTCTGCTTCCTTGAGTACGCAGCTCCTCCTTCATTATTTTCTATTTACGTTCTTGTCCTTTCCTACTTCTACTTTCACCTTTTTCTCTTCAAACTTTCCATTTTCCTCCATTTTCTTATCACTTTCTTCTTTTCTTTCTCTGCTTCCTCTTTCTTCCTTTCTTCTTCCTTCTTCCTTCCTCTTGCATTAACATTCTTCCTCTTTCTCTTCCTTCCTTCTTCCTCTTCCTCTAACACTCTCCCTAAAATTCACTCACTTATTAATACTCTCCCTTCCTCTTCTCTCATCATCCTTCCTCCTTCTCTTCCTCTTCCTTTACCTTCTCTTCCATTCCCTTACCTCTCTCTCTTTCCTATCTATGTCCTTCATATAAAATCTCGCCCCCACTCCTCCTGCACCACCTCCTTCTTCTCCTCCTCCTCCTCCTCCTCCTCCTCTTCCTCTTTTCGTTCCTCTACCCTATCCTCCCCTCTCCCCTTTCCATCCCCTCACTCAGTCAGGCAAAGGGAACATTATACCTCATGCAGGACATACCAAAGGAACAGGGAAGAAGAGAGGGAGAAGAGGGAGAAATGGGGAGAATTGGAGGAGAAGAGAGAAAAATATATGGGAGTATTGATATGGGTAGATTTAAGAGAGAGAGAGAGAGAGAGAGAGAGAGAGAGAGAGAGAGAGAGAGAGAGAGAGAGAGAGAGAGAGAGAGAGAGAGAGAGAGAGAGAGAGAGAGAGAGAGAGAGAGAGAGAGAGAGAGAGAGAGAGAGAGAGAGAGAGAGAGAGAGATGTAAACAAGATGAGGGAAGATAAGAAAGAAGTCGATGAGGAGAAGGAGGAGGAGGAGGAGAAAGTGGAAGAGGAAGAAGAAAAGAAGAAGAAGAGAGGGAAGAGTGAGAGAAAGGGAGGAGGAGGAGGAGAAGGAAGAAGATGGAGAGGAGGGAGGAGGAAGAAGAGGAGGAGGAGGAGGAGGAGGAAGAGGAGGAGGAGGAGGAGGAGGAGGAGGAGGAGGAGGAGGAAGAAGAGGAGGAGGAAGAGGAGGAGGAGGAGGAGAAGGAGATGAATAGTAGATAAGGAAGATAAGTGGAAGAAGGGACTGAGAAAGGAAAGAAATGTAAAGGAAGAGGAGGAGGAGGAGGAGGAGGAGGAGGAGGAGGAGGAGGAGGAGGAGGAGGTAGTTTGTTT
>NC_059304.1:2035000-2040000 GCF_017591435.1 Portunus trituberculatus | reverse complement strand
TGTATTTTTTTTCCTGTCTGTCTTTTTTTCTCTTTTCTCCTCCTTTGTTTGCTCTCTCTCCAATACAAACACGTGTTTCTCTTTTCAAATCCCCTGCCTCCTCCTCACTCCCTCCTCTTTTTCCCTTTCTTTTTCTTATTCCTTTCTCTCCACCTCCTCTACATCACCCAACTCTCTCTCTCTCTCTCTCTCTCTCTCCTTCCCTTTCTCTCTAACTAATCCCGTTATCTCTCTCTCTCTCTCTCTCTCTCTCTCTCTCTCTCTCTCTCTCTCTCTCTCTCTCTCTCTCTCTCTCTCTCTCTCTCTCTCTCCACTTTCAGTCTGGCGTGTCCCATCTATCACTTTTCCGCGCCACCAGTGAGACACCACGATGGGAAAAGGACATAAGGTTGATCTGCAAAAGGATTGACTCTTGTAAACACCCTTGTCGAGTTTCATTATATCCTGTGTCTATTTCTTTCCCCGGGCATTTTTCTTTTTTTTTTCTTTTTTTACTTGGTGGTGTAGTATTTTTATTTCGTTTTATTTTATCTTTTTGATGATCTTCAGGTTATTTTTCTTCATCTTGTTTTTTTTTTTCTTCTTTCTTCGTGTCTTTAATTTTGTTCGTGTTCTTTACTTTTAAACATTTCATTCCTGATTTTTTGGTGTTTTTTTTTTTTTGTAATTATCTTCTGGTGGTGTTTTCCTTCTAGTCTCTTGTTGGCTTTGCTTTTTATTTTATTTCCTGTTGTGTTCAGGCAAGTCTTTCTTTTCTTAATTTTTTTCCTCTTGCGTCGAAATATCACCTTTGACTTTTTGTACTTATTATTCTGTTACGTCCAAGGGCAAGTGTGTTTTTTACAATATTTTAATTTCCTTGTCGCGATATAAGCCTCGATTTTTATTTTTCTCTTGCTTTTTCACCTACTGTTCAATCTCTGCCGCTGACACTTTCATCAGCTTGGCACGGCATTCTTTTCTACGAAGGTGAGTTAATAGTGTTTAGTGTCCGCCATTCTTCCATTCCCCTCTCCTTCGCCACTCAAATTAGTCAGCTCTCTCTCTCTCTCTCTCTCTCTCTCTCTCTCTCTCTCTCTCTCTCTCTCTCTCTCTCTCTCTCTCTCTCTCTCTCTCTCTCTCTCTCTCTCTCTCTCCCATACACACACACACACACACACACACACACACACACACACACAGAATGATTATGTTACTGAGACTGAAAGTATAAAAGGAATGTGTTTGTATGTTGATATACGTTTGACAGAGATTCATGTATATTCGTTTAATTTTCCTCTCAGTGTCCAGTCTTTACACAATGAATAGCTCAAATAACTACACCTGAATAAGAAAAAGATTACACAAGAGATTTAGCTATTCAGTTATTCATACAGATTTTGGTATTCTTTCAGTAATTTTTTTTAGCTTTTCTTTTTTTTCTTTTTTTTTATCAAAGCATTACACTAAAAGATAAAAAAAAAAAAAAAAGAAACTCACAGATATTGTCTATACATTTCAACGTGAGTGAGTTTCATATTTTTTTCAAGGATTTTTCTCTTACATGTTTCGTTTTTTCCATTTCAAAACACGGCAATACAACATCAAAGAATAGAGGAACTCGCGGATATAGTCAATAGATACCAACGTGAGCGAGTCTGAAATAAGAGTAAATATATTTTTTTCACATAACAGCTGCTTTATATCACACAATCCATTTTTCCTCTTCCCTCCTTCAAAACACTGCAATAAAAGACAAAAGAAAGAAAAAAGAGGAAAAAGATCTCACGGATGTACTATAGATTTCAATGTAAATGAGTTTAGCTTATTTTTTTCTTTCTTTTCTTTATTTTCCACACGGCTTCACACTTTTTCTCTCCCTCACGCACGGCTTTGTCTCACGTAGCCCAGGTTGGTGCTCCCCGCGTCCCTGATCGTGTCTCTCTCCCAGCGGTCCTCGGGGTTAAGGGCTCTCAGGTGGCCTTGATCCCTCTACCTTGTGCCTTTCTTCTCTCCCTCCCTTCGCCCTTTTTGTCACGTCCTCTCGCTCTGTACTCGCATCACTGTCTCCTTCAATCCCTTCCTTCATTCATATTTTTTCTTTTGCCTTTCTCTTACCTCTTGTTCTATTCATCACTGTTGTTCTCTATTATTTTTTATATTTTCAATCTCCATCCCTCTCTCCTTTATATTTCATTTTCTTTCTTCCTCTAGTCGTCATTTAATCTTCCTTATATCGTTATTTTGTTTACCTTTTTTTTATCTCTCTCTTTATCACTCTTTTCTTTCATGTATTTCTACTTTTCCTTCTTCTGTTATCATGTTTAGTTTCATTTCCCTTTTCCTTTCCTATTTAATTTCCTGTCGTATTTTTGCTCTTCCCTAATCATCATAATGTATGTATCTCATTTTGTTTTCTAGTTAATTTAGTTATGTTCATAGAGTTCCGAGAAAATTCTAATATCATTTTACATGTTTGTTTATACATATGTCAATCTGTCTGTCCATCTTTCTGTTTGTCTGTCTGTCTCCCTTTCCTCTCTCTCTCTCTTTCTTCTTTCCAGCCAGACATACCTTAACTCATAACCTATTTATATATACTTTCCCAAACCCGAGATTGTATGTACAGTAGGTTTGTTTGACCTTTACTCTCTTCTATCCAGGAATTGATTTAATTTTACTTTCAGAATAGCACACATGCAACTGAAAAGAAATGGGGACGTAGAAATATTCCCTCCTCTCTCTCTCTCTCTCTCTCTCTCTCTCTCTCTCTCTCTCTCTCTCTCTCTCTCTCTCTCTCTCTCTCTCTCTCTCTCTCTCTCTCTTAGCATTAGCTAGGAAGGACCACAAACCACGCTCCAACACGCCCCAGGGAGCAGCAAGCAGGATCGCCACAGACTAAAAGTTATACGCTGAGGAACGCCAAACATCTCCCTTAGCGGTGAGACATACAGGGCCTTCATGCCTTCGATAAATAATGGAAGAGCAGAGGACAGGCTGGAAGAGACTGGGGGAGGCTGGAGATGGTGAGGAGAGGCTTAACTTTGCTAGGGATGGAAGAGAGATAGAGAAGATAAGGTAAAGATGGGTGAAAGAAGGCTGAAAGAGGCAAGCATGGGTGTGATAATCAGGGGTTGGGTGATGGAAGGCTGTGGAAATGGGTGAGGGAAGAATGGGGAAAGCTGGAAATGTTGAAGGATGACCTGGGAAGCTTAAGTTGGGTGAAAGAAGAGTAAGAGAAGCTGGGATGGGTGAGAGGACGCTAGGAATGGGTGGGGATGGGGAACGTGTTTGTTTGGCGTGGAGGGAAGCCATGGATAAGGGCATGAAGTGATGGGAGGGGATGCGGATAGAAGGGGGATGGAAGGGAGGTATGTGTGGAGAGAGGAGATAGGAGGACAGGTGGAAAAAGCAAGGATGTGGAAGGGATGACGTGGAGAGAGAGAGAGAGAGAGAGAGAGAGAGAGAGAGAGAGAGAGAGAGAGAGAGAGAGAGAGAGAGAGAGAGAGAGAGAGAGAGAGAGAGAGAGAGAGAGAGAGAGAGAGAGAGAGAGAGAGAGAGAGAGAGAGAGAGAGAGAGAGAGAGAGAGAGAGAGAGAGAGAGAGAGAGAGAGAGAGAGAGAGAGAGACCTGCACAGGGCTGCATGCAGGAGGATGGTGGTAACCAGCAAGTGGGCCTTAAAAAAGTGGGAGGAAAGCCTGCGCCGGAAACTGTGTGGCACTGGCGTAGGAAACAAAACTTGGTGGTCTCTTGTTAAGGACAAACAAGGAACTGGCCACCAAGAATCCATCCCTCCCCTCAGCAAGCAGGACGGTACTGTCGCCACCAGCAGTAAGGAGAGGGCACAGTTGCTGGCTTCCTTGTTTGCTGGAAAAATGAAGGTCGGAATCCACAGCAGCCACCGCCTCAGCTGGTCCAGCAATGTGAGAAGACTGTCACCATGGTGGAGGTGACGCATCAGCAGGTGAAGCGATTATTGCGGGGCTGGACACACAGAAAGCCACCGGCCCTGATGACATCAGCCCGCACCTGCTGAAGCGATGCTCCCAGGAACTGGCTGCCCCTCTCACCCAAGTCTTCACAACTTGTGTACGGGAAAACGTCTGGCCTTCAGTGTGGAAGGAGGCTCGAGTAGTTCCGTACACAAAAAGCTCCAGGACGGACCCAAAAAACTACAGACCCATATCCCTGTTGTCAGTGGTGGGTAAAGTGTTTGAGAGGGTCGTGGCAGAGGTGGTGTGTAGCCATCTCAAGGACAATGCCCTCCTCTCAGACCAACAGTTTGGGTTCAGACCTGGAAGGTCAACCTCCGACCTAATGATGCTTCTCACCAGGCATTGGCAGGACGCCCTCGACGACGGCAAGGACACTATAGTGGTTGCTTTGGACATAGCAGGAGCTTTTGATAAAGTATGGCACAACGGATTACTAGAAAAGCTTCGTGCTAAAGGCATCCAGGGTGGCTTGCTACGACTCTTGGGAAATTACCTGCAGGACAGAAGCCTCAAGGTGGTTGTCAACGGGCAAACATCTGAGTCCCTGCCTGTGGAGGCATCAGTGCCACAGGGTTCAATTCTTGGCCCACTCCTGTGGAATATCTACGTGGATGATCTTCTCCAGCTACTGCCAGGAGTCATGGCCTATGCTGATGACTGCACCCTCTCCTATACCTATCCACGCCAGGACAGTGGGCGGGCTGCTGAGGCCATCAATCAGCAGCTACGAGTGATAAAGGAGTGGGGTGCTCGCTGGCAAGTGACATTCGCGCCGGAGAAGACACAAGCAATGGTTGTCTCTCGGTCCCCAGCCGCCATGGCAGCAATGGCAGGAAAGTTGTCTTTTGGCGCTGCTGCTCTCCCACTCAAGATGACGTCAAGATACTTGGAGTGGAGGTGGATCGAGGGCTGAGGTTTGACAGGCATGTCAAAACCATTGCCAAGAAAGCCTCTCACAGGATCTCCGCTCTCAGAAGGATCGCCAGTTTCCTCGACAGGAAGGGAGACTGCTGCTGTACAAGGCAC
>NC_059304.1:2017500-2027500 GCF_017591435.1 Portunus trituberculatus | reverse complement strand
TTCACGATCACACACACACACACACACACACACACACACACACACACACACACACACACACACGTAACTTATATAAACACAAACAAAAATACACAGTGGGTGAACCTAACCACAAACATAAACAAACTGAGGAAAAGAAACACACACACACACACACACACACACACACACACACACACACACACACACGTTTCTGTTTCCAAAGGTAATTTCTCTCTATCATACTGTATCTTAATTTCTACATAATTATCTTATTTTCACCTCCTATACTTTTCTTTCCACAAAGAATGACGAAGTGTGTGTGTGTGTGTGTGTGTGTGTGTGTGTGTGTGTGTGTGTGTGTGTGTGTGTGTGTGTGTGTGTGTGTGTGTGTGTGTGTGTGTGTGTGTGTGTGTGTGTGTGTGTGTGTGTGTCTTTACCCTACCTTACTTTCACACCTGGAAATAAGAACTTAATTAAATATCCTCAAACCAGTAGTTTCGTTATAAATTATGTGTTGTTTTCTTTATCCTCTGGTGGTCGATTATCTCTCTCTCTCTCTCTCTCTCTCTCTCTCTCTCTCTCTCTCTCTCTCTCTCTCTCTCTCTCTCTCTCTCTCTCTCCTTTTTTTTCTCCCTCTGCTCACTTTGATTATCATCCCTTGTTCCTCTTCTCCGCCCGTCTAATCATGTCATCTACCTCCTCTTTCTCGTCTTTCATCATTATTTTCACCATTTTCCTCCTCCACCTCCTGTATTAATATCTGCTTCTTCTCCTCCTCCTTTGTCTCCTTCTCTCCTTCCTCCTCATCTTCTCTCACGTCTTGTATCATCTCTTTGTCCGCTTTTACTTTTTCGTCCTTCTCCGTCTCTTCTTCTTCCTCTTTCTTCATTTCAACTTTTTCCTTCTCTTTTTCCTCCTCTGTTATTACTTCTTTGTCCTCCTCCTCCTTCTCCTACTACTCCTCCTCCTCCTCCTCCTCCTCCTCCTCCTCCTCCTCCTCCTCCTCCTCCTCCTCCTCCTCCTCCTCCTCCTCCTCCTCCTCCTCCTCCTGCTCCTCGTCCACGTCCTCCTCCTCCTGCTCCTCGTCCACGTCCTCCTCTTGCTGCACCTCCGTCATTTCCTTCGTCTCTTGTTACTTCTCCTTCATCATAATCACCCTTCTAGCGTTTCTCCTCTTGCAATTGCGTCTTCTTCTCAAACCCTCTCTTTATACTCTCCTTCCTCCACCTCGCCCTCCTCTACCCGACGGCCCTGGAGGAGAAAAGCAGGAGGCACGCGGCGGAGATAACAGGCGACTGTTCTCCCCACCTTCCCATCAAAGGGTAAGAAGTGTTAGGTTACGCGGGTTGAAGAAGCCGCGGC
Organism: Portunus trituberculatus; assembly: GCF_017591435.1. Lineage (NCBI taxonomy): Eukaryota > Metazoa > Arthropoda > Malacostraca > Decapoda > Portunidae > Portunus > Portunus trituberculatus. Next base: position 2,026,156 of record NC_059304.1, on the reverse strand, counting down.
GTGATGAACAGAAGGTGAAGGTGAGCTGAGAGAGTGGATAGGTGAAGGTGTGAGTGTGTGGAAGGGTGTAGATTGGATGGAGATACGTGGAGATGGGTGGATGGATGCGTAAAGGGATGGTGGAGGTGGTAGGTTAATGTGAACGAGTAGACAGGTTAGGTTATAGGTTATAGGTTAGGTTAGGTATGTTTATAATGGAAAAAAAAACTTGAAGGTGGGAAAGCAGTACATGTAGTGAAGGGAGTAACAGTCAAGTAATGGTGTAGATAGTGTGGAAGCAGGGGAATTAGATAGCAAGGTCAGGAGGAGGAGGAGTTGATGGGTTACGATCAGGTTAAGATGGAGGAAGGTGGATGGAGGAAGGGGAAGGGGACTTATGGACAGGATGGTAAGTGTGGCGGGGTTTGGTGGGTGTGGTGTGGACAGGTATGATTGATTGGATAGTTGGTGAGGTAGGTAGATATGGGATGAGAGAGAGAGAGAGAGAGAGAGAGAGAGAGAGAGAGAGAGAGAGAGAGAGAGAGAGAGAGAGAGAGAGAGAGAGAGAGAGAGAGAGAGAGAGAGAGAGAGAGAGAGAGAGAGAGAGAGAGAGAGAGAGAGAGAGAGTAAAAAAGCGGAAAAGTTTACGAAAGAAGAAGAGAAAGTTGGAAAGATAAGAAAACTAGTTACAAGAATGAGACAAACAAAGAAAAGAGAAGAGAGACCACAGGGAAACATTGCAGGAACATCGAGAGTGAAATAAGATTTTGAGCCAATAAATAAATAAATATGTAACAAGATAGATGTAAATAAATTGAGAAGAAAGAATAAGTCAAGCTAGAAAAACAAACTAAAAAAGGATAAACATTAGTGACAAAATAAAGGAATAAAAGAGAAACAACACCAATAGAAAGAGAGAAAAAAAAAAAAAATGAGACGACAAACGAAAACAACCAAAAAAAGAAGACAGAAAACACATAATGATGACAAGACCCATAACAACCTGGACTAATAGGCGCGAGAGAGAGAGAGAGAGAGAGAGAGAGAGAGAGAGAGAGAGAGAGAGAGAGAGAGAGAGAGAGAGAGATGCGTCGTCTTTCATAGCTGACACAAACAGATAATAGTCTCCTCTCTCTCTCTCTCTCTCTCTCTCTCTCTCTCTCTCTCTCTCTCTCTCTCTCTCTCTCTCATCTCATCTATACTTCCACCGATAACGAACATCTTATTGAAACGCGGATGAGTGAAAGATAAGCCAGTGAAGCCAATTAATTAATGCACGCAGGTAATACAGGTAATGGAGTGTTTTTACTTTCACCTGGCGGAGACGATGTGCTGCTGCTAATTAACTCTTCCCTCAGGTAGGCGAAGGTAAGCTCGTACCCGGCGCCTCTTATGGTGGTAATCAGCGAGGAGAGCCTAGGATTTCCGACCATTATGAGTGAATCTTGCGTATTAGTGAGTGCTTTTAAGGAAGGGAAGGAGGGAAGGGATGGGAGGAGAGGGAAGGGATGGGAGGGGAGGGTTGGGAAGGGATGGGAGGGAGGAGAGGGAAGGGATGGGAGGGTTGGGAAGGGATGTGATGGGAGGGAGGTAGAGAGAGAGAGGAAAAGTGTGTTAATGTTTGTTTAGTTAAGCGAAGGAAAGAAAGATGGAGAGAGATATATAGAGACAGAGAGAAGAAAGCATGTAAGTAATGTCTCTGTCTCTGTCTGTCTGTCTGTCTGTCTGTCTGTCTGTCTGTCTGTCTGTCTGTCTGTCTGTCTCTCTCTCTCTCTCTCTCTCTCTCTCTCTCTCTCTCTCTCTCTCTCTCTCTCTCTCTCTCTCTCTCTCTCTCTTCATTTTATCTTTATTCATTTTATCTTAAACCTCATTCCTTACATCCAATGGGAAGTTGACGAGAGGGAGAAGGAAGAGGAAAAGGAAGAAGAAGAGGAAGAGAGGAGGAGGAGGAGGAGGAGGAGGAGGACCTTGATGACGAGAGGAAAGAAGAAAAAAGACGATGAAATTTTATTAGATCTCTTTGTCTCTTCGTTTGTCTGTTTGTTAAGTGGAGATGTCTTCGTTTATCCCGGAGTCTATCTGGGTGCTACTATAGTGTGAGGTCTACCCCAATACGTCGTCTACTCAGCTGCAGCGCGGAGGTCCACCATGCCGCTCCCCTCACGTGGCCATCAGGTCAGAGGAGGTGTGTGAAGCCATTGTTTTTCATGAACGAAAAGGGAAGATGGTTGGAACAAACGATAACCCCATTCAAATTGACGAGGCATGATTTGCTGGTCGACGGAAGTACAACAGTGGAAGGATGTTGAATGAAGGCAACACTCCTCTCTCCGAAGACAGTGATGCGGAACAAGAAAACAATAGAATCCAAGGACTTAGAATTGACGGGCTTTGAGTTTTTGATCTCAAACAAAGCTCAGACTGTCGGTACTTGTGGGTAAAACGGCGTGATCAGAACAATCTAAGTATAATCCCTGTTACTGAAAGAGAGTGTGCAAATGGTTCGGTGATACATTCTGATGAGTGGTGTGCTTAATTAAAGTAATCTAAATACCATGAGTTACCAACATTCAAAAGTGAATTACAGCTACATTATGACGATACAGCGACAAGAGGCAATTGAGCGGTCGTGGTTGGATGCTCAAACGATGATTCTCAAGAAGATGAGAGGTGTTGGTAGTCAGCTGTTCCAATCATATTTTGATTATTTTTACTGGAAGATGATGAGAAAAAAACTCCAATGATCTTTTCGTGTCATTCCTAGAAGATATACGAAGTGTTTATTGCTAGAATGTACGTATTGTATTTGATAGCATGTTTATTTATAACGCTCTGCCTTCATTACATATATAAAGAGTATATAGATATATAAATGATAATATAAGGTTTAAATAAATAGTAAACACATGCAATATTATATATAGCCTATAGTTCGATCCTGCGTGCACCTCACGCTACAGTTCAAACGGGAAGACCTCACGCTATACTGAGGTAGACCTCACGCTATAGTAACACCTCTAAATGTTAATTACTCTCTCTCTCTCTCTCTCTCTCTCTCTCTCTCTCTCTCTCTCTCTCTCTCTCTCTCTCGTTTTCCTCAATTACCGGTTAATTTTGTACAGAGAGAGAGAGAGAGAGAGAGAGAGAGAGAGAGAGAGAGAGAGAGAGAGAGAGAGAGAGAGAGAGAGAGAGAGAGAGAGAGAGAGAGAGAGAGTAATTAACAAAACCATTGCCAAGAAAGCCTCTCACAGGATCTCCGCTCTCAGAAGGATCGCCAGTTTCCTCGACAGGAAGGGGAGACTGCTGCTGTACAAGGCACAGGTGCGGCCCCACCTTGAGTACGCAGCTCTCTCCTGGATGTCCTGTGCCGCCACACACAGAAGGAGACTGGACAGCATCCAACGCCGCGCCATACGGCTAGTAGATGCTGCAATACCACCTCACCCAGAGCCTGAGCGTCCTCTTGATTCACTGGAACACCGCAGAGACGTGGCGGCGATCGTAGTGTTCCATAAGGCACAGGTGCAAAGAGTGCCACATCTGGCAGGGCTGCGTCATCCTCTAAGAGTCACCGCACGGAGCACGAGAACGGTGCTCAATGGTGGTGACGCCGTAGAGGTGCCGCGATCCCACGGGTGTCAGCATCAACGCACCTTCGCAGGACGCGTCTCCAGGATGTGGAACTTGTTCACGGCCGCGGTGCCTCACGTCCAGGAGATGAACACTCACAGTGTCAAACTGATGGCACATAAGTGGAGACAGACACTGCCAACTCCTCTGACACTCTTTGTGACGTGACACTCAGTGTAGTGCAGTGCGTGAATAGTGCTAGTGAAGTGAAACGAATAGTGCTCCATTTACATGCTGACCATCTTGTATATTATCTATTTTTAAGTCTTGTAAATATTGTAGAGAAATAGATTGTAGTACCCTTAGAATAGGTAGCACACGACAGTGCGCCTTTGGGTACATGTTCTTTGTATAAAGTTATGTTTAAATAAAAAAAAGAGAGAGAGAGAGAGAGAGAGAGAGAGAGAGAGAGAGAGAGAGAGAGAGAGAGAGAGAGAGAGAGAGAGAGAGAGAGAGAGAGAGAGAAATTATGTAAGAAGTCCAAAAAGACAAGAAGAAAATGAGGAGGAGGAGAGAAACAAGGAGAAGGAGGAGGAAGAGGAGGAGAGGAAAGAGGACATCGAAAAGGTGAAAGAGCGTTGTTTTTTCCTTCCTTCTCTTCTTTCTCTTCCTCTTCCTCCTCCTCTTCTTCCTCCTCCTCTTCCTCCTCCTCCTGTTTGTTATGCTCCTCAAGGGAACCTTTAAACGGATCCACTTCCATAGAGCCTTAGTCCAAAGGATCCACGGAGCCTTCGTTACTCTCTCTCTCTCTCTCTCTCTCTCTCTCTCTCTCTCTCTCTCTCTCTCTCTCATATTTCAATCTTCCATCTTTCTCTCTCCATGATTGCCTTGTCTTCCTACTGTGTGTGTATCTGTCAGTCGGTCAATAGTCTCTCTCTCTCTCTCTCTCTCTCTCTCTCTCTCTCTCTCTCTCTCTCTCTCTCTCTCTCTCTCTCTCTCTCTCTCTCTCTCTCTCTCTCTCTCTCTCTCTCTCTCTCTCTCTCTCTCTCTCTCTCTCTCTCTCTCTCTCTCTCTCTCTCTCTCTCTCTCTCTCTCTCTCTCTCTCTCTCTCTCTCTCTCTCTCTCTCTCTCTCTCTCTCTCTCTCTCTCTCTCTCTCTCTCTCTCTCTCTCTCTCTCTCTCTCTCTCTCTCTCTCTCTCTCTCTCTCTCTCTCTCTCTCTCTCTCTCTCTCTCTCTCTCTCTCTCTCTCTCCTCCTCCTCTCTCTCTCTCTCTCTCTCTCCTCTCTCTCCTCCTCTCTCCTCCTACTCCTCCTCCTCCTCCTCCTCCTCCTTTGCCTAATAAGGAAGCAGGAAAGGAGGCGAGAGAACAGCTAAGAAGAGACGAACAATGAATACCTGCAAAAAAAAATGTGTTAATGATTTTGGCAGGTGTATTGTTGTAGGTGGTGGTGGTGGTGGTGGTGGTGGTGGTGGTGGTGGTGGTGGTGGAGGAAGAGGGGGATATGGTAGGCACTGGTAGAGGAAGAAGTAAAGGAAAAAAAGGAAAGGGAGTAGGTGGAGGATAAGAAGTTGAATAAGAAGTAAGACAAGGAGGAGAAGGTTTTACAAGAGGATTACAAAGGATCAACCAGACAGCAACAGACCTTTAGGCTCCGGCAAGGCTGTTAGATCACTGCTTTCACTTACTAATAAGGGAAATGATTGAACAGTAACGCAGAAAAGAAGAAGAAGAAGAAGAAAAGGAAGAGGAAGAGGAAGAGGAAGAGGAAAAGGAAGAAGAAGAAGAAGAAGAAGAAGAAGAAGAAGAAGAAATGGAGGAGGAGGAGGAGGAGGAGGAGGAGGAGGAGGGAAAACGAAGAGAAAGGAGAGGCTTTACCAGTAAATAGGAGGATTAGGCATTGTGACAAATTGATCTGCCAGCGACCCTTGGTGAGTACAGAGCTGGTTGTGAGGGATGGCGAAACGCTCTCCCCCGCATCCATCTTCCAGTACCTACTTTTTCCCCTCTTCCATCATCCATATCTATCTTCTACCTATCTACTATTTCCCCTTTTTCATCCCCCCTTTCCATTTTCTGTCTATCTCCTTTTCCCTCTTTCATTTTCCCTGTCCATCTTCTACCTATCTTATTTTCCCCCTCATTCATCCTCCCTGTGCATTTCCTACCTATCTACATTTTTCCCTCTTTCATCTTCTTTCTCTATCTTTCTACCTATCGAATTTTCCCCTCTTTCCTGTCCATTTCTTTTATCTATTATCTTCATTCCCTCTTTCTTTATTCCTGTCCATCTTCTAATTATCTACTTTTGCTCCTTTTTCATCCGCCCTATCCTTTTCCTATCCATCTCCTTTTCCCCTCTTTCATTCTCCCTGTCCTATTTACATTTTCCCCTTTTATGAGTCCTTTCCATCTACTTTTCCCCTTTTCATATCCCCTGTGCATTTCCTGCCTATCTATCTACCTTTCCCCCTTTTTCATTTGCTCTGTTCATCTTCCTCCCTATCTTCTTTTTCTCCTTTTTTAATTCCCCTGTCCATTATGTGTCTATCTAGTTTCCCCTCTCATTCTTCCTGTACATTTCCTACCTATCTTTTTTTTGTCTTTCATCTCTATACATCTATCTACTTTTTCCCTCTCTTACCTTCTACTTTTTCCCCTCTTTCATTTTCCCTCTGTGCATTTCTATCTATCTTTTTCCCTTCTTTTATCATCCCTGTCCATCTTCTACCTATTTACTTTTTTCTTCTTTCATTCTCCTTTTCCATCTTTTATCTATCATCTATAATATTTTTTCCTCTCTGCCTATCTTCCTACTGTCTTTTTTATTTCCTTCCATTTCTGTCGTATTTTCCATTTTCTCCCTATCCATCTTCTTATTACCTATCTACTTTTTCACTCATTCTTCACGTGATTTTTTTTTTTTTATTTTCCCTCAGTCTCCTCTGCTATCTACTTTTTTTCCTCTTTTTTTTGTCACATTTTTCTTTTTTCTCCCTTTTCATTTCTTTATCTGCTTTTTTTTCCTCGAATTTTCCTCTACACTGCTCCGTTTTTTCCTTACTTTTTCCCTTTTCTTGTTCTCTTTTTTCCTCTTCCCTCCCAATTGCTCCCTATCTTGCTCCACTTTCTTCCTAATTCCTTCTTTTTTTCTTCTTTTCTTCCAACTGTTCCTTTTTTTCCCCTTCAATTTCCTTCCCCATGCTTCCCTTTTATTTCTTCTTTCCTCTCGTATTGTTTCCCATTTCCCTTTAATTTCCCCTCCAATGCTCCCTTTCTTCTTACTTTTCCATCGCTATGTCCTTTTTTTTCTACCCAATTTTCCTTTAATTTCCCCTCCAATGCTCCCCTTATTTTTACTTTTCCATTTCCATGTTTTTTATCCCTTCCAGCTTTTTCCTAACTGTTTATTTTTCCCCTCTCCTCCCTCATTTTCTACATCCCTCTTATCTCCTTCCTCTGTTATCTCCCCTTGTTCCTCTTTACCCTTTATTGCTTCCTTTTATCCTCTCTTTCTTTCCTCCACCCCCTCTCTCCTCCCTCCTCCTTTTCTTGTCCTTTACAACTCTTTTTTTTTTTTCTTCCCTGCAACACTCTAGTCTGCCATTCATTCCCTCCTTCCGTATTTTATCCTCTCTTTCATTCTCTCTCTCTCTCTCTCTTTATCTCTTACGTGCATCCATCCTTACCATCTATTTCTCTATCTCTCTCTCTCTCTTTCCTCTATCGTAAATTTTTCTTCCCTGTGTGTGCCGGATTTCTCTAAGTCATGTATTGTAAGTTTCCTTCCTCCATCCATAACGCTTCATCTCCTTCCCTCCCTCGTCTCTCTCCCTCCCTCAGTATTATTTTTATCATTTGTCTTGTTCAGTTTCCCTTCCCATATTTCATACAAGGAGAGTATTTGATGTATGGTGTGCTTTTTTCATTTTTTTTATTAGTTTGTGTATTTTACTATCAATTTATAAAGGTCGTGGTTGTGTGGTGGTATGGTGCGATGTGGCCTGGTGTGGTATGTGTGTGTGGTGTGTGTGTGGTGTGTGTGAGGTGTGATGTGGTGTGGTGTGGTATCGCGTAGATAGTGTAATTGGTCGTGGTGGGGTGTGTGTGTGTGTGTGTGTGTGTGTGTGTGTGTGTGTGATTCACTGTTTGATCTGCTGCAGTCTCTGACGAGACAGCCAGACGTTACCCTACGGAACGAACTCAGAGCTCATTATTTCCGATCTTGGGATAGGTCTGAGACCAGGCACACACCACACACCGGGACAACAACTCCTCGTGTGTGTGTGTGTGTGTGTGTGTGTGTGTGTGTGTGTGTGTGTGTGTGTTCCAGTAGCCTCCTACATAAAAGTGACAATTTACGACAAAATAAAAAAAAAAGGAGAGGAAAAAGTAAAAAAAAACAATTAACTTTCTGGACTTCTAACTCGTGCACTGCTTCAAAGGGGAGTGGCAGAAACGAGGTAAATTGGCTTTCACCTTTTGGTTCTTATATTTCCTTAACTCTTTTTTTTTCTTTTTTTCTCCACGGATAAAAAAAAAAAAAAGTCTATCACCTCCTACTTCTTCTTTTATCTTTACTTCTTTTCCTTAACTTTCTCAACGAATAAAACAATGAAATAGATATGAGAAAAGAAGTAAATGTTTAAAATGGTTTCTTTGTTCTGCGTTTGGGTTGCAGGCATTTTCTACACACGCAGTTGCGGAGAATAGAATAAAAGTGAAAAAAAAATTAAAAGCACCATCAACTTCTTAACTCCTTCAGTACGGGGATGCATTTTTACCTTGCGATTTGTGTGCGATCAGACCATTTTATTTACATTAGGAAGGGTCTATGGAGGTCGGAAAATATATGGCCAGAGTCTTCACTATTCTAATCCCCACAAAAGTTTCTGAAGCTGTATAGAATCACCAAATAATAAATAGAATAAATATGAAAATGTGTCATGATACTGAAAGGGTTAAAGGCTTGCTATTAACAATATCTATTTGAAAAAAAATGTATTGGTTATAGAAGACAAAAGTAAAAGCGAACTCAGTAGCGAGCCACGCCTTGCAATGACAGGGCAGCTTCGCGTCACCTCGAGTGACACACAGAGTTGTGACACT
>NC_059304.1:2000000-2007500 GCF_017591435.1 Portunus trituberculatus | reverse complement strand
GTGGAGCCGAAAAAAATATAATGAGGAATGAGCGAAAAATAGAAAAGAATAACGGACAAAAAACAAATCAAAAAGAAGAAAAAAGTGGGATGACATGAAAAAGGAAAGGAAAAAAAGAAGGAGAGGAAATGTGTAGGTTGGTAGGAAAGAAAACTACAATGACGTGGGATAAAAGGAAGAGAAAAAAAAAACATGAAATTAGAAAGAAAAGAAGAACTGGAAGAAAAGCGAAATTGAAAGGAAAACGAAGGAAAAGGAGCCAGAAGAGAGAGAGAGAGAGAGAGAGAGAGAGAGAGAGAGAGAGAGAGAGAGAGAGACGGTGTTCACTTTAGGTCAGCGAGTCACGGCTTGAAGTGAGGACATGCACGGCTGGAATTCAAGTCACACACACTCACATAACTCCCCGTCATGAACTTACACTTGAGACTTTTAACTTGCCTTGGTTTTACTGCACCTTATTGCACCACCCCCACCCCTGGTACATGCACACATACACACACTCCTCGCCCTTTGCGTCTCGTGTATAAGGAAAACTCTAGGTAAGAATAAGGAGAAGGTTAAGCAGCTATACAGTGCTTCCTCTCCATACACACACTCCTGCTATTGCTTCTCTTTGTGTTGTATTCCTTACTCTTTGTCTCTCACGTACAGAACAATACTTGACGACTAAAGGAGGAGCTTCACAGTGTCTTGAATATCCTACAAGTTTCCTTATCATTGCTTGCCTATTGTTATTCTTTCTTTAATCTGTCATCACTGCTTCTTTTCTTTTCTTTTTTTTTTTTTTTTTTACGTTTTGTTTCTTACGTGTGAGGGACGCTGAGAGGATGAAGAGGAGGAAAAGAAGAATGTGTGCAGTATCTCCAATCATCTCCTCACTATTCACGAGTCTGTTATTGTTTTGTCTTTGATTTTTCAGGTGTAAAGATGGATAGGTAAGGACGAACAGATGTGACATTACAGTACGCGTATTTCTATCCACTTACGTACTATAGAAACACTCCTATTCTCTATCTTCGTCTCATACATAGGACAGGTAAAACGAATAGGTACAACATTACAATACTTGTCTTTCTATCAACTTACGTACCTTAGAAACACTCCTAATCTCTAACTTTGTCTCATACATGTAAAGAAAACTAAAGACTGGAATAAAAAATAGAAAATTATGTAAAAAACTAATCAAAAGAACGAGAGAAAAAAAAAAGGCCTCGCTTAATTGCCGCTCTTCAGGAAGTTGACAAATTCAAAAACTGTCTTCTCTGTGACACGTGTCTTTCATACATAACAGGCGCCGGGGAGACGGAAAGTTACTATTCACGGTAAAGATTAATACAAGTGGAGTAATATGATTCCCTTCTCGGTAAAGTAACGGAGAGGAAGTGGAAATTAAGACGCGAATGAACTGCTGTAAAGATTTAGAGAGGCACGGCGATATGACTCTCTTCTCGGTACAATAGCGAAGAGTAGGTAATCTGTAGTGAAAATAAATAATAGAAGTGCCTTAGTGTGACAATCTCGGTAAGGTAGGATCAAAGAGGAGGTAGACATTAAGACATGAGCGAAATGTGATAAATACTAACAGAGGTACGGCAATATGACACTCTTCTCAGTAAAATAACAAAGAATAGGTAAAGATTAAAACAACAGTAATCTGTGTTGAAGATTTATAGAGGTGCCTTAGTGTGACATTCTTCTCAGTAAGGTTAATCAAAGAGGATGGTGAGGATTAACAAACAAAGACGCTGTGGTTAGTTATGATACACAATAAAGGTCACTACCGGTGTGTTAGTGTGACCTTCTCCACAGTAAGGTCATCGGAAGCAGGTAAAGATTATTGCATTATGGTGATTTAGAATACATTATAAAAATACAGTTTAGCTAATTATGACATTCTCTCCAGCAAGGCAACGGAAAAGGAAGGTAAGGGTTAATATTGTGAGTCAGCGGATACAGAGGAGGCTTAAAAGACCCTCCTTAGACCGTCATTAGAATAGGATGAGTCCCAGATACCTTCATTAAAATTCCTTCATGGTTCGTGTCAATATTCTTGATTAAAAAGTGACAGGAAGTGGCGAGAATTGATTTGTGGCACATTTTATACAATAGCTTCCTTCTTTACGTCTCTGAAACCTATGGGACAGTATATTTGTGACGGTTATTGTTTATACTCTCCAATAAAAGATTTCGGGAAGTGATGGGGGGTTGATTTCCGGGACATTTAGTGCAGTACCTTCCTTACACACTGATTAATTTGTAGCGGTATATCTGTAGAGGTTACTGTTTATATTTGTAGTGTTTAGTGTAGTATTTCCCCATTATGAGAGTTAATGTAGCACCTTCCTAGCCTTTGCGGAAGGAGATTACAGCCCCTTCAGCCCCACTAGACACAGCTGATGACCTTTCGCGACTCACTGGTTAGCAATCGAAGACGTGAATGGGGCGGACCAGTGTGGAGCGAACCAGCAATGAGAGACTTAACGGGCAAGGTGAGTGTCGTATGAAAATAGCCATAAAACTGATACTAATGGATATACGAAGGCTCAGATCTACAGGAAGTGTGTGAAGTGTAAAGAAAAGATGTACAGAGACGGACGATGAAGATAAAAGTAGAGACAGACGGACACACACACACACACACACACAGACACAGCGTCCCCCTTTTACGGAAATGAAAGGCGCAGAATCCTTAATGAACGACGCCACTAAATCGTTGGTTCTAACTTTACCAATCTCGAAGTAACAAGTCCTCAGCTTCCCCAAAACAGACACAGTGACCTTTAGCCACCACCACCACCACCACCACCACCACCACCACCACCACCACCGCTCCCTCTTTCCAACATCTCCCTCTTTCAGTGTAGTACAAGGGCGGTGGCGTAAATGTCAGGTGTGTGTGTGTGTGTGTGTGTGTGTGTGTGTGTGTGTTGTATTACCAGGTGTGTGAGGATGGAGAGTGATGGGGGCCAGTAGACGAGGTTTCGTCTTTTTATTAATATATATTTGTTACTTCACGTATGTTAGAGAGGATGGCACTGTAGGTTATCACGAACAGGACTTTAAAGGGCTAGAAAGGTCTGGTCGTGTTACTGTGCTTGGTCTTTCTTTTGCGTTTTAGTGGTGTTATTGGTGGAGATACTGGTGATAGTGGTGGTGATGGTGATGTGTTTCTAAACTAAGATGATTCAGTCTGGTCAGAATGTGTTAAGTTATTGAAACATCTATTTACCTACCTATCAATCCATCTATCTCTCTATCTATCTGTCAGTCTACCTGCTAATCTCCCTATCAAATGCCGTCTTCAGTCAGAACATTCAGACTAAGCGGTTTTGCAGTTTTCGATGTGAATTAGTGTCTCAAAACGCCACATACTGCAACATATTTCACCACCACACCTCTATAGTCCTTAATGCACCGCTGCAGTGACGTGGTGGGAGAAGAAGCGGCCGGGAAGTGACTTAAACCTCTCTCCACGGGCAGACTTACACACATATTTCACGACTCAGCTGGATAGACGACATTTTTCAGTCACACACCAGACTCCACAGCTCTCCACGCGACAACTCCCACCCATCACTACCCGCCGCGCCGCTTGTGTCCAATATTCCTCGATAAAAGTTGGACTTCAAAAGCAAATGTGTGCGATATTGGCTCTCAAATAGCGGTAGATGACTAGAATGTACATGGTAATCAGATCGTTCCAATTCAATAGCTCGTTGTGAAGTTAAAAGAGGGATTTAAGAGAAGATTAGTCAGATTTATGGATAGGAATAATTTTTGCCTTTCTTTTCTTTCTTTTTTTTTTAGTATAGAGAGATTACCATGTGAAGGTCTGCTGGTTTCTTACATATTCCCTTTATGTTCCTAACTATTTGCTCTCATGAACCTGAACGTTTGGATGAAGAGAATATAAAATGCGCTAACACTCGTGCCAAAATGATGAACGAAGCAGGCAAGCAGGCAAGCAGGCAGGTAAAGGTGGGAGAGCAGACAGACAGAGAGGCGATGAAGCATAGAAGGAAGCAGACAGCAAAACTAGACTTCATTTAGTGTGCAAACTGCTGCATAAGAGCGCCATGTCCTGCCCCAGAGAAGGCGGTGAAAGGCTGGAAGGACACTCGAGTTGGAGGAGGAAGACAAGTGGAGGAGTTGAAGGCGAAAGAATATATTGTAGCATCTTTCAGCCGTTCCCATCATCCCTCACTACCCCAGACCTTCTCCAACCATTCCTCACCACTCTCCCTCACCTCCACCATACCATCCATCCATCCCCTATTAACAGTACCATCCCAGGGCCTCCTTCCTCTACTTCCCTGAATTTAGACACCATTTCTCCAATAAGGACACAAGCGTTAAGGGATTTTAGGAACTTTTACGCTTTTACCATAATCTCTGACGTCAGCCTCGCCTCGCCTCGCCTCGCCTCGCCCCGCACCTGCCTGTTATGTTTCCTCGTTTTCTTTTTCAATTACTTTCTGTTTGTCCTGCGTTTTAGTTCAGTTTTCCCTTTGTGTATTCGAGTTATGTTGTTGATATTCGATATGTGGTGAGTGTGTTGTTTTTTCTCTTCTTTCTCTCTCTACTTCTCTTATTTATTTCTCTTTTCTTTCTCTCCCGTTCTCTTGTTTCTCTCGCTCTTTCACTTCTCATCTCTTTTTACTTTCAAGCATTATTTCCTTCCTTTATCTATTTTTGTCATTTTCTTTCTTTCATTTTCTCTCTCTCTCTCTCTCTCTCTCTCTCTCTCTCTCTCTCTCTCTCTCTCTCTCTCTCTCTCTCTCTCTCTCTCTCTCTCTCTCTCCATCTATAATCTTCCTCCATTACGTTAATTGCCCTTCCCTCCATCTACTTATCAATATTCCTCCTATCTACTCTTTATCTTTATACTCCCATTCTTCTTCATTCCTCTCTCTCTCTCTCTCTCTCTCTCTCTCTCTCTCTCTCTCTCTCTCTCTCTCTCTCTCTCTCTCTATCTATCTCTCTCCTTCTCTCCATCCATCTTTCCTCTCTCGCTTCTCTGCCAATCCTCCTTCCTCCTTCCTCTTCCTTCCTTCACTCCTTTCTTCATCCTCCACTTATCTTCCAACTTTGCCTCCATCTTTCCATCTTTATTTTTTTCCTTCCCTTCTTCTTCTTTCTCTCAAAGATAAGGATTTTTCTTTATTTGAGGAAAAAAACTGACACCTTTTTTCCTTTTTTTTTCCCTTCCTCTTATTTTTTTTGTGTTGTGTATAATTGTTCCTACTTTCCCTTTGTCGCTTTTATTCCCTTCCCTTTCTATTCTATCTTTGCTTTTTCTTTCATTTTCTTTGTTTCTCTTTCTTTTTCCTTGCCTTTAATTTTGCGTGGCTTGTTTTGTATATTTTTTTCTTGTTTTTTCTCTCTCTTTTCATTCCATATTGTCTCTTATTCGTTACCTTTTTTGGCCTTATTTCCTCCTTGTTTTCTTTCGATTTATTTATTTTATCTTATTTTTCAGCGTGTCCACAAGCTTTCCCTTTATCTCTTATCTCTTTCCTTCCTTCTTTCTTTCTTCCTCTTTCTTCCTTTGCTCTTATCCTAATCCTTCTTCCCCCAGTAAATATTTCTCTCTCTCTCTCTCTCTCTCTCTCTCTCTCTCTCTCTCTCTCTCTCTCTCTCTCTCTCTCTCTCTAATCCGGACTCATTTGCATTCCTTTGTCCATTTGACGCTTAATCTTGTCCTTCTGAGAGAGAGAGAGAGAGAGAGAGAGAGAGAGAGGATTGAGACACACAGGAAGTTAACTAATGAGAAAGACGGGAGCTAAATTATCCTCTCCTTTTTTCTCTCTCTCTCTCTCTCTCTCTCTCTCTCTCTCTCTCTCTCTCTCTCCTTCCCTCTCCTCTCCCACCACTCCCCTTTTGAGCTATTACAGAAAACGAAGAAGTCCCCCCTCTCACGGACACTGCAGGGAAAGAAAACGGGCTCAGGTGACCATTACCTAAGCACGGGTGACCGCTGCTGACGATAATGAAGGTATGAAGGAAATGGAACACGAGGAAGGGAGGAAACAAGATGAGAAAGACGAAAAGGGAAGAGAAAACCAGGAGAGAAGAAACGTAGAAAAAAGAAAAGACAAGGGAGGAGAGAATAAAAGAAGAGAAAGGAGATATTGGATAAAAGACACGGAGGAAGTTAGAGAAAGATAAAAAGATAAGAAGGAAGGGAAGGAAGGAAGAAAGTAAAGATGAACTAGGAGAGAAAAAAAAAGTAAGGAAGGGTGGAGTTAATAGAAGATGAGGAAGAAGGGAGGAGAGATGGAAAGCAAAAGAAAAATTGAGAAGAAGAAAAAGGGAGAAGTAGAACAAAAGATAAAAAAAACGAAGAAGGAAACGAAGGAAGAGCAGAAAAAAAAGGTAGAAGGAAAGAAAGGAGGGAAGGAAAGACGAAGAAGGGAAAGAAATGTAAGGAGGGGAAGAAGAAAATCATACATACATACATACATACATACATACATGCATACATACATGCATACAGACATACACAATAATATACCTGAACATTCTGCGCGTGTCGAAAATTCCCCGCCACAATACTCACCTGAAAAATAGAGAAAACACATTACTTAACTGAGAGAGAGAGAGAGAGAGAGAGAGAGAGAGAGAGAGAGAGAGAGAGAGAGATAAAACAGGAAGAGAGAAAGAGAAATAGAAGTATGTAGAGGCAATGATAAAGAGAGGAAATGGAAGAGGAAGAGACGTGACGCAGAATAAAGAAATAGAGAGGAGTGATGATAAAAACGGAAATAGAGTAAAGGAGGATTGGGAATGGAGGAGGAAGAGGAGGAGGAGGAGGAGGAGGAGGAGGAGGAGGAGGAGGAGGAGGAGGAGGAGGAGGATAAGGAGGAAGAGGAGGTTGAGGGGAAAGAGAAGGAGGAGAGGAGATAAAAGGAGACGAGGAGGGGTAGTTTGGAGAGGTAAATACGTGAAGAGAGATTTTGAGAGGGAGGAAACAAAAGAGGGAACGAAAGAGAAGAAGATGAAAGGAAGGAGAAAAATAAGAAAGAGTACAAAGAAGAACGAATACAAGAGGGGATAAAAAGCTGATGAAGGAAGGAGACATGAAGGAAGGAGGAGAAGACGAAAGAGAAAAAGAGGAGAAATATAAGAATGACTGAAGGAATAAGAAGGAAGAAATGATAAGAAATGTGAAATAGATGAAGGAAGAGGAGGAGAAATGAAAGAATGGAGAGAAAAAAGTAAAATAGTAAGAGAAAAGGGAAAGAATAAGAAATAAATAAGACAAGAAAGTAAAGAAAACGAAAGAATAATGTAAAGAAGAGCAAAAGAAAAGAAAAGAAAGTAATAACAAAAGAAAACAAAAATTCAAAAAGACAAAAGGGAAAGAGATAAAGTGAATAAGAACGACAAAATGAAGAAAAAGCGAACAAAAGAAGGTAAGAAGAAAGAAAGGAAAGGTAAGAAGAGCAAGAGGCGACAGTGAACAAGAAACGAAAGGGGAAAAGAAAGTAAAAGAACGGA
>NC_059304.1:1987500-1997500 GCF_017591435.1 Portunus trituberculatus | reverse complement strand
TTTTCCTCTCTTCCTCCTCATACAATCTGTCACCAATGATGTAATTCCAAAGAGAGAGAGAGAGAGAGAGAGAGAGAGAGAGAGAGAGAGAGAGAGAGAGGGGGGGATCTATGATGAAGCTTCCGGTTTACCTGTGGGCTTCCTCTCATTAATACCAACAATTACCTGCCCTGCCCCCCTCCCCCCCCGCTCCTCACGTCCCGCCCCAGGCAAACACTGCCCTCTTGACGCCTCTTCCTCCTCCTCCTCCTGTTTATCTACTGTCTCCTCTTTCTCTTCAGGTTTATCTACTGTTTTCTTTAGTCTCTCTCTCTCTCTCTCTCTCTCTCTCTCTCTCTCTCTCTCTCTCTCTCTCTCTCTCTCTCTCTCTCTCTCTCTCTCTCTCTCTCTCTCTCTCTCTCTCTCTCTCTCTCTCTCTCTCTCTCTCTCTCTCAAGTGCTACACCCTTTATAACCCAACGAGCTATACCTTTCCTCCCTTCCTTCCATATTTCTTTTCTTTGTCTTCCCCTTCTCTCCCCATCATAACCTTCTCCCTCTCCTTCGACACTGTTCTGCATACGAGACTAATCAGTAAAGTAAAACCTCACAGCCGGTAATACCCTGAAATGGCTGGAAGACTGGCTCTCTGACAGAAACCAACGTATTGTTATCATTGGAAAGGAGTTAGAGTGGCACAACGTAAGTAGCGGTATTCCTCAAGGTTCTGTATTAGGCCCAGTACTTTTTATAATATACAGTAATGATAATAGTGAAGGAATCAATTTGCAAAATAAGTAAACTCGCGGAAGACAACAAAATAATGCGTAAACTAACGTAAACGTCACAATGACAGGAGCAACAGTGTGACCTGAACAAACTCTGCAGAAAATGGCAATGAAATTCAACATACAAAAGTGGAAAGTCCTACATGTTGAGAACAACAATTTTCAAGCAAAATACGTAATGAAAAATGTGTCTCTAGCAAGTGCTGCAAATAAAAAAGATCTTGGTGTTGTGGTGTCTAAATATTTTCAGCTGCGTCAACACTTTTTTTATGTAAGAGGGAAAAGCTGGCAAAGGACAACAACAAAAATAAAAACAAAAGAGGCCCACTTAGATGCCAGCCCACCCTGCAGGTCTGATAGAGTAAGCCAAAAGACAAGGACAAATGCCTTGAATCCTCCCTCTTAAATGAAGTCAAGTCATAGGAAGTAAGAAATACAGAAGCAGGCAGGGAGTTCCAGAGAAACAGTAAAGACGCAAAATAATTAGTGGGATCCGCTGGAAGAACCTTTGAATTTAAATAAAAAAAAGCTTATACTTGCTTTATATATCTCAATGATGCGTTCTCAGCTCGAATGTTATGTGCAGTTCTGGTCACCATATTATAAAAGAGACATTGAAAAATTGGAAAAAATACAGCGTAGAGTTACTAAAATTATTCCAAGATTGAGAAACAAGCCGTATGAGGAACGACTGGAAGCATTAAATCTATTCATCTTAATGAAGGACAGGATATGCGGAGACCAAATTATTGAAGTCTTCAAAAATGCTTTAAAGGAAATAACAACATTGACGCTAAAAAGTATTTCATCCATTGATCTTTCTAACATGACAAGGAATAATGCATTAAAGATTGCACCCAAATGCTTCAGATCCCACGAGACCAAGTACTTTTCTTTAAGAGAAATGTTAATATCTGGAATAAGCTTCCTTCAGAATTTGTAAACTAGCAATTCTATTGCATCATTCAAAAATAGAATTGACAAATATATAAAAGTTAACCCCCCAATAAGCTCTCTTTTTCTCCGAATAACTACGCAGGTCAATCCTAACGATATTGTTTTGGGTATTTTTTTTCTTTCACATAGACATGTAGAGCTCACCGTAGAGTCAACAGTGAAACTTGATTCTATTTTTTTCTGTGAAAATTCCATGTCAGTTTTTCCATACTGCATGGCACTTTTCCCAACCATTTTACATGCCAGCGAAACCTGGAGAGAGTGGCGGGTGAGGAGGGGCTTTCTCCTCTGCTGTCCTCTTCCCTGTAACTAGTTAGAAGTTGTTCCCAAGCAGCATTGAAAGGACCAAAAAAGTCTGTTATTGTTTGGCTTTCCTTTGTATTCCTTTGTATTACTTTATTCTCTTCTTTCCTCCCTCCTTCTTTCTTCTACAACTTCAGTCCCATCTCAGTCTTCTTCCTCCGCCCATCTCCCCTTCCCCTACACTCTCTCTCTCTCTCTCTCTCTCTCTCTCTCTCTGCTTGGCTTGCTTCTTTAAACATCCACTTGAAAGATATTTACGAGGCTTTTCGAATCCATTTGAGGCAAGAGATCGTAAACTTTGGATAAAAACGCAAACCAGACGAATGGTGCTACTCTCTCTCTCTCTCTCTCTCTCTCTCTCTCTCTCTCTCTCTCTCTCTCTCTCTCTCTCTCTCTCGCATTTGTAAAAGGACAGGAAAGGAAACCAAGATATGAAAAACACAAACACCATAGAAGGAAAGACGAGGAAAAGACAAAACAACAAATACTAAAAGAACAGGGACGAACAAACAAACAAACAGACAGACAGACAGACAGACAGACAGACAGACAGACAGGAAGGTAAACGAGAGTGACAGACAAACAGGTGAGGAGAAATTAAATTGCCCAGATAAATCAAACAAACAAGTAAAAAGATATGAGGTGTTGATTTTTGTGTCTGTTTTGATTGTCTTCCATAGAGAGGAGGAGGAGGAGGAGGAGGAGGAGGAGGAGGAGGAGGAGGAGGAGGAGGAGGAGGAGGAGGAGGAGGAGGAGGAGAAGGAAGAGGAGGAGGAGGACGTGATGTGTGAGTTTAGGAAAGGATAACAAGGATTTAGGTGTCTGAGAGAGAGAGAGAGAGAGAGAGAGAGAGAGAGAGAGAGAGAGAGAGAGAGAGAGGGAGAGAGAGAGCAAACATCTCAGTACAATTAGCTTAACAATGTCATATAATCCTCTAATGGCGTGTTCCTTCCTGGCTCCTTTCAGATTCCACCCATTTCCTCTCTTCTTCTTCTTCCTCTTCCTCTGCCACTCTATCTTCCTTCCACATTAACTCACTACTCCTCCTCTTCCTCCTCCCACGTCATCTTCCACTCAGTTACTCCTTTCATTCTCATTATTTTCAGCCTTTCATTCTTCCCTCCCTCTCTCCTTCCTTCTTTCTCTCTTTCTCCTCCCCTCGCAAAATTTACTTCTTCCTAAATCATTCTCAAAACATTAACGTCACTTTAGTTGAGTCATCGCTAACTTGATCTTCGTTTTCTTTTAACTTTCCAACCACTTTTCCCCATTTTCTGCTCCTCCTCCGCACATCTCGTTTTCTGTTGGCTGGTGGTGATAATAACAGGGGTGATTGCAGTAAATTTCATGGTTCTACTACTGTTTTCCTGTGTTATTCATTGACCATTGCAGGAAAGAAGGTATTAATTTTGCTGGTTATGTTTCCCTTTCCTTTTTCGTTTTCTGTTTTTCTCTTTTTTTTTAGTTTATATTATATTTATCTGCCTGTCTTCTTATTTATGTCTTTTTATTCCCTTTTATCAGTTTTGTATCTATATCCATCTTTCTTTCACCGATTTCTTTTCCTTTTCATTATTTTTTTTTTCTAATCGTGTTTATCTTTTCGTTTTATTTTGAGCGTTATATCGTTTTCATTTCCATTTTCTCTTTTTCATCTTTAATTTTTAACAATTTCAACTGTTATCAGCGTTCTCTTTCTCGCTATCTTCTTTCTTTATTTATTTCTCTCCTTCCATCTCTTCCTTCTGCAGTTAATAAGAAAAGGTTTCATACGGTCTCTCTCTCTCTCTCTCTCTCTCTCTCTCTCTCTCTCTCTCTCTCTCTCTCTCTCTCTCTCTCTCTCTCTCTGAAAGTTGCAGAAACAAAAGTTATGGAAAGAGGAGTAAGGCAAACAGCATATTAGAGAGAGAGAGAGAGAGAGAGAGAGAGAGAGAGAGTATGACATGTTGCATAATGAATGGAATATATATTGACAAGTTAGCCACCACCACCACCACCACCACCATCACTACTACTACCACCACCACTACTACTACCACCACCACCACCACCTCCACTACCATCCCTACACCATCAATTTTCACAGACTTCAACAACAAGACCACCAAAAAATAGCCCAATAATCGTATATCTTCCCACACATCACCATTAACATCACTGTCACCATTACCACCGCCACCACCATCACAACCACCACCGTGTCGTATCACCATCTTATCACCGTATCACCATAACTCTTACACAACAGACGGGCATACCGAGAGAGAGAGAGAGAGAGAGAGAGAGAGAGAGAGAGGTGTTATGGCTCTGACAAAGAAGTGTTAAGAGGAGAGAGGAATGAAAGTGTCTGTTGGAATAATTATACAAGTGAGAGAAGAGGAGGAGGAGGAGGAGGAGGAGGAGGAGGAAAAGGAGTAAGGTTAAGAAGGAAAATAGAGTTGAAAGAAGGAGGAAAAGAGGAAGAAGCAACAGTAGGAAAAGGAACAAAGGTGTGGGAATGAAAGTCATGGAGGAGGAGGAGGAGGAGGAGGAGGAGGAGGAGGAGGAGGAGGATCATTATTGACTTTCTCGGGATAATGGAAAAAATAAAGTAATTAAACGATTCAATCCAGATGTGACGCTGCCCAAACACGGAAGAAGAAGATGATGAAGATGAAGATGAAGATGAAGATGAAGATGACGAAGACGAAGACGAAGACGAAGACGAAGACGAAGATGAAGATGAAGATGAAGATGAAGAAGAAGAAGAAGAGCGAAAGAAGAAAAAGAAGAAAAAAGAAAGAAGAAAAAATGAAGAAATAGATGAGGAGAAGGAGGAGAAGATGGAAGAAAATGAATATATCATTATGCACACACTCACCTACTTATCCATACACACACACACACACACACACACACACACACACACACACACAAACAGTCATCCCAACACATTACCCTTCCTTACTCATAAAAAATCGAGCAAAACTAGGAGGACTTGCGCATTCTCTCTGTCAATACGAGCCACCGGCCCGCACACCACCAGGCGCCGAAGATCGTGAGGAGTAAAGGGAAGGGGTGGCGATTGGTGGTGACCCTGATAAAACATTACTAGCAATCACCATAACGCCGCGTCTCTAGCTTGACAACCTACTCTGAAAGGCTTTGTTCCCTCACCACCAGTGTTTTCTAATGTTATAGTGAATAATAGCCGAGTTTTCAAGAGTGTTTCTCCTGTTGATAATGTAGAAGTTAATTTCTCACTAGAATAATGGAAACTAGTCAAAACCTGTGTAGCTTCAAGTAGAGCCTTCTGAATGCAGTAAAGGTGAGGCACAGAAGTGTTTCAGAGTATGGTTCTTTGTCACGGCAGCAAAGTTCTGTACGCTTCTCTCACAAGCAACGGTAACTGTACATCACACGTTTTTTGCTTTTTCTATTCAATTTAGTTGTTTATGTGGTTAGTAAGGTGAAATTCTTGAGAGGTCCAATAAGCTTTAGTATCGTGCCTCTTACACATGGACTGATAAATCGCACCTTTCTCTTCTCTGTGATGTGTGTCTGTGGTGAAGTGAAATCATACACGAACCTCAATTTGTTATTCAAAATCTTGTACATTTTCTCGTTTTAAATTTTTACTACAAGATCATTTCTTTCTGTCATTCACAACTTTTCATATTTTATTTCACTTCAGTCTCGATTAAATTTGTAATTTGGACACAAAAATCACCTTTTCTCTCTTTCCTCTTTTTATTTCATTATATAAGAGGAACCCTAGCCAAGGGCAATAAAAAAGACGAGGAGAGGGAGAGAGGGAGAGGAGAGGAAAAAGGAACCACTGAAGATGCCAACCACAGAAAAGAATAAGAAAAAATCAACGAAAAGTGTTTTGAAAATATTTTCTTACTAACATCTTGTACAGTGCTTTAAATATCAACAAATATATCATTGCAATAAAAAAAAAAAAAGAGATAGAGAGGGAAAAAAGAATGTACCACCTCTTACTACTTACTACTGGTACTGCTGCTACTGCTACAAACACCCCCTTAGCATGTTATTGGATAATGGCCGTGGCAGTGGTGGTGGTGGTGGTGGGTGTTTGTGGGGAAGGATGCCTCAATTTGATTATCTTATTCTCCCTTTAATTAAATCAGTGAAAAGGAAACACGAAAACAACACTGCAAAGAAAAAAACGGTTGAAAAGAGAAAAGTA
This sequence comes from Portunus trituberculatus, assembly GCF_017591435.1. NCBI lineage: Eukaryota > Metazoa > Arthropoda > Malacostraca > Decapoda > Portunidae > Portunus > Portunus trituberculatus. The sequence continues at coordinate 1,991,282 of NC_059304.1, read as the reverse complement.
AAACAAAAAAAATAAGAAAAGAATAGAATGATTGAAAAAAAACTTTGTTCCATTAGCAAATGTTGACAGTGTGTGTGTGTGTGTGTGTGTGTGTGTGTGTGTGTGTGTGTGTGTGTGTGTGTGTGTGTGTGTGTGTTGGCGACGTGAACTTGGCAGCCTGAACAAAATAATTAATAAGAGAGAGAGAGAGAGAGAGAGAGAGAGAGAGAGAGAGAGAGAGAGAGAGAGAGAGAGAGAGAGAGAGAGAGAGAGAGAGAGAGAGAGAGAGAGAGAGAGAGAGAGAGAGAGAGAGAGAGAGAGAGAGAGAGAGAGAGAGAGAGAGAGAGAGAGAGAGAACAACAAGGTGGAGGAAAGATGTTGACAAAATAATAATCAAAGCCTTACATTCCCTTTAATTTTCCCTTCTTCCTCCTCTTCCTCTTCCTCTTCCTCCTCTTTCTCCTCCTCCTCTTCCTATTCTACTTTCATTACCTTCTAGTGTCGTAATCCTGCTCTTTCCTCTTCCTCTTTCATCCTTCCCATTCCCTTTCTCCCCTCCTTCTACTCCTCCTCCTCTTTCCCCTTTCCTCTTCACGCCCCCAGCAGCAGCTTGATGCCTTTACTACACCTCGTCACCTCCTGCCCCTACACTTATTAACCAGGTACTAACAAGGATACAATTAGCTCAGGTAGATGCCCTTAACTCTCCTAATGGTGGTGGTGTTGTTGTTGCTGATGTTGGCGCTGTTGCTTTTGTTGTTTTCGTGGTTTTTTTCTTTTTGGGGTTATTGGAGGGTCTAGTAGTAGTAGTAGTGGTGGTGGCAATGTTAGTAATAGTAATAGTAATAGTAGTAGTAGTAGTAGTAGTAATCGAAGGAGGAGGAGGAGGAGGAGGAGGAAAGGAGGAGGAGGAGGAGGAGGAGGAGGAGGAGGAGGAGGAGGAGGAGGAGGAGGAGGAGGAGCAGCAGGAGCAGGAGGAGCAACAGCAGTAACAGTAGCAGCAGCAGCAGCAGTAGTAGCAGCAGTAACAGCAGCAGCAGCAGCAGCAGTAGTAGTAATGGTAGTACAGTAGTAGTAGTAGTAGTAGTAGTAGTAGTAGTAGTAGTAGTAGTAGTAAAATAGTAGTAGTAGTAGTAGCCAGACGTTACCCTACGGAACGAGCTCAGAGCTCATTATTTCCGACCTTCGGATAGGCCTGAGACCAGGCACACACCACACACCGGGACAACAAGGTCACAATTCCTCGATTTACATCCCGTACCTACTCACTGCTAGGTGAACAGAGGCTACACGTGAAAGGAGACACACCCAAATATCTCCACCCGGCCAGGGAATCGAACCTCGGTCCTCTGGCTTGTGAAGCCAGCGCTCTAACCACTGAGCTACAGTGTGTGTGTGTGTGTGTGTGTGTGTGTGTGTGTGTGTGTGTGTGTTTGTTTGTAGGGGCTGTGCATGTACTCGCCTAGGCTGTGTACACCTAGTTCCACACACTCACACACTGTGTGTGTGTGTGTGTGTGTGTGTGTGTGTGTGTGTGTGTGTGTGAACTAGGTGTACACAGCCTAGGCGAGTACATGCACAGACCCTACAAACAAACACACACACACACACACACACACACACACACACACACACACACACACACACACACACACACATGCCTAGGGTAGCGTATATACAAGAGTGGTGAGCGTAAACGCTTTCTAAACCTCTCAGTGTAAAGAGTAAACGAGGCGATAACAGTGCATATACATCGCGGTTGCCACCTGAGCCATACCTTACCGAGCTTCTCTACACCTGTATCATACATCACTTGCCTCACCTACAGCTCACCCACACTTAGCTATACTCACTCCATCACCTCCTTATCTGCTACTACTGTCCTATCGCTATCTAGTCTATGTAACGTCCTACACTCGCACCTCCTCATCTATCTGGTATCCTACTTTCCCATTGATATCCTTGTCAGGCAGATGCAAATGACTGTTATCACCCTTTGGGTCTCTACATCATCACCTTTTATATTTAGTTTCCTACACTGATAACATTTTTATCAAGCGTATCTTTTATATAACTCTTTAAATTTGTATATATACATTCTTAAGCTTACCTGGTTTTCTACACTCAATAGTCTTATCTAACCTTACTTTTAGCACTCACACTACATCCTCATCTTACATCTACACTCACAACTGTGTGTTTCTTATTGTGAAACGCTTTGCTCTCTCACCAAGACTATTTTCAAAAGCCACACAGATAATCAACCGGGTATTCGAGAGTGCTCTCCTTATAATAACGTAAAAAGGGTGTTAATCTGTTAGTAGAACCATAAGAACACCTTCAAAACACCATGTCAGTTCAACTAGAGCCTTTATAATATAGTCGAGGTACGGCCCCCACATCTTCCAGAAACCCTCACGCACACTTTGGATATTTCACTGGCGACACCTCCATTACCAGCCTCTCTAGCTCATCTGGGCAGCCACACCGAGGGTCACGCGCCTGAAGTAAGTCTTGGCGAGCGGTGCGGTGCTAAGGAATGAACACAACTCAACAGCCCAGCGCAGTGTTATCAGAAACTCTGGTCGAGAGTGCGGGGATGTTGTGCAAGAGAGATGGGAAGTACAGGAGTGTTATCAGCATCAATGGTGTTCTCTGTAACGCTGTTAGGAAGTAGATGATGGAGATAATGGAGATGTTTGTGTTTCTTCTATCACTCTCTCGCTATTTCTGTCTTTTAATTTCCTTTGTTGTTATTTGTTTTCTTTGCTATACGTTTTTTTCTTTTCTTTCTTTTTTTTATTTATCCTACGATTTCTATCCTTTCTTCCGTTTTGTTTTTTGCCTTCTCCGTTACACTTTTTTTTTGCTTCCTTCTTTCCTTCCCTTCTCAACACACCACTCCTTTCTTCATTTCTTCCATCCACATAACATCTTTCTTTCTTCCTTCCTTCTTTTTCCTTCCTACTTTCCCTATACACTGTACGCTACCTTCCTTCCTTCCTCCCTTCATTCATTCATTCATTTTTTTCTTTCGTTTTTTTTTCCATCCCACGACACATCTCTCCCCCAACACAAATCTTTCACACTGCATACCTTCTCCCTTTACTTCACTCCTTCCCCATACACACTTTCCCTCCCTCTCCACCACACCACATTGCTTCCTTCCTTCTTCACCACCATTCCCTACGTACACACGCAAACTGTTCTATCTCCGTGCGCCACACATCAATATCACCAAGACAGGGAGCGGAGTAATGACAGGTGATACATAGGTCTTCAGGAAGGCAATAAGATAATCAATAGTCAGAAGGAGGATACTCATATTGTACGTGCTTTATTTAGCAGGCAGAGAAAGGAAGGTGCTGGAATATTTAAGCATGAGTTCGCTCTGTCTGTTTGTTTGGCGTAGTGTGTGTAATAGGGCAGGTAAAGTTGGGAAGGTAATGTAATATTCAAATTTGCATCTTATTGGTTTATTTTTGTGTTTCTGTCTCCTGTGTTAAAGGTGGTACATGTGTAATTGAACCAGTAAAGTTAGGAAAGCAATGATATATTTACGTTCATCTACCGTAACGTATCCCAAGAAAATTCTACTTACTCTATTCTAACTTCCCTCAGGATAATTCTAACCTAACCTATCCTAAAACATCCTATCTTAACTCATTCACTGTGATATGCAACGCTTTACAGCACTAAGGTATGAAGGGAATTAAAAGATGATATTTCTCATGCTTCTAACAAGAATGATGTTTGAATGAAGCTGTAACACTAGAAGAAGTGTCTTAGACTGGTTAAGGATC
>NC_059304.1:1977500-1982500 GCF_017591435.1 Portunus trituberculatus | reverse complement strand
TTCCCGCATCACTTGTTCCTCCTTCCTTACCTTCCTGTTTTCATTATCTTGTCTTATCTTTTTTTTTTCTCCTCTCGTATTTCTTTTTTTTTTTTTTTTTTCCTGTTCTTCTAGGATAATTCAACCTTCGTGTGTGCTTGTGTGGTGGGGAGGGAATATAGAGAGGGGGACAAGTTGTATATTCTCTCTCTCTCTCTCTCTCTCTCTCTCTCTCTCTCTCTCTCTTCAATCTTTCTCGGTCCAAAACTCTTGCGGACTCAAATTCGCAGGTGTTGTAGTAAACTAACTCTTGCCCGACACTTCACAAGTTACAAACATTTTTTGTTATCAGGATAGAGTAAAGTAATAGTGTGTGTGTGTGTGTGTGTGTGTGTGTGTGTGTGTGTGTGTGTGTGTGTGTGTGTGTGTGTGTGTGTGTGTGTGTGTGTGTGTGTGTGTGTGCGCGTGTGTTTTATGATGGAGGCATTATATTTTTCCTGCAGATTTACAAACAGATTATCGTTTTTACTTTCGTGTGATGTTGCTTACACAGCATGCACACACGCACACAGACGCTACACACACACACACACACACACACACACACACACACACACACACACACACACACACACACACACACAGTCAAGAAAACTTAACTTTTTACTTCACGGCAAGAAAATACAAAAGACTCTCTCTCTCTCTCTCTCTCTCTCTCTCTCTCTCTCTCTCTCTCTCTCTCTCTCTCTCTCTCTCTCTCATCTTTTCCATCATCCCTCACTATCCTATCCCTTTTATTTTCATACATTCTTTCTTTTTTCCTTTATTCCGTCCATTTCTTCTTTCTTCTCCTCCTCCCTTCTCCAATACTTCCCTTCCCTTTAACACCCTGACCATATCTCACTTCACCACCACACACGTGTCTTTCTGACATTATGAAAGATGTGTGGTACAGAAAGTATGAGAGCCACTTTATTTTGGTATGAGTATAGGTGTGTGAAAGTGACAGGTGTGTGTGTGTGTGTGTGTGTGTGTGTGTGTGTGTGTGTGTGTGTGTGTGTGTGTGTGTTTGTGTGTGTAATGAGGAAGAATATGAAGTGAGGCATGTAAGATGTGCGGAAGCCTGAAGGAAGAAGTGGAGAGAGAGAGAGAGAGAGAGAGAGAGAGAGAGAGAGAGAGAGAGAATGAGGGGTGCGAGAGGAGAGAGGAGAGAGCGTTTCCTTTCTATCATCTCTTCCTCTCTTCCGCGTCCGCCTCCTCCTTGCCTTCTTCCTCTTCCTCCTCCTCCTCTTCTCCTTCCTCCTCCTCCTCCTCTTCCTCCTCTTCCTCCTCTTCTTTGACGTCTGGTCCCGTGAGCTGTGCCAACTCGTCCACACACACACACACACACACACACACACGGCCCGGTAGCTCAGTGGTTAGAGCGCTGGCTTCACAAGCCAGAGGACTGGGGTTCGATTCCCCGGTCGGGTGGAGATATTTGGGTGTGTCTCCTTTCACGTGTAGCCCCTGTTCACCTAGCAGTGAGTAGGTACGGGATGTATATCGAGGAGTTGTGACCTTGTTGTCCCGGTGCGTGGTGTGTGCCTGGTCTCAGGCCTATCCGAAGATCGGAAATAATGAGCTCTGAGCTCGTTCCGTAGGGTAACGTCTGGCTGTCTCGACAGAGACTGCAGCAGATCAAACAGTGAATTACACACACACACACACACACACACAAACACACAAAACTGACCAACGAAATTAAATTGAAATACAGTTGAAAGAAAGACGAAAAAACAAAAGCAAACTAATTTTAATGAAATAAATGCAAAATGTGCGTTTGAAAAGAAAAAAAAGCAACGAAATGGATCGCCAAAATTAATTATATTTTTCATTTATAGTTAAAAGGCACGAGAGAGAGAGAGAGAGAGAGAGAGAGAGAGAGAGAGAGAGAGAGAGAGAGAGAGAGAGAGAGAGAGAGAGAGAGAGAGAGAGAGAGAGAGAGAGAGAGAGAGAGAGAGAGAGAGAGAGAGAGAGAGAGAGAGAGAATTTTGTGTGTATGTGTGTACGTGTGTTTATTCTTGCTGCAAACACCTGGAGGAAAAAATAACTTCTCCATCCCTCATCACCTTGTCAGGCTGGAGGGAAAGTTACCTGTCCATACACACACACACACACACACACACACACACACACACACACACACACACACACACACACACACACACACACACACACACACACACACACACACACACACACACACACACACACACACCTTAATCTTTCATATCTAAAACATCTTTCACGTTTTTCTCCATGCACTCTTTCTTTCTCCTCCACATCCTCACATTTACTCTATTTTCTGACAATATTCCCTCGTTTCCTAATCTCTTTATGCATTTTTCTTTCCCTTTATTACATTATCATCTTTCTTTCTCTTTCTTTATCTTTTATGTTTATTTCCTCTTAGATTTCTCTTCCCCTTTATCATATCGTTTTTTTCTTTTTATCGTAATATCTGCTCATTTTAAAGATTCGTCGGTTTTTTTTTTCATTTTCCCCCATCTCTTTAAGTTCTCTAGTCTAGCTTTTTTTAATTTTAATTTCATCTTTTTTATTTGTATTCTTCCACGGAAAAAAATAAAAGAAAGAAAAATTGACGAACAAAACAAACATCGTGAAATACTTTATAGCTTTCCCGAACACCTACAACTGAAGTGTGTGTGTGTGTGTGTGTGTGTGTGTGTGTGTGTGTGTGTGTGTGTGTGTGTGTGTGTGTGTGTGTGTGTGTGTTGCAATCAAGTGGAAGGCGTGAACGTGTGTGTTGACTACAGAAACTTTTTTTTCCCTGTACACGTGAAGTCGCTTGATGTTAAAGGGGAAACGGGCATGAGCAGCGACGGTATAAAGGAAAGGTGTACTGTGACATCGCGAGTGCCTGATGGGGGAACTGACGAAGGAGTGACAGAAAGGGAAATTTTATTACTTCTGGCTGGGAAGGATATACCTGACGAAGGGCTGACGAAGGGGTGAGGGAAGGTAGATTGTATTACTTTTCTGTGTGTTGAGGGGATATATCTGACGAAAAAGGAGAGAGAGAAGAGCATACTACCAGGCTCTGTGTCATAGCGTTACCTGACTAAAGGCTGACGAAGGGACAAAGGAATTTAGAGTACAGGCAATGTTTTTTTATGCTAGTAGTACTTGACGAAGAGCTGACGAAGGCATGAAAGGGTAAAGTAAGTGTATCATCAACTTCTGAATGACAATAATACCTCACGAGGGACTGACGAAGATAGAAGAGAGATAAGGGAGTGAACCGTCAGCCTCTCTTCACTAGCAATCCCTGATGGAAAGCAAAAGAATGAAATAAGATAAAAAAGTAAATAGAAAAAGAAAATTGGTGATAAAAGAAAGTAAAAATGAAAAGAAGAAAAAAACAGAGACCAGACACACACACACACTGGTACTCGACTTGGATAGAATCGTTAGCAGTATTGACCTCATGACGAAGGTGAGAAGGAGGGCGCCAGGGTGGCTGAGAAGGTGGGTGGCGAGGTGGGCGAGTGGTGGGCAGGCGTCAAGGAGGCAGTCTCTCACAGTATCCAGTGGTGGCGAGACGGAAGAGAGACTGAGACAAAGAGATAAGGCTCAAAATACAGCCAAGGTTCAAGGGTCGTAATGATAAAGCAGATAGACGATGTTCACTGCCACGGAGAGAGAGAGAGAGAGAGAGAGAGAGAGAGAGAGAGAGAGAGAGAGAGAGAGAGACGCAGAGAGAGAGAATGATGCCATTATAACGAGGAATTGACCAAAATATCAAATAAAAAATGCACCAACACATACACTGGCAGAGTATCGAGCTTAAAACACAAGCAACACAAAAAGACACACACGCAACACATTCCTGCGCCAAGGACAGACGCTCGGAGAAGCAAAAAGTTTACATAAACAACACAAACAACTCAGCGGAGGTATTGACAGAAAATCGAACTAAAAAATAAGTAAATAACAAAGAGAAAAACACATGCAACACATCACAACACCAAGGATGGACAAACTAAAACACATACACGCGAAAAAAAGGAACAGGAAAACTGAACAGAACGAGGAGTAAAGCAACAACTAACACAAAAAGGAACACAAAAATTATACAGGGAAACACACACACACAAATGTACGAGTAAAACTGAAACCAGAGCTGAAACGTTGCATGAAATTCCTTTGCAACAAGAAACAACCCCGAGGCCATTGCAGTTAATGGATAGACTGTGAAATATTGCTGTGAATTCAGGCTGGGAAGGCTGTGAGGGGATGTGAGGTACTGTGAGGTTATTTTTCATTCGGTTTATCAATGAGAAGGTGAGTACATTGAAGATACGAGGATTTATATACTACATTACAATTTTAAGGGCCTAAAGGGATTATGAGAGGCCAAAAGGAGGCTGTGAGTGGTTATTAAGTGATTGTGGATGTTTAGAAATAGTTGTGATGTGGGTTTTAACGAGTTTTAAGGACCCGTATGATATTGTGAGTGGTTTTGAGGAATAGTAAGGGATTGTTAGAAAATTAAAGTGATTATGAGAAGATGAAAGTGATTGTGAGAAATTGTGGACGATCGGGAAAAGTTGTAATAATGTGAATCGATTGTGAGGAGTTTTTTAGTCAGACATGATAAGTGTTTGGCAAAGATTGTAAGGGGTTGTTGATAGTTATGAAGGGTTTTTAAGGGGAAACAAGAGTTATAAAGTGTTGTGAGGGTGTGTGCAGGGTTGTGAATAATTATGAGGTGGTTGTGAGAGGTTAAGAGGGACTGCGAGGGAAAGGGATGGAATGTGAATGCTGCATCTGATCAAAGCAGGCTGGCCAAGGTCACACATACAGACCGTTTATTTGATGGTCGTCAGGCATGTCAAAATCTGAACCCTTTGATCACACGGTCACCTCTTCACCACCACCTGTCGCATCAGTCCCGTCTCTACCTTTATGTGACTCACTGGACATTCCTACCTGCCTGTCTAACGACCTGTCTCCTG
>NC_059304.1:1962500-1975000 GCF_017591435.1 Portunus trituberculatus | reverse complement strand
ATATGATTAAAGAAAACATGCCAACGATTGATTTTACGCAACAACAACAGCAACAACAACAACAAATAAAAATCAACAAAAAGAAAGAGACAAAGAAAGAGAACAATTAGGAGCTGAAATGATGATAGGAATGATTATAATAGATTGCGCGAGACAAGAGGAGGAGGAGGAGGAGGAGGAGGAGGAGGAGGAGGAGGAAGCACTACAAGCAAATTATAAGCCATTTACTGCGAGAGAAATTAATGTATTTCAAGTTGGAAGGAGGGAGAGAAGGAAAGAGGGAGGGTAGAAAAGTGAAGAAGTAAAGAAGGAAGAAAAAAAGAAGAGAAGGGTTAAGAGGGCAGGAAACAGTCATGAAAAATTATATACCAAGGAGAAAGAAAAAAGGGAGATAATATAGGGAGAAAGGAGATAGAGATAGAGACACACAGATAGATAGACAAACAGAAAAGGAAGATAACAACGCAACATGAAATAAAGATAATGAAAGAAGAAAAAACAGCGAGAGGGATAGAAAAATGCGGTGAGACAAAGCAAAAGACGAGAGAGAGAGAGAGAGAGAGAGAGAGAGAGAGAGAGAGAAAATAGAGAGGAAAGAGTAGCAAAATATTGAGAACGTTACAATGAGACATGAAACAAAAGACGAAAAGAAAGAGCGAGTGGTCATAAGGTGCTAAACGAGAGAGTGTATGATGATGAGGAGGGACAAGTAAGTATAGAGTGCGAGGAAGGGGGGGGGGGAAGGTGGGAGCGTGAGAGGGGGCGAGGGATGGAGCGTGACTCATACATTACACTCCTACTGAAACCCTCCACACTCCTCCCCTTTTGCATATTTGAGCAGAACAGGTGAGAGGGTACAGGTGAGAGAGCAGTAGCAGTAAAAGGTTCATGGTGGTGGTGGTAGTGGTGGTGGGTGGTGGTGGTGGTGGTGGTGGTGGTGGTGATGGTGGTGGTGGTGGTGGTGGTGGTGGTGTTGGGTATATCTAGCAGCCTGTAATGATGTGTGTTAGTATGTGTTAGCTCTTCCCTATTTATCAACGTGTTATTCTTTCCATGGCCAGTATTTTCAGCCATTTCTGCGCCGCATCCTCCACTTCTCTCAAAGTTGAAATGACACGAGTTTAAGGATATTTTTTTGGTCCCTGTGATGGAAAATATGATTTCTACATTATTAACAGAAAAAGCCCTTGAGAATCCAGCTAATTATCTCTGTGGCCTTTGAAAGTCATCGTAATGAAAGAACAAAGCATTTCTGAATATGGTCATATGTATCTGTGCTATTCTCTATATGTATGTATCCCTCCCTATATGTCATACGTGTTATCCCCCGTGTGTCCAATCCGTCCGGCATCTCATAGCCATGGCGGGCAGGTGACAACCAGGTAATTCTTCCGCCCACTCTGCCTGTCTGGCCTGGTCGATACTGAGATTCACAGCACCAGCCGATAAGTGTGGCAGCGTGATAAGGCTACTGGCTATGTTGGTGTCAGGGGTGTGGGTGAGTATGGTGATGATGATGGTTTCCTTGTAGATGTGTGAATGTTAGGGCTGTGTGGTGAATCCGATGGTGGTGACGAGGATGTTGATGAAGGTGGTTTCCTGTTATGGTTTGTAAATAATAGGGTTGTGGATGAGTCTGGTGATGGTTGTGATGGTGATGATGGTTTCCTACTAGGTGTGTGATTGTCAGGCATGTGAGGATGAGTATGATGGTGGTGATGGTGATAGTGATGGTTATCTCTTTGAATTACTATTAAAACATATAAACATCTTTGCTTTGGAGAAGAAAAACAGCCACAAACGTAAAGGCAAATGAAAAAAATGCTGAAACTCATTGTCTACTCGCTAATATCTTTCCTCAACCAAACTTTAAATATTGAGATATGATTGAATATGACCATTGTTCTTCACGTCAAGAATAACCCACTGCTCCCAATGGCGAGTGGATAAAATATTAAAGCTCAGTGTGTATTGGCAAATATCGTATCTCATCACAACTTTAATTATTGAGTTACGATGGAAATACTCGACAATTTTCTTCTCACTAATAACCCGCAACACACCAAGGAAACGTAAAAAGTATTAGTAAAGTTCTGTGTCTCTTGAATAACATTATACTCGTCCTTGATATTCAAATCCATAGTAACAGGATCTAAAAGGCACACTTCACTGATCCCTGAAAGTAAAGAAAGATAAGAAAAAAAATAAGCGTAAAATTGTAGCTTCTCTGATATCAGTGAAGGTTATGAGGGTTAAGACAAGAAATATCTGACAAAGAGGTGAGCGTAAATTTGCAACCTGTCTTATACCAGCGAAGGTTATGAGGGCAGGACATCAGGTAAGGCGACTTGGGTGCTGGTACGAGACTTACTTCAGTTTTACGCTCGCTTCCCTACTTTGAAACCCATAAAACCCTACTTTTCAGTCCCTCCAGTTGAGTTCCAAGCATCCAGACGCCCTCCCGAAGCCACATATTGTTACACCTGCCACGCCACGTCTGCATCCTTATGAAGATTGCACGAGCAGACAAACGACTCTTCATAACCAAAGGCGGAACACAAGCAAGTTCACAGAGCCTCGTTCGCAGCCACGCCCCTGCGCCGGCTGCGGTGTGGGGCTGCGGGGGGGGGGGAGGGATTGTTGTGTGGGGAGGAGAAGGTAGGGGAGAAGGGCTGCGGTGTGGGGTCGCGTGGCTAAGAGGAGCAGGGATGTGGAAAGGAAAGACCCCTCACGATCGCTTTAAAAGTACCTCCCTTTATCCCCTGGTCCCGAAATAGCTACTAAATCCCTGGTCTTTTCGTTATTTTCTCTGTTTGTCCCTCCTTTCTCTCCTCCAAGATTTTTTTTTGCTCTCTTTCTTTCTCCTTTATTCCATCTGCATTCCCTTCGTGTCCCGTGGTTCCTCAAACATTCTCCTCAACGCTTTTCCCTTCCCACCCCTCCATCCACGTTCATCCACTTTACTTACCCTCTACGCTACACTCCACCCACCTTATCCTCTATCCTCACTCACTCCTGCACGCCCCACCCTCCACTCATACCCAATGCATATGAAACACAGCACTTCCTCAACGCCGCCTTCACACTTACTGGAGAAACATGTAGACTCCGGTAGGCTCGAGGGCGCGGCTGATCCCTTTCCAGGACTTGACCATGCTGAACTTCTGCCTGGCGGTGAGGGGGATGCGGGGGTCGAGGGGTGCTGGCGGAGGCGGGTCAGGCAGGTCATTGTCAGCCACCGGCCCAGGCTGCTCCCTCGCCAGTGCCCGCGCCAGTTTGCACCCCATGGCCCTCAGCCGCTCTGCCAGGGTCCACCAGCCTTCGACACCTTCTCATGAGCTACAGGGGTCCCCACGCCTGCACCCACGCCCACGCTCGCCCGCCTCAGCAGCAGAAGTAGCAGTTGCACCTCCTCGCCGCTCCGCAAGTGTGCATTTTTCGCGCTCTGTCTCGTTCTCACTCCCTCGGAAACTTGCACTTCGTTCCTCTAAGCGTCCGAATCCCGTTTTCTCTCACACTTCCATATCATTGAGAACGGAAGAGTGTCGTGGTGCGAACACTTGTGGGGCGCGGGCGGCGGTGTACGGCAGCGGGAGGGAGAGTCTCAGGTGAGCTACAGAGAGAGAGAGTGAAAGAGAGAGGGAGAACGAGGGCGGGTCCAGCGGTCACGGGGGTCTGTACCAAACTGGAGCGAGGCAGTGGCGGTGACGGCGACAGCGGCGGCAGGGGAGAGGCGCCCCCCATGCGCTCTAAACACCATTCCGGGACTACTGAAGAACCCAACCCTCACGCCGCCCACACGCCCGCCTCCACGTCCACGCACGCGCGCACATAATGCACACACACGCACACACACACACACAAACACACACACACACACACACACACACACACACACACACACACACACACACACACACACACACACACACACACACACACACACACACACACACACACACACACTCACTCCTATGATTCTGCGTGCGAAATCACCATGAATTGTGGAATAAGCCAATAGCAGCGTCAGGATATCGATCGCGAGAGAGAGAGAGAGAGAGAGAGAGAGAGAGAGAGAGAGAGAGAGAGAGAGAGAGAGAGAGAGATACCCAAGGGTACATACAGGTGACCCCAACACAAGGTCCTGTTTGCTACTTTTCCGTTCCACTGTTTACTCTCGAGCCTGACACGCTGCCACTGACGTCACTGCTTCAAGGGCGCCACCGGAGAGGACTTGACGCTGCCTTGATGCCTGACTGACCGGGGAAGAGAAGGGGACTGGGGGGAGGTAGTGAGGGGAAGCGTGGCGACCCTCATCTTTCCCTCTCCCCCACACCTCCACCATTTCACCCTCTTCCCCCCACATACACACCCAGCTAACTCTGCCAACTCAAACATTTGCCGTGATGTGATATTGAGATAAATCCTGTCGCCAAATACACCTTAAACTGAAGTCACAAACGCCACATGCTGACACCACGTACGCCACAACCTTACGCCACATCATTACCTGACGCCACAATTAGCCACAGCCACGCCTAGCTCACACACACACAGGAGAGGCACATCACACACCAGGACTGCAGCAAATGGCACTAACACGGCACGGTGCCAAGGTCCTGCCCAGGGTTCTTGAGTGGCACTAAAGGTTTCGGTGCCGACGCTCAGGTAAATATTAACGCAACACTGGTGAGGAGACACTGATCCAGGAAACAGTGGCGGTAATGGCGGTGACATGGACAGAGGTGATAACAGCGATGGTATGACAGACTGTGGTTACTGACGGGAGTATTTAACCTTTATGGGAGACGGGCAGACCTTTATGGAAGACAGAAACGGCCTTTATGATCTTTATGAGAGACAGGCTGATCAATGACACAAGAATTAGACCTTTCTTACCTTTATGAGACAGACAGACAGACAGACAGACCTTTTTATGACAGAGAGAGAGAGAGAGAGAGAGAGAGAGAGAGAGAGAGAGAGAGAGAGAGAGAGAGAGAGAGAGAAATAGGCACTCGTATATTTCTACAGAGGCGCCAGGGGGCAAAGAAGGATGAGCGACGGGAGAGAAAAGATGAAGAGGAGGAGGAGGAGGAGGAGGAGGAGGAGGAGGAGGAGGAGGAGGAGGAGGAGGAGGGAGGAGGAGGAGGAGGAGGAAGCAGGTGGGAGTCCAAAGAGGGAACATAAAAAACCGAGAGGAATAGGAAGGAAGCAGCTGATATAGAGTTTGTAGCCAGACCCATTTCACCTTCTACTCTTTCCCTGTTATTTGTGAGCCTGTCCCTTTGGCTTCAGCAACCCTTTGTCTTGCCTTAATCGGTTCCTTTGTTCCGCCTGAGTATAATCCTTACCCCTTAAAACAGCTATAGAACCTCTTGCATCCTTTCAGAAACCTTTAAAATCCTTTGAAATGTCTTTACAATCACTTCTTATGTAACTATATCCTTTATTAACTTATCTCACTCTCTTTATTAAGCTTCTTTCCTATCAAATCTCTTAATTCTCTGGGAATGTCTATAGAATCTCTTGTAGCCATTCAGAAACTTTTAAATCCTTAAAATGCCTTCACAACACACACTCATACAGTTTTTCCTTCGTCAACTTATTTTTTCTTCTTTATTAAGCTTCTTTCACTTCAAGCCTCTTAAACCTCTCAGAATCTCTATGAAGCCTCTCGTATCTATTCAGAAACTTTCAAAAATCCCTGAAAGATCTTCATAACACATACTAATACAGTTATTCCCTTCATTAGCTTATCTTTTTCTTTTATTAAGCATTTTCACCTCAATCCTTTTAAAACCTCTCAGAAACTCTATGGAGCCTCTAGTATCCATTCAGACACCTTTTAAATCCCTGGAATGCCTTCACAACACATTTATAAAGTGCTTCCCTTCATTAACTTATCTTTTCTTCTCTATTAAGATTTCTTCACCTAAAGCCTCTTGAATTTTCGGAACCCTTATGGAACCTCTTGTATACATTTAGAAACCTTTTAAATCCCTGGAATGCTTTCATAACATGCACTCATACAGTTCTTCCCTTTATCAACTTTTCTTTTCCTTTCCATTACGATTTCTTGACCTAAAACCTCTTGAATTTCTCGGAACCCTTCTGGAACTTCTTGTATCCATTCATAAACCTTTTAAATCCCTGGAATGCCTTCACAACACACACACACACACACACACACACACTTATACAGTTCTTCCCTTCATTAACTTATCTTTCCTCCATTATTAAGCTTCCTTCCCTTGATCCTAATTAAAACGATGAGAGGCAACAATTTCCTGACGTTTCCTCTTAATTCGCCTCTAATTAACTCCACCCGCTTCTTAACTTTATATGACATTCTCCTCGCCACCTTTCTCTCTGTATTGCATGCTTTATCACCCACCTGTAATTAAATCGAGGTACCTGAAGCGACCATCTCTACTGTCTCGCCTTACATTGATATTACTACCTATTGTTGACTTTTTTTGTTATCTGCACATCAATTTGTCTTTTCTTTTGTTTCCTTCCTGGGTCTTTCCTTGTCTTTCTTTCTTCTTTTAATGTTTGTCTTCTCTAATGTCCTCTTTGTTACTTCCCTACCTCTGTGACTTCCTTCCGTGACGTATTTATTACATGTCTTCCTGTTTCCTTGTCCCTTCTTCCTCTTTTTAACAGTTTATTTCCTTTCGAATCTTCTTTATTCCTTTCCTGTCCGTTTCTTTATTTTCTTCCCTTCCGTAAAGTTTTTTTTCTCTTATTTCCCCGGCTCTTATCCTTCCTACACCTTTTTTCCCCTCTTTCCTTGTTTACCCTCTTTATTTTCTCTTTCATTGCTCCTTCAGTTTCTTCTGTATTCTTATCTTACCCTTTTCGATCTTTCTCTTCTGCTTTATTCCCTTTCCTTCCCTTCCCATCCATGCTTCTCTGTTTGCCTTCGTCCTACTACACTCCTCCCTCTTCCTAAGCATCCTTCTCTCCCTACCAAAGCCCTCCCCCTTCCTTCATGACTCCCCAGCAAGCGAACGATCCCTGTCTTACATAATACATCTCTGTCACTCTGTCATGCTCCAATCAACGACCCTGTCACTTCACACAACACACACCTCACCGCCTTCCTCCAGCCCCGTCACACGCCTCTTTAACGCTGTCGAGGGTGAACGAATGGGGGAAAAATCTTCTCTTCTTGACCCCAATGATTTACTAGGCTACTCTTCCTGGTCTTATGTCGTCCCCCAGTCTCTCTCTCTCTCTCTCTCTCTCTCTCTGGGTGAATCTTTTCTGGTATGTCATCTTCATTCTTTCGTCCCTTCACGTTGCCCGGGTTATCATGACAAGGTGATCCGTTTTCTTCTCTTTTTGTTACAGTCTGTGCTCTCTCTTTCCGTGCTTTATGGAGCTTTTTTTTTATAGTTTTTTTTTCCCAGTTTGATGCGCCTCGATGTATCTGATTTTCTTTTTTTGTTATTGAATTGTCTGTTTATTCATCTATATGTTTATTTCATGAGAGGAATGTTTGTGTTCTTCTGTTCATTATTTTTTTTAAGTATACGTTTTTGTGTTCCGTTTTTTTCTTTAAGTGAGAGACAGTTTTTTTCTCTTTATTCCTTAAAGTTTCATAATCATCTATAAAGGAGTGCCTCATTCATGTAACCTTCAATTTTCATTATTTTCTTATTTCCGAGGCACATACGTTCCTTCTCTTAACTTTTCGTGGTAGCGAGAAAAACGTGCTGCTTTTTTTAATTATCTTTTTATTTCCTCTCTCTCTCTCTCTCTCTCTCTCTCTCTCTCTCTCTCTCTCTCTCTCTCTCTCTCTCTCTCTCTCTCTCTCTCATCCACCTTTAACTAATCTCATTTATTCTTCTCTTCTTTACTATTTAAGTGTCTCTTAACACAACTAACATGGATCTTTATTATCCTTCTTACTGTCTTCGCATCATCGCCTTTGTAATCTCCAGAATCTTTTTGATGTTTCTTTCTCTTTTTCATTTTCTCAGTGTGTAGAGTTATTTGCACTTTCCAATAATTGGTCGCTTACTTCACGACTGACAAATTCTTACAATCTTTCTTATCTTTCTCCCCTTTTATTGTTACTGTTGGCTGTGTCTTCTCTTTCTTTTAATTTCTTTTGCTTTTCTTTCTAATGTTGATTCTCTCTTCTTTTTATTATTTCTTTCTTTGCGGTCTTTCAATCCTTTTTGCTTTTCTTTCTGTCTATGTCGTACTTGAACTGCATTCAAATGGCTCTATAGGTGAGGAGGTGACGAGGGTTTTTATGGGTGTTTTTATAGCTATAGTAACAAATTAGCGATATTTCTACAATATTAACTAGAATAGTACTCTTTCAGAACCCGGCAATTCATCTTTATAGCTTTTGAAGATATTCATAGTAAAGGTACACTTTTTAAGGATGTTTTAATGATTTTAGTGACACGTTAATGATATCTATGGATTATCAATAAGGAAAACACTCATTAGAATCCGGTTAATTATCTCAGTGGCCTTGGAAAATAGTCGTGGTGAAAGACCAAAGCGTTGAAAGTCCTACTTCCTTCCCTATTCTACTGTGCCTTCATTCCAATTCCTTCTCTCACATCCCTGGCTCCTTCTGCTCCTGTCCAAACCCACCCTGCTCCGCCCCACCTCGCCCCGCCCCTCCTTGCTCGCTGCCTCACGTAATGAACAGACTTGCACTAACACTTCCCTCGCCTTTACTACCTCTCAAAGTGTGCCAGGAAACACCACTTGGAGTCTGAGAACAGTTCCAGCCACACACACACACACACACACACACACACACACACACACACACACACACACACACACACACCGCGTAGTGTAGTGGTTAGCACGCTCGACTCATAATCGAGAGGGCAGGGTTCGAGTCCCGGTAAGCGGCGAGGCAAATGGGCAAGGCTCTTAATGTGTGGCCCCTGTTCACCTAGCAGTAAATAGGTACGGGATGTAACTCGAGGGGTTGTGGTCTCGCTTTCCCGGTGTGTGTTGTGTGTTGATGTGGTCTCATTCCTACTCGAAGATTGAACTATGAGCTCTGACCTCGCTCCTTAATGGGGAAGACTGGCTGGGTGACCAGCAGGCGACCGAGGAGGAGGAGGAGGTGAATTACACACACACCATTTAGTGTATTGGTTAGCACGCTCGGCTCACAACCGAGAGGGTCCTGGTTCGAATCCCGGAAAGCGGCGAGGCAAATGGGCAAGCCTTTTAATGTATAGCCTCTGTTCACCTAGCAGTAAATAGGTGCGGGATATAACTCGAGGGGTTGTGGCCTCGCTTTCCCGGTGTGTGGAGTGTGTTGTGGTCTCAGTTCTACCCGAAGATCGATCTATGAGCTCTGAGCTCGCTCCGTAATGGGAAAGGCTGGCTGGGTGACTACCAGACGACCGTGGTGGTGAATCACACACACACACACACACACACACACACACACACACACACACACACACACACACACACCGCGTAGTGTAGTGGTTAGCACGCTCAACTCACAATTGAGAGGGCCGGGTTCGAGTCCCGGTGCGGCGAGGTAAATGGGCAAGCCTCTTAACGTGTGGCCCCTGTTCACCTAGCAGTAAATAGGTACGGGATGTAACTCGAGGGGTTGTGGCCTCGCTTTCCCGGTGTGAGGAGTGTGTTGTGGTCTCAGTTCTACCCGAAGATCGGTCTATGAGCTCTGAGCTCGCTCCGTAATGGGAAGACTGATTGGGTGACCAGCAGACGACCGAGGTGAATTACACACACACACACACACACACACACACACACACACACACACACACACACACACACACACACACACACAGACTGTAACCATCTTATACATTGCTCCTCTTTTCCTTTCTGTTTTTCTTTTTCTTTTTCTCTTCCCTGCTTTTGTTTTCCATTTTTATTCTCTCTCTCTCTCTCTCTCTCTCTCTCTCTCTCTCTCTCTCTCTCTCTCTCTCTCTCTCTCTCTCTCTTCGTTAAGACCTTTTCACCTGTCTTACAGCACCCTGATTAATGGCCACAAGAGGCGGAGGAGGAGGAGGAGGAGGAGGAGGAGGAGGAGAAGGAGAGATAAATAGGTGAAAAGAAATGGACAAATTGGAGGAAGAAATAGATGAAGAAGAGACGATAAAGAGTTGGAGGAGAAAGAAGAGGAGGAGGAGGAGGAGGAGGAGGAGGAGGAGGAGGAGGAGGAGGAGGAGGAGGAGAGGAGAAGGGAGGAGGAGGAGGAGGAGGAGGAGGAGGAGGAGGAGAAGGAGGAGGAGGAGGAAGGAGGAGGAGGAGGAGAGAAGGACGAGGAGGAGGAGGAGGAGGAGGAGGAGAAGGACGAGGAGGAGGAGGAGGAGGAGAAGGAGGACGAGGAGGAGGAGGAGAAGGAGGACGAGGAGGAAGAGAAGGAGGAGGAGGAGAAAGACGAAGAGGAAGAGGAACATAAACACGTTCAGAGCTCGATATCAAAAACTATACACGGAAATATTGAACACTGCTCTCCATATCCTTCTCCCTCTCCCTCCCTCTCTCTCTCTCTCTCTCTCTCTCTCTCTCTCTCTCTCTCTCTCTCTCTCACCTCCTCATCACCCGTCACCTCGAGCGCCCCACCATACCTGTCCGGCCAAAGTAAACACAGGCTAATTGTACCCCGGGTCCCCTTCAAGCAACTCTGATGGACTGGGGGGAATATGAAGGACGCCTCACTCTATTGTTATCAGTGGCGTGGCTTCTAATATCACTGGTGGTGGTGGTGGTGGTGGTGGTGGTGGTGGTGGTGGTGGTGGTACTGTTACTACTGCTGATACTAATACTAATTCTAATTCTAATACTAATACTACAAAAACAAAGAAAAAGACAGAGAGAGAGAGAGAGAGAGAGAGAGAGAGAGAGAGAGAGAGAGAGAGAGAGAGAGAGAGAGAGAGAGATAACACTGAGCCAGGAAACACCAACAGAGAAAAGGGAGGAAATAAATGGAAAGAATGCAATAAAAAAAACCAGCCACGAAGAAGCGATAGAGAGAGAGAGAGAGAGAGAGAGAGAGAGAGAGAGAGAGAGAGAGAGAGAGAGTATGAGGAGACGTATAGCTTGAGAAGGGAGAGTGAAGAGAGTCGGGTGAATAACTGAGGCGAGAAGAAGGAAGGGAAGATAAGGGAAGGTGATATGATTATGTAGGATTCCGTAGAGAGAGAGAGAGAGAGAGAGAGAGAGACCCAGGAAATTATTCACGATATCCAACACGAAAGCAAAATATAGTAGATGAATAAAATGGAAGAAATAAATAAACGAAAATAAACTCTATAGATTTTCGTATTCAGATTTTATTCCTGAGCGATCTTTTCCTCTTTTCTCTCCCCTCGAACCAAGAAGAAATTGAAAATATGTCAAAGATGAATGATAAAACATAACCAAACCTACATATTATTTGTTATGGGAATTGAACAGAATATTTAGAAGATACTGTTGTGGTGGTGTCTCTCTCTCTCTCTCTCTCTCTGGCACAGTACCCGGTTAGCGCCCTAAACTCAGATTACGAGTTTAATCCCAGCTTACTGCAATTTTTTTATATATATTTTTTATTTTTATTTTCATGAAAGAGGTAGCGTTCCCTGCGTCCTTTATCACTCCTACACCCCTCTGCACCCTGGCTCTCCCTGTCACCCACTTCTGTCACCCCTGCACCCTCGATCTCCCTGTCACCCACTTCTGTCACCCCTGCACCCTGGCTCTCCCTGTCACCCACTTCTGTCTTCCCTGCACTCTGGTTCTCCTTGTCACCCACTTCTGTCTCCCCTGCACCCTGGCTCTCCCTGTCACCCGCTTCTGCTCTACTGTTCTATGGCTCTCCCTGTCAACCATTTCTGTCTTCCCTGCACCCTGGCTCTCCCTGTCACCCACTTCTGTCTCCCTTGCATCCTGGCTTTCCTGTCACCCACTTCTGTCTTCCCTTCACCCTGGCTCTCTCTGTCACCCTATCACCATCCCTCTGTTTCGGTTCCATCACTCGCTTCAATTCTCATCCTGAACATTATTTTTCCCCAAACGTTAAAAATCCGGGAAAGAAAACTATTCCACACTCTTGCTTTTTAAATCGTCCCCATTACTATCACCATCACTATCATCACTACCTATAGACATGAGGAAATAAGGTGAAGGTCCAAGAAAGATACCTGAACTCACCACTACTACTATTACTATCATCCCCACCACCACCACCACCACCACCACCACCACCACCATCACAACCTACACAATAGTACAAGACAGCAAGGGGGAAGTTGGAAGAAACATTTAGACCCTTTACAAAACACGCCCACTTATCCCCATTAATTATTCCCATCAGTAAATGAATTGACTTTTACTGTATGTTTGTTAGAGAGGAGGAAGAGACGCAGGGTACAGTACAAGACCTGATCCATCCACGTAATTCAAAGACACACACACACACACACACACACACACACACACACACACACACACACACACACACACACACACACACAGGCAAGATAAAG
>NC_059304.1:1930000-1955000 GCF_017591435.1 Portunus trituberculatus | reverse complement strand
CACCACACACCGGGACAACAAGGTCACAACTCGATTTACATCCCGTACCCACTCACTGCTAGGTGAACAGGGGCTACACGTGAAAGGAGACACACCCAAATATCTCCTCCCGGCCGGGGAATCGAACCCCGGTCCTCTGGCTTGTGAAGCCAGCGCTCTAACCACTGAGCTACCGGGCGTGTGTGTGTGTGTGTGTGTGTGTGTGTGTGTGTGTGTGTGTGTGTGTAAAATGATTTCACTACTCTCGCTGAAATTTTCAATGAAATTACTAATGATATTGCCTGTGAGATATTCCATAAAGCACTGTGCAAATGACTGAAATCGGTGTAATAATGTTTTGCTATAGTCTGTTATAAAAATATTTTCTTGGATTCACTATATATGTATTTGTGTGTGTGTGTGTGTGTGTGTGTGTGTGTGTGTGTGTGTGTGTGTGTGTGTGTGTGTGTGTGTGTGTGTGTGTGTGTGTGTGTGTGCATAGTATCCTTTTCTTTTACGAGTTAAAATTTGTATATTTCATATAATTTTTTAAATTATTTTATGACGTTTGAACTCCATACTTTCGTTTTTCCTGTGTTTTACCAGTGTATACTTTTGTGGAAATTTATTTGGGTTACATTAATTTAGTTTTTTTTTACATGTTCAGTAGTCGTTTATCGTTTTAATTGGTGTTGCTTTTTTCATTAACCCTTTTACCGCGACACGAAACAATTAGCAGAACAAGAAGTAATGCGTGAAGTCTTTATAAACATCTACAAGAAAGTTAGCGATGAAAAAGCATACATTTATCTATTTTTACCCAGTTTAAGAATTGGATGTGGCTGTTGAACTAGTAATGGTGTCTCAGAGTGATTGGTAAAGAGGGAAAGGTGTACCAAGTGGCAGTCAAAGGGTTAATACAATAAGAAAAGGTCATGCAACGAATAATTGAACCTCTTTAGGGACATCGTTTTGTTAAGTGAATGATGTTATACTGTTGTGAATATTGTGTTGGACTGCAGTTACTCATTTTGTGCCATGTGAAATTCCTTGAAGAGAAGTTTGAATAGAACGTTTAATTAACTGTAATTAACTGCTAAAACTGTGGTCAATTAACATCTTTCTGTCTATCTATCTATCTATCTTTCTGCGTGTGTGTTTTTAGTGCTGTCTGGACGAGAGAAAGAAATTTGTCTGTGTGTTTGTGTACCTCTCTCTCTCTCTCTCTCTCTCTCTCTCTCTCTCTCTCTCTCTCTCTCTCTCTCTCTCCAATCGTATCCCACACAACCAACCATCCCTCAATACGGAACGAAAAAACCGGAACAATGCAAACGTCAGCTAAGTAGTGCATGCAAACAGTTCCTGAGAGGCAGAGCGGGTGGGAGGGAAGGAAGTGATAATTGTGAGGACCCAGCGCTCCATCACCAAACCCTTCTCGTGTACACAACCATTATGCTGATGAGCCCCACACGCCGCGCTAACCCAAATCACCCTCTGACACTTAAATTACATGCACGCCAGTTTTGATAATGAAATAATTTGACTATGCTGGAATGGTTAGTGGGAGGTTTAAGAGGGAGTGATGTGCAGGAGGAGGAGGAGGAGGAGGGGAGGATAGGAGGAGAGGATGGAAGGTGAGTAGGAAAGCTAAGAGAAGATCAAAGGAAAAGGATAAGCGAGAGAGAGAGAGAGAGAGAGAGAGAGAGAGAGAGAGAGAGAGAGAGAGAGAGAGAGAGAGAGAGAGAGAGAGAGAGAGAGAGAGAGAGAGAGAGAGAGAGAGAGAGAGAGAGAGAGAGAGAGAGAGAGACAGACAGACAGACAGACAGACAGACAGACAGACAGACAGACAGACAGACAGACAGACAGACAGACAGACAGACAGACAGACAGACAGGCAGGAAGGAAGACACACACAAAAAGATGCAAAAAAGAAAGAGAAGCAGTCAATAAATCCCAATCTCTCTCTCTCTCTCTCTCTCTCTCTCTCTCTCTCTCTCTCTCTCTCTCTCTCTCTCTCTCTCTCTCTCTCTCTCACACACACACACACACACACACACACACACACACACACACACACACACAGCGAGGTAGCTCACTGGCAACAACAGTATGGCAAAGGAATTAGATTAGATAGGAGGAGGAGGAAGAGGAAGAGGAAGAGGAGGGGAGGGGGAGGTGATAAACGAAGGCGAGGAGAATGAGGTCAAGAACGAAGAAGAAAATCAGAGGAGTGGAAGGAGGAGGAGGAGAAGGAGAGGGAGAAAGAGGGAGGAGTAGGAGAAATGGGAAAAAAAAGATGAAAAAGAAAGATCAGACGATGAACGTATTGAGAGAAAGAGAGAGAGAGAGAGAGAGAGAGAGAGAGAGAGAGAGAGAGAGAGAGAGAGAGAGAGAGAGAGAGACGAATGAATGAATGTATATAAATGAAAAGATGAAAAGAATGAACAAAGAAAGGAAACAAACGAAAGGAAAAATAAAAATAAAAAAATAAGCGATTAAAAAGGAAAGAAGAAAAGAAAAATTAAGAATAACTAAAACAAACACACCACACACACACAGAGAGAGAGAGAGAGAGAGAGAGAGAGAGAGAGAGAGAGAGAGAGAGAAAAAAATTGAGAAGAAAAATGAAAACATGAAAGGAAAAGAGACAAAAAGATGCACAGCCCAATAAGTCATAAAGAAAATACCAAGAAACATTCGTGAAAATATACCAAAGAAAAATCGTGAAAAAAAAAAAAAAAATTGAAAACGACAGAAAGAGAAAGAAAGAAAAACACAGAAGAATTTATGTGAGAAAAAGAATAAAAAGAAAACAAACGTGAAGCCAGATGAAAGAGGACATGGCGAGGAGGAAGAGAAAGATGAATGGAGGATAGAAGAGAAGTGAGATGCAAGGAAAAGAGGGAAGAGAATAGAAGTGAATGGAATAGAAAGAGGAGGAAGGAAAATAATGGCAAGGCAAAGTCATAGAAATACGTAAAAGAAATAGTAACAGAAGAGTAAGAGAAGAAATGTGAATAAAAGAGAAGAAGGAGGAAGGAAAAATAATGCAAGTTAGAGAGATACAAAGATAATAATAAAACACTAATGAAAGAAAGATATAAATTGTAGAAAAAAAATGAAATAAATGGAGATAATGATGATAAGATAAAAACGAAAGACTAACAGAAGAACAAATGAAGAGAAACGGTAACAGACAGAAAGAGGGAAGGTACACGAAAGAAGGGAGTGGAAAGGAATAGAAGAAAATAATCAGAATGAAAAGAAATGAAAGTCAATATTGAGCCAACTCGACACATTCCTTTCTATTTCTTTTTGAATCATGAAGACAACACACAAAAACAGTCTGACGTCAGAGAGAGAGAGAGAGAGAGAGAGGGGGAGGGGGGTGACGTACCGTAATTTAGCAATCAAGAGAGTAATAACATGTGACCTACCAAACACCTGATGCCTGTCTACTTATCTATTTCCAGTTTTTTCCCCTCTTCTTTTTCCTTCTCCTCCTCCTCCTCCTCCTCCTCCTCCTCCTCCTCCTCCTCCTCCTCTTCATAATTTTTCCTCACTTCACTCATTCCTCTAACCATTCTCAGCTCCCTCTCCTTCCTCCTTGCGCTTATCCATCGCTTGCATCCCTCCTTTTGCTTTTGCTCTTCCTCCTCCTCCTCCACCTCTCCCTCCTCACTCCTTGTTTCCTCTCCTTTCTCTCCATACTCATCCATTTCTTCTTGCTTCTCTTCCTTCTCCTTCTTCGTCTCTTCCCTCATTCCCCGGCCACTCCTTGCGTCCTCTCCTTCCTTTCATCAATCTTCTCCTCCTTCTCATAGATGGTCGGAAATTCAAGGTCAGACCAGGACTGTCCCTCGGCTTGGGTTCTGAATTGTACTGCTCTCTCGCCCAGGCTATTTTCAGAGGCCATAGAGATGATCAGCTGGTTTCTCAGGAGTTTTTTTTTTTTCCTGTTTGTAATGTGGGATTCTTATTGATATTTCACTCTAACCTTTGCTTTGTGTTGTATTTCTCTTCTTTTCTCTTTTTTGTCTCCCTTCACTATCTTCTTTTCCTTCTTTCTACTTCTCCTTCTCTTCCTCCATATTCTGATGTCTTTCCCTGATTTCCTCTCCTCCTCCTTTCCGTCCTCTTCTTCATTCTCCGCCTCACCGCGTCTCCTACTATACATTTTCTTTGCAATCCTTCCTCCCCGCCTTTCCTTTTCCGCCTCGCCTGCCTCCTCCAAGGTGAGTGCAGCCTGGCGTGATGTAGAAAACGCCCACACCTCGTTACTATCGCTCCCACCTCCCTATAACCACGTCAGTATTCGTCAGCTTCCTACATATCAAAGCTAGTACTTTGTTCACTTATTCTATCTCTCTCTTGTCCTCTTTAGTTAGTTTAACTCGCGGTGTACCGGCACCAGAGCCGCCTGAAGGCTATTTGTACTATGGCGGGACTCTTCGGTTCTAGTGCTCAAAGTGATGTGGTGTTCATTAAGGTTATTGTTTGGCTTGTTGCTCTGAGGGAATAGGAGATTAATTCACATCAAATGCTTAAATATTAGTCTATTATTTTAGTTTTCCTTTCCTCATTTTTCGTTTTCTGTATGCCTTGCAACGCACGACCTGACAGGAAGATGGATGCACACGTACATAATTCATTTTAAAAATCGCCAGAAGAAAAAAGACTCCCAGACTGGAATACCCTACAGTTTTAGACGCAATAAATACTATAACTAATAATCAAAATATAATAACCTTAGCGAGTCGATTGTTTACGAAACTATTCCAAGGATGCATCTGTTTCTTCTCCAGCAGCTGATTGAAGCCAAATTGTCTTGTGTAAAGTAATAATAATTTTTCTGAGAAATTAATTAATTCAATTTATCTGAAAATCGCATAAAAGGAAGACATACTAGCTAGCATACCACTAGTGGTGTGTGTGTGTGTGTGTGTGTGTGTGTTTTACAGTGTGGTTTTACAGTGTGTGTGTGTGTGTGTGTGTGTGTGATTCACTGTTTGATCTGCTGGAGTCTCTGACGAGACAGCCAGACGTTACCCTACGGAACGAGCTCAGAGCTCATTATTTCCGATCTTGGGATAGGTCTGAGACCAGGCACACACCACACACCGGGACAACAAGGTCACAACTCCTCGATTTACATCCCGTACCTACTCACTGCTAGGTGAACAGAGGCTACACGTGAAAGGAGACACACCCAAATATCTCCACCCGGCCGGGGAATCGAACCCCGGTCATCTGGCTTGTGAAGCCAGCGCTCTAACCACTGAGCTACCGGGCTGTGTGTGTGTGTGTGTGTGTGTGTGTGTGTGTGTGTGTTTCAAGTTTAAACCCATTATTTCTGGTTCTGTCCCCGCTACTGATCCTAAGAACTACATCATGTCCCCTCTGTTAAAACCCTTATACCACTTAAATACTTCTATCAGGTCTCCTCTTAACCTACGTCTCTCTAAGGAATGCAGATCAAGTTTTTTCAGTCTCTCTTCATAGGGAATATCCCTCATTCCCTGTATCTTTTTAGTCACCTTCCTTTGCACTGACTCCAACAGAGCTATGTCCTTCCTGTAATGTGGGGACCAGAATTGTACCGCATAGTCAAGATGTGGCCTGACCAGCGCCAAGTATAATTTTAGTATTACTTCGGGACTCCTGCTTTTAACACTTCTAAAATGAAACCTAATACTCTATTCGCCTTATTTCTGGCCTCAATACATTGCTTCCTTGTACCGAGATCAGAGCTAACTATGACTCCTAAATCTTTCTCATACTTGGAACTTCCTAGTGCCACGTTATCTATTGTGTACCTATTGCTTGGATTATCTCTACCTACGCTCAGTACCCTGCACTTGTTAATATTGAACTGCATTAGCCATCTATCTGTCCATTCTTTCATCCTATCCAAGTCAGCCTGCAAAGCCTTGGCATCCGAATCGGACCTAATTAATCTACCTATCTTTGTGTCGTCCGCAAATTTACTGATATCACTATTAATTCCACTATATCTATATATTAATTCCACTATCCAAGTCGTTGATATATATTAGAAATAATAATGGCCCTAAAACTGAGCCCTGTGGCACCCCACTAACTACTTCTCCCCACTCGGAATTAGATCCATTAATTACTACCCTTTGTCGCCTGTCGTCTAACCACGCTTTAATCCAGCCTAATATTCTACCCTCTATACCGTGTGCTTTAACCTTTTTAAGAGCCTCTGGTGAGGTACCTTGTCAAAGGCTTTACTGAAATCTAAGTATAGAATGTCATAATTATCACCTTTATCTGCCGCCTCATAAACCTTACTATAAAAGCTCAACAAGTTTGTAAGACACGACTTCCCCTTCGTAAATCCATGTTGTGTGTGATTTATCAAGCCGTGTTTGTCTAGGTGTTCCCTAATGTTTTTCGCTATTATTGATTCCATTAATTTACCCACAACTGAAGTTAAGCTGACAGGCCTGTAATTAGACGTTAGGGTTTTATCTGTCTTTTTAAATATGGAACCACATTATCTTCTCTCCACATTGTAGGTACCTCACCTGACTCCAGTGACATCCTAAAAAGTACCGCTAGAGGCTCGCTGACGAACTTCCTTGCATTCCTTTAGAACCCTTGGATATACTTCATCAGGTCCTGGTAACTTGAATTTCTTTAGTTTATCTATCTCCTGTTATACCATGCCCTTAGTTATATGAATATCTGTCAGCTTTTCACTATCTTCTGCCCTAAATACCTCTTCGCTATCTGGGATTTCCTGTGTGTTCTCCTGGGTGAAGACAGTTAAAAAATACTCGTTCATAATTCTACTAATCTCTTCCGCTGAACTAGCCATTTCCCATTTGTTGTCTTTAATGGACCTAATTCTTCTCTACTCTTCGTCTTGTATAACTGAAAAATCCCTTGGGTCCGTCTTTGCTTGGTTGGCTACCCTCAACTCATATTCACTTTTAGATTTCCTCGTTAACCGCTTAACTGTTCTTACTAATTCATGGTATAGTGGCCTTAAAGCCTCATCTCCTGCCTTTAGCCTCTTATATATATTCCTTTTTTGCCCTATACATCGTTTTAATCTGTCTGTCATCCACTTAGGATCGTTGTTTCGTGATTTTATTGTTCTATATGGAATGTTGGCAAACTGACCGTCACTTATTTTACTTAGGAAGTCGGTTTACATCTCACCAATCCTCAGCTGACCGGGGTTTCTCCCATGTTCTAATCCAGCTTCCCTCTCCGCCTCACCCTCTCTCTTTCCCACTCAGACTTCGCACCTCCCCTCCGTTCTTTGCTCCTCCCCTTCCTTCTACCTGACTATAAATCTGCCTTGCCTCTGCCAAGCAATTTGTAAATACTCCCTTAAGCCCTCGAAATTATCCTTCCTGAAGTCAGGGACTTTTCTAACGTTTTTTTTTTTTTTTTTCTAAAATTTTCATGCCATTTCAATTTATACCGTGTCTCTATGCGATCCCTGTTACCTAATTGACCACCAACCTCCACCTGTGTAACTATTCTCCATTGTTCCTCCTCCGTTTCCTCCTCCTCCTTCTCTTCCCTCAGCCTGCTGTTAAGAAATCCTCTCCCTTCACTTCTCTCCATTTCTCTCTCAATCTTTATTCACCTAGTGGCTGATACTCATCTACCCATAAAAGTGTTCGTCCTGAATGATGTTAATCTTTTCATAGCAGCACGAAACATTAGCACCAATGGAAGCAATGCAATAATATATGTCACTGAGAGAGAGAGAGAGAGAGAGAGAGAGAGAGAGAGAGAGAGAGAGAGAGAGAGAGAGAGAGAGAGAAAGTGAATGGATTTGATTTAACTCAAGATCGCATTTCATCCGGAGAGCACTTACGTACATGTACATGTACGTATGTACACACGCGTTCTCACATTCAAGCACACACTGATATACACACTGATGATATAAAACAACAAGAAAAACTAATATTTTCGTGTGTGTGTGTGTGTGTGTGTGCGTGTGTGGTGCCGCCGTGGTGTAGTGAAACCATGCGCGCTTTGGTGGCGGTGGGGTCCCCAAGCGCACGGTTCGAATCCTGGCCACGGTTCGAGTGTAGGAAGAGCTTACATTCGGGGTAATGGTTCACTACGGGGTGGTCTTTCAAATAGGAGGTAACCTCTAGACTAGGAGATAACCTACCTAACAAGACATTTGTCCCAGGTTTTCGGCTAATTCTTTCTAATATTTCAGGGAGACTGCAGTTCCAGTGAGCCTTTTTTTCTAATATTTTGTTGCCCCTGGCAGCTCTCTCTTGCATAAAAAAAAGTAAAAAAAAAAACTATCCCGTACTTCCCGTGAACATCTCACACTCAAATGGTGGCGCCTCAGCGTGGCCACAGGCATCAAACTACATTGTGCCCATAACTACACTCCACAGTGTCCACTGTGTTTCACTGTTTGATCTGCTGCAGTCTCTGACGAGACAGCCAGACGTTACCCTACGGAACGAGCTCAGAGCTCATTATTTCCGATCTTTGGATAGGCCTGAGACCAGACACACACCAAACACCGGGACAACAAGGTCACAACTCCTCGATTTACATCCCGTACCTACTCACTGCTAGGTGAACAGGGGCGAACAGGGGCTACACATGAAAGGAGACACACCCAAATATCTCCACCCGGCCGGGGAATCGAACTCCGGTCCTCTGGCTTGTGAAGCCAGCGCTCTAACCACTGAGCTACCGGTGTGTGTGTGTGTGTGTGTGTGTGCATTTGCCAGGGTGGGATAGGATGTTGTGATGTAGGAGCGTGTCCCTAAAGTTGTCGCGGCACGTGGCAGCGGGCAGGACGCGGCACGAGTTGCCAGGAGTCGCCAGTGCCCGAAGGAAGGTCGTGAGGTATGGTGGAGCGTGAATCTCCGGGTCGTGTTCTGTAACACTTCAACGCCGCATGACCACAAAATTCAAAAGGCTTAACTTGAAGTTGCGGGAGCTTTTAAAGGAGTTTCTTATGGTTAATGTGACTGATTGACGCGATATATATACATCTTTCACTGAAAAAAACAGGTTTGAAAATCCGGCTAATAATCTCTGGAGAGTGGGAAGCGCTTCAAAATATGGGTCTTAGCCAGGCATCCCACTTCCCTCGCCACTCCCTCCTCCTTCCCTTCTTCCCTCACACCGCCTCTTCCTCTTAGCGCGGCCCCACAAAGATCACGTCTTCACCTCTCCCGCTGCTACTGGAGTGGGAGAGGAGTGGAATAGACTCAGTAATCAGGTTGTTAGTGCCGAGTCAGTGGGGAGCTTTACAGGAAGATAGGATGAGGGATGAGAAGCGGAAACAGTTGAGTTTGTTTTATACCGGTGTAGTCCTGATGGCTTCTTGCAGCTTCACTTGTTTTATTATCCTATTTTCGCATGGTTGGTGTTAAGATTTGAGCTGATTGAGGTGACAATAACACATGAACATAAGGGTTGTTACAAGAAGTAGTTACTGTATGAAACATGTCTACTTATACTCATCTGTCATCTCCACTCATCAATGCATTTCATCTTTTACAACTCCCTATTGACTAGTCACAAACAACGTCATTATTGTGTCTTTTCCATTCGTCTACCAGTCAGCTTACAAGTAAAATATCAGTTTCTTCTTGTCTATCTTTCAATTCAACCATCACCACAACTCATATAGGAAACATAGAAGGTATTGACGGCGTTGTAATGGTAAGAAAAATCATTTCCGGCACGTGGCAACATTACAACACTGGCAAGGCAGCGAGACAATAATATCACGTTGGCAACATTGAGGCATAACGACGCATTTTCCCTGGCAAACAATGTGAAGCCTTTGTGTTGAGAAAAAGAGTGGGAGATTTCAAGTAACGATGAATTAATGGAAGTCATTAAAACAGAATACATTTAGCTTTTTCCTTGATTAAAATGCAAAGGCTATTTTTGAAACTCGAGGCACCATTCACGTTCCTTTCACTTTAACTGATGTGCTTTGCTGCCTCAGTCTTTGATACAAGAAAAACAAAAAGACTTGACTTGACAGCGCTAATCAATGACAGAACAGACGCTGACATTCATGCATGCCCTCCCCCCACCTTCCCCTAACTCCCATGTCTCTAGTTTCTTCCTCTCAAGTTTCTCTTCATACCCTCCTGTTCTGTTTTTCTTTAGTTCTCTCTTAATTTTTCTTCATGTCCTGCGTTTTCCATTTATCGTTTTATTGACTTTTTCCTCTACAATTTCATATTTTCTCTTCCTTACTAGTTTTTTTAATTTTAGTAAGTTTTTTTCTTCACGTCTTCCTATTTTTCTTTCCCTCATTACTACTCCCTATACTCTCTTCTTTTCCTTCTCTCATTACTTTTTTCTCTCACCTTTTTCTTTTCCTTTTCTTCTCTAGTCCTCTTCACCTTTTATTTTATGCCTCCCAGTTCTTCTACTCTCATTTTTCTTACCTTATTTACCTTCCTTATTCCTACTTCTCTCCCCCACAAACTCTCCGGCCCTTCAGACACTGATAGTATGTCCCTTCCCCTTCATAACACCAACCATTACATAACCCCTGACATACCCCACCCATTTCCTGCCCCCTGACACCCCTTTCTAACCTTTCCCGGCCACCTATCACCTTCTAAACCGCGTATTTCGGAAGGCAGGGAGCGACGAGGGACCGACTCTGAATTCCCACCCCTGTCACGTGACGCAACACAGGCCAGCGAAACGATCCACACTACAGCTTTAGCTTCCCCGCACCAGCACCATCATGGCTATTCAAAGCTCAACCGTGGGCGTCAGTATCAGTATCAGCTGCCCCTGAACGCCGCCCCAAAGCCACGGTCTCTATATAACCGCGTCCTCTCGCCAGCTGCTCTGTGTCGCATAAAAACATGATTGAGAGCAGTCTGGCTAGCAGTGGTCATTAGAGGTTATGAAAGAGACATGTATGAACAGAGTTAGGCTGATGCGTCTAATGCATATATTGATGATATAGGGGAGATGTAAGAACGTATGAAAATAAGGGAAAGTGTTATAAGTTATTAGGAATCCACGTATTAGATCCTGTATTTTATTTCATGCACTTTATACCTCCCTCATTAATGCAAGTTAGAAACACAGTCACATTCTACTGTATTGAAGGGACGCGAAGAGGCAACAAGTGTCTCTCACCACCACAGCCAGAAGACAATGAGCGTCACGGTCTCTAAAACAGTCACCCGTGCTGGGACGCGACCAAGAAGGGAGAATGTGCAGCCATCATCTAGAATCGAGCGTTATTCTATACCGTTACTGAAAGGAAACCAATCCCTTCATCTCTATGCGTGGTCTAATATTTGCTCGCTTTAAAAAAAAAAAAATTATAGACTAAGTGAGCAAAGAACACTCACATATGTAATGCAAGTAACTAACTAATGTTATAAAGAGATAAATAAATACAATATAATCAAACAAGAAAGCGAGAAAGAATGGCGTGACGAATGTGAAAGGCGTAAGAAAAGCGTCACTGAAAGAAACCAAAGAAAACATTTAAAAGTTTTCACACTGGTGGTCAGGGAAGGTCAGGAGTGTGGTGGTCGCGCAGTGTGTCCCGACACGTGCCTGAAGGAGAGGTGGCCAGGGAGTAGCACCACACTACCACAACAAAACAGCCCCCACAGCGGTAGATACAGGCTTCACCCTCATCCCGCAACGCCCACCACCCTGTCGCCCAAAGCTGAGGTGTTGCTTATCTGACATTCATCTTTATCCAACACCACCCAGCCTCTCCTTCACCTGCCTCGGAACACCTGCGTTGTCTAAAATAAGTCACCCTTCCAGGTACTTCCCACAAAGTTTTCCGTCATTATTACAAGTATCTATATGAGTTTGCATTGACGAGATACTGATGTTTTCTTGAATCGAAATGAGTGAATATGAAAATATGAAAAAGTGAATAATCTAATTTCACATAACAACAGTCTTCATCTCTTGTTTCACACAACTACCTCACTTCTTGCTTTCTTTCACTATAGTCCGTTCATCCAAAGAATCCAGGCCGAAACTGCCAGTTCGGTTGGCAGCCCGGCCCACCCCCGCCGCCACTAAACCTTCCTGACACTTAAATTTTCTTCAAGTACATTTATTTTTCTTCACTTAACTCAATAGATATACAAGTTTATAGCTTGAAGAAAAATAAAAGTACTTGAAGAAAATTTAAGTGTCGGGAAGGTTTAGTGGCGGCGGTGATGATCAGGGCTGCCGAACTAGCAATTTCGGCCTGGATTCTTTGGATGAACGGACTATAGTTGTTTAGTCTTTCTTAGCCTGATAAACTCCACCTCTCATCCCCTACACTAACGCAACAACTTTCATCTCTCACCTCACAAACCTGCTTCACTTCTTACTTTCCCTCACTCCCTTCCAAATCTTCCTTAGATTGATAAACTCTACCTTTCGCTTTCCTCTTAAGACAATGGAATTCTCGCTCATTCTACCTCAAAACCCTGCCTTATTCTTCGCTTTTCTTTACTCCTCCTTGGCCACACTCCACCTTTCGTCCTCTCATAAAGACAATGGACTCTGGCCTTCCCTCCCTCTTCAGTCTGTATCCTGCCTGGCCAAACTCCGCTCAGCCTCCCCACGCCCCCCCTCAGACATGTTCATCATGCATTCGCACAGCCTCGCCTTCCTCCCACGCTGGTGATCGGAGCTTATTAACTGATGATACCGAGCCGCGAGGTCGCCACCACCACTGCCTTGTTTGGTGACGCTACCGCCACATCATTCCTCTCCCAGGCATGCCCCTTCTCGCCTCCCCAGCACGTCCCGTCACCATACTCGGGCAGCGACGCACCGCAAACGCACACACACAAACACACACTTTGCTCACTACTGACTCGATGGATATACGTTGGTGCATTTATTCACGTACATCTTACGACACACGCACACACACACAATGACAGACGTATGTGCTGTCGCTGTGAAGAGACGTGCTGAAGCACAAAGGAACGTATTATGTATGCATGTCATTACTCACACACATTTCCAAACGCACAGGTATGTGCTACTGTACTACACCTCTGCACGTGGGTACGACACACACACACACACACACACACACACACACACACACACACACACCTACATATGTAGATTTGAGTATATGAATAAAAATATGCGCATGTATCTATGTGTGTGTGTGTGTGTGTGTGTGTGTGTGTGTGTGTGTGTGTGTGTGTGTGTGTGTGTGTGTGTTGTGTGTGTGTCTGTGTGTGTGTGTCTGTGTTTGTGTGTGTGTGTGTGTGTGTGTGTGTGTGTGTGTGTGTGTGTGTGTGTGTGTGTGTGTGTGTGTGTGTGTGTGTGTGTGTGTGTGTGTGTGTGTGTGTGTTTTTGTTTTTTGTTTGTTTGTGTGTGTGTGTGTGTGTGTGTGTGTGTGTGTGTGTGTCTTTCTACTCGTCTGCCTCCCTGCCTTTAAGTTCATGTATCTGTATGCTGCTCTGTTTCTCTCTATTAGTCTGTCAGTCAGTCAGTCAATCAGTAAGTCAGTCAGCCTGTGAGACTGCCTGACTGCCTGACTGTCTCCCTGTCTGCCACGCGCGGGTTTCACTGCCATGGTGCGGGAAGGCTGGTCTTGTGGGAACGGCGAGGCGAGTGTTGTGAAGCTGTAATGGGAAGGAAAGGCTTCGCTATTCAAGTGTTGAAGGTTTTACGGGTATTTCACTATACAGGGTAGGGAAGCGGGTGAGGAGAGATGCTGGGCGGAGAGTGGAGGGGAAGCTATTGACCTTGAGGGAGCGGGTGGGGGAGAGGGCCGTCGCAAACGTATTGGCATGCACTGCAATCTGCCGGTGACATGAAAAATGATATATGAAGTACAGATGCACCGGTATAGTTTTATGGACGGGAAATGGTGCATCCGGAAAAATACAATAAAAATGTTTCACTATGGCACGTAGGATACTGTAGCACCAAACAACAAGCACTATACACACCTGGAACCACACACCAGACAGCGTTAACCAACTCCAGCCCATATCCAGAAATGCTTTGCTCTCTCAACACAACTATTTTCCGCGGCCACAAAAATTATTAGTCGGGGTTTCAAAATTATTTTTCCTGTTCATAATGCACAAATATTGCTAATCTGTCACCTGAACCATAAAAACATCCTCAAAACCTGCAACTTTATACAATCTTCCAAAGCCTTTTGAAAATGTTGGAGGATGCGGCGCAGAAGGCTTTCAGAATGTGATTGTGTCTGCGAGGGGTGTGTTCAAATGCAGCACTCCAAGCGGGAAAGCGAGCGAAAAGTGAACTATTGATATCTGTAGTGAGGCGGCTTGAGTGACGATCCGCGGCAGGAATCATCGAAAGAGAAAGTTTACGATCCCCACTTGGCAGCGTGAAAACCTGACTCGGGGTTGAAAGGACCCTTCGAGGAACGAACTCGCGTAGAGCTGACGAGGTGGCGGGGCACCACGCGGACGAGACCAGGACGGAGGAGCACGCCTTCATGAATTCCTGTAGCCACTGGAGCGTGCAAGACTGAAGGGGGAGAGAGACGCTAGGACCAGCAGAGTCTGTGATCTGAAAAGGTTTGTTATCTCATAAGAAATGTGTTCAAAGGTCGGAGAGAAGAATGGTTGGGTTTTCGTACACGTCTTCTTTCCCACTAAGGGTGAAAGATTTTAAACTATCGATACAATCATAAAAAGAATATTGACAACTATAATAGCTTTTTCTAGGATTTATGAACGTTTTCAAAATCAGGGAAAGAGAAATTTTAAGAATATGAACGAAAGAATGAAAAAAATTCTTTCAAACTCCGAAAGGACATCGCTATGATGACTATAGAGAGAGAGAAGACGTCACCAAACATCGTAAATCTTATACAGACTCAAATAACTTGTGGTTTGACTGTACGTGACGCTCTGACGAAACCTTCACCACCCAAAGATTCAAGTTATTTCAAGAAATACATGAAAGGAAAATATGATAGAAAGAGCAAGGCAGAGGCACGCTGTTAGGTTCAGCAGGTGTGTAGTACAGGTGACAGTGAGAGCCCATAATCAACCCTCTGATTGTTAGGTCCTCACTGAATGTCTGGTGCTAGTTTACAAAGGAATTTCGAGCAAAACTCCTGACAGCAAAAGGAGTGAGTGAGTGTTTCAACTTTGTTAGTATCCACCTCGTTAGAGTCACAATGTTGTTGAAATAAAAAGAGCCTTTACATAATCAACAATCAAATATAATTATCTACTACCTAACGATAAATTTGACAGAAAAAAGGAAAGAATGATTATTTCAAACATTGACGGATCTCCCTTAATAAAATCATAAGAAGCACAAAAACTAAATAAAAGCAGCTTTACATCGTTGCCACTCCAGACATTAATATTTGGCTTAGTAAAATCAGCAGGAACAAATGAAATGAGGTGAAAAGTACCATTACCTACATCTTTCCTCATAAGACACATTCGGACCAATTAAAACATAGCAAACCGTAGAAATTGACTAACAAATAGCACCAATACATCACCACTACTCTGAAACGTGACTTTACAAACTGAACAGCACTATAGACCCAAGTGACTCCCAAGGTACAACTTTCAAAGCTCATCTGCGTATCTCCAGTGTGGCAGAGAGCCGGAAATTGATAAGCCGGGCGTCACTGAAGAGGAGGCAAGGGCAGAGGGGAAGCTACGGAAATTTGTCTCCGTGTGACAGCTCCTTTAAAGCCTCGTGTGGGGCAGGGCGTGGGTCGCCAGGGAGTGTGTAGGGAGTGACTGACTACCTGGGATGCAGCGGGATGGAGGAAGGAAAGGGAGCCACGTGGGACTGGGGTAAACTTCCTCACACTTTTTCTCGGTACGGCTCTCTCTCTCTCTCTCTCTCTCTCTCTCTCTCTCTCTCTCTGTGTGTGTGTGTGTGTGTGTGTGTGTGTGTGTGTGGTAAACAAGAAGTCACACACACACACACACACACACACAGACCGCTGCGCCATACCAGCCCACAAACACACATATAAATAGTAGTCGAGTTACAAAGAATGTTTGTTCCCTTCACGAAAGAGGAAAGTTCTTAACATGCATACAGGAGGAGGAGGAGGAGGAGGAGGAGAAGGGGGAGGAGGTCCCTAGAGTATTGCTGACGTCAAACTGGTGTGAAGAGGGACAGAGGACGACACACACACACACACACACACACACACACACACATCTCTGTCTCTTTCCCCTATATGTGTGTGTGTGTGTGTGTGTGTGTGTGTGTGTGTGTGTGTGTGTGTGTTTGTGTTATATAAGGAAAATCATTACCCCCTCCCTCCGACACACACACAAAGTTGGACGGAAATGGACGCAAGTGAGAACTTAGCGGATGAAAATAAAAGTTTGTGATGAAGGCATGTGAAATATTCATTGAAGAGAGAGAGAGAGAGAGAGAGAGAGAGAGAGAGAGAGAGAGAGAGAGAGAGAGAGAGAGAGAGAATAACCCCCTACAAAGAATACAAAGTAGGAGACAAAACAATAAGCACACAATAACAACACAATACAAGCACAACAAAGACTACATAGAGACAAGAACAGAGACAAGAACAACTAACAAACACACCAGCATCAATGTGAGTCTCCCCTACAAAGGACACTGAGGGGTAAAAGAAGACCAGACAGACCCATTTTCTTTGTTGACTCGATGTGACTCGTTTTCTATGGTACTGGGTCGACAGAGAGAGAGAGAGAGAGAGAGAGAGAGAGAGAGAGAGAGAGAGAGAGAGAGAGAGAGAGAGAGAGAGAGAGAGAGATTGTGAATGGATGCTTGGAGAAATAGGACGACTGGGAGGAGGAGGAGGAGGAGGAGGAGGAGGAGGAAAGATACATAACGAGGAAGAGAAAATACGGTAATGAAGCAGAGAGGCGAGACATTCTCCTCCTCCTCCTCCTCCTCCTCCTCCTCCTCCTCCTCCTCCTCCTCCTCCTCTTCCTCCTCCTGCTGTGATTAGATTCCTCCCTATGTTGTGTAAGAGGAAAAGAGAAAGAGAAATGAGAATAATAACAAGAAAGAAGGAAGAAGATGAAGAAAAAAAGAAAAAGAAGCAAAGAAAGGAGAAAGAATGAAAAATGGGAAAACTCTCACGAACTAGACACACGAACTTGAGAGAGAGAGAGAGAGAGAGAGAGAGAGAGAGAGAGAGAGAGAGAGAGAGAGAGAGAGATAAGACATGCACCATATTTTCTAATCAATAAGTAAATCATTTTTTTTTTTATTATTTTTTTCCGCCGCCCACCAAAAACAAGCCTTCCCCTCAAAATATTCCCCCCATCAGCTTGCTGGTTTGGGGATTAGGAAAGTGAATTGGAGGGGAAGCGGCACAGAGAGAGAGAGAGAGAGAGAGAGAGAGAGAGAGAGAGAGAGAGAGAGAGAGAGAGAGAGAGAGAAGCTAACAGTGAGAGAAGAAATAAAGAAGTGGTAAAAGATGAAGAAAATGAAAATAGAAAAAAAGAAGAGGAAGGAAAAGAAAAGGAAAAGAGAGAAACGAGAGAGGAAACAGAGAGAGCGTAAGAGAGAGAGAGAGAGAGAGAGAGAGAGAGAGACGAAGGGTAAGTGAAAGAAAAATAAAAAGAAATTATAAAAGGTGAAGAAAACTAGGAAAAACGCAAAGAAAGATAAGGGAAAGAAGAAGGAAAAAAGGAGAATGCGTAGGGAGTGAAGGAAAATCATCGGAAAAAATATAAGGGAAAAAGGAAATGGGGAGAAAGGAATGACAAACTAAATACAATAAAAAAGGAGAATAAAAAGAAGAAAGGGAGGAGGAATAGAAAGAAAAAAGGTATAAGTGGGAGGGGAAATAGGAGGAAATAGGAGAGGATGATGAGGGAAGGAAAATAAAATAACAAAGAAAGAAGG
The DNA here is from genome assembly GCF_017591435.1 of Portunus trituberculatus. Classification (NCBI taxonomy): domain Eukaryota; kingdom Metazoa; phylum Arthropoda; class Malacostraca; order Decapoda; family Portunidae; genus Portunus; species Portunus trituberculatus. The sequence goes on along the minus strand of NC_059304.1, from coordinate 1,937,159 downwards.
GAAGTACACACATAATCAAGTATTGGTTTTCATGAAGAGAATGATAAATTGATACTAGTCCGTTGTATAATGATCTGTTTTTTTTTTGTTGGTACCCCTCTCTCTCTCTCTCTCTCTCTCTCTCTCTCTCCACTTTACGCAAAAGCTAATAAGCGCTTCTCACCTCAAAATTTGTCTTTCCCCCCACATCCTCTTCCCACGCACCTTTGTCTTCAACTTTCTTTCACTTCTCTTCCACCACCTCCTTCTCCTCCTCCTCCTTCTCATCCTCCTCCTTCTCATCCTCCTCCGCCTCCTCTTCCTCCTTCTCTTTTCTTCCTTTTATTTGGCAACAGAGAAAGAGACTGTCTTTAAAGGGGATATGTAAATTTTAATCTCCCTTTCATCTCCCCGCCATGACAGATACACACACACACACACACACACACACACACACACACACACACACACACACACACACACACACACACACACACACACGATAAGCGGCGAGGCAAATGGGCAAGTCTCTTAATGTGTGGCCCCTGTTCACCTAGCAGTAAATAGGTACGGGATGTAACTCGAGAGGTTGTGGCCTCGCTTTCCCGGTGTGTGGAGTGTGTTGTGGTCTCAGTCCTACCCGAAGATCGGTCTATGAGCTCTGAGCTCGCTCCGTAATGGGGAAGACTGGCTGGGTGACCAGCAGGAAACCGAGGTGAATCACACACACACACACACACACACACACACACACACACACACACACACACACACACACACACACACACACACGGTAAGATATTCTCGCCTTCTTACAAAGTCAATCGAACAATTTTAGGGTAAAGTTGAGTGAGGAAGGAGTTGTTTATTGAGAGAGAGAGAGAGAGAGAGAGAGAGAGAGAGAGAGAGAGAGAGAGAGAGAGAGAGAGAGACAAACAGACCGACAGACACACAGACAGGCAGACACACAGACAGGCAGACAGATAGACAGACAGACATGGCGCCTCATTGACTGCTTTCTCTCTCTCTCTCTCTCTCTCTCTCTCTCTCTCTCTCTCTCTCTCTCTCTCTCTCTCTCCACTCCTCCCTTCCTTTCACTCAGCTCTCCCACGCTAATTATCTCTTACCCACACCTGCAACCACCCCCACCACTGCCACCACCATCATATCCACCACCACCACCACTACCACCACCACGTGCCGCAGACTGGAGCTTAGAAGGTCAGATTCTCTTACGTCAGACACTCAGTAGAGCTTCGTCAGTAGTTACTAATTCCTTTGGCGAGGCCCTGTGATGATGACGTGATTAGAGAGAGAGAGAGAGAGAGAGAGAGAGAGAGAGAGAGTGTGTGTGTGTGTGGGTGCGTGAAGGATGAAGTGAGAGTGGGTATTAATTTTTGTACCTACATTCATAGTTATTCATTCCTCGTTTGTTTGTTTGTTTGTTTTTTTTTTTTGCCTCCACAAGTCACATGAGTGTATAATTGTGGGTGTTGTGGTTGTCAGGAGGAGACAGATTGCGGTGCTCAGACAAAGTGTTTCCTTTTTCTTTCTTTTTTTTTTTAATGCAGGATGGAAGCCAGCCAAGGGCAACAAAATATTTAAAAAAAAAAAAATCCCACTTGAGTCCTGGTTCCCTAAAAGAAAAAGTAAAGAATTAGCCAAAATTAATGAATAGATGTCATGATACCTCCCTCTTGAAAGAAGTCAAGTCGTTCATTTGCTGGTCTTCACTCTTATCTATTCTTATTTGACTTGCTCGCTTTTGCCTGTGCGAATTTTGTTTGTAGAGTGTTGTATTGCGATGCTCGGTGAAATGGTACTGTTAATTTCTTGGTCTTTATTCTTATCTATTCTTAATTTACTTGTTCTCTTTTGCCTGTGCTAGTATGTGTTTGTAGAGTGTTGTATATGTTAACCCCTTCAGTACTGGAACGCATTTCTACCTTGAGTTTTGGGTATAATTAGACGATTTTATTGACATTAGGGAGGGTCTACGGAAGTCAAAAGATTAATGACCACAGTCTTCACCATTTTAATCCTTACAAGAGTTTCTGAAGCTGTATAAAATCGCCAAACAGTAACTAGATGAATAGAAAAATACGTCATGGTACTGATGGGGTTAAGAGACAGAGTGGTGTTAATTTGTTGGTCTTCATTCTTATCTATTCATATTTCACTTGCTCTCTTTTGCCTGTGCGAGTTTGTGTTTGTGGCGTGTTACCTTTTTAGTGTGTTTGGAGGAGAAAGATTGCGGTGCTCAGTGAAAGGAGCTATTAATCTAGGGACCTTAATTCTTGTTGGTCCTTATTTTGTAGCTTTTTTCTTTTCTTTTTTCTTTTTATTTTCATATTTTTATTTATTTATTTTATTTACTTATTTTATTTTTTATTCTTTTTTTTTTTGTCTCCAGACTGACACAAGGTAAAGTTTTAGTATCCGTTAAAAGGAGAGAAAATAAATAGATGCAAGTGAGAGAAGGCATTAAATCACACTCTCATCCTCGTTCATTCTTACTTGTCATTCTGCTTTACTTTGACTTTACTTACTTGATTTAGAAAGGATGGAAAAAGGCCAAGGAGAGTGGATGATTTCAAACAACAGCAGATTAAGTAAGGATGATCTGCGTTAGAGAAGAATCAAGGAAGGTACGAAGAAGCAAAAGACCTGAAACAAAAGATGAGGGATTGAAAGGAGGATCGAGGAAAGGAGAAAGCAAAAAGATTGAAGAAAAGGATTAATTAAAGTTTGAGTGAGCGTGAGTGTTGATGTATTGGAGAGGTGGAAAGAAGGACGGTACAAGTGAAAGACCTGAAGCAAAACTGATTAAAAGGAGGACGAAGGAAAGCGAACAGATTGTAACAAAAGTTGATGAAGTAAAGGAAACCCAGTGCTTGAGTGGGAAAAATTGAAAGTGCAATATGGAAGAAGAAGCGGAAATTGATTAAAACGAGAAGACTGGAAAAGCTCAATAAAGAGAAAGCACTGAAAGAAAAGCTGATGAAGTAAAGGAAATGCTCGAGTGCTACAAGTTATCCTTGAGTGTTAAGACTGAAGAGTGTCATAAGGGAGAACGAAGCAGGGAGATGCAAATGAAGGGACTGAAGCCTAAGTTAATTAAGCCTTTCACTTCCACACTTTTCCTTAATCACACAAACCACCTTAGGATACTTCTCATGTCCAACAGACACATCTAAACACAGTAAAAAATGCACTGTTTTAACATTTTCGCTACGACAAACAATAATTCAACAATTCACATCACTAGAAACAATTAATTCTTATAAGCATTAACGAGACAGACAAAAAAAAAATGGAGTTAAAAGACTAGAACCACCAACTGATAGCGAGCGAGTGTAATGCTTGCAGGTGACTATAGAGCAAAAAAATACCTCAGTGGTTAGTCATTGGGGGGAAAAATAAATACATTAACAGGGAAAGTGTTATTAATCCCTCTCCTTTCATATAGTACATTAAGAAATTTTGCAGGGATTCCTTATGTCGTATATTGCATTAAAAAGGTTAAGTAAAGGTAATATTCTGTCGAATGGACACCTGCATCTTTTTTGTTCCTGAGACGTAGGTGGAAAGACACGTGTGGGGTTTTTTGGGAGGTAAGGTTAAAAAAGGAGATGATAAAGTGTCACAGGATAAGGCAGGTGCTACACGATGCGATAAAGTGTTTAGGAGAGGATGCAGGTGATGCTTTGGTCGTCAATGTGATGCGTGGGATGAGGGAAGCCAGTGAGGTGAAGGGAAAAGTGAAGGAAAGGTGAGGATAGAGATAAAGTTAATTGGTGTTCCTATTATAAATTTTATGACGGTATGCCGTTTTTGGGGAGAGCGTTATAGAGTTGATTTTGCGTTTGTGGCTTCCTTGCACGATCCTGTTATGCTGGTGAGGAGAGGATGAGGTATATATTTTTTTTTTCTATCACACGTCTTAACAAAATTTTCAGGACCAGTAACTGGGAAAGGATAAGGAATAACGAGTTCAAGATTGATAAAATGAGATTCTAAAAAGATATAAGAAGAAACAGGATCCAAGATAGAGAAGTAGATTACTAGAGCAGAGTCAGTAATCAAGTTCTTAGTGCCGAGTCAACAGGGAGCTTTTAAATAAAATTACACAAGTCTATGGATAAAGATAGGTGGAAATAGGTAGGCATGTTTTAATCTAGATGTCTATAGATGGCATAAGAGATAATATAACAAAGATCACACGCACAATATTCATTATCAATAACCATGAGAACACAAAAAGATAAAAGTTTCAAGCATGATAAAAGCGAATTTGAAAAGAGAAATATATAGGAAAAAATCGTTCTCAAATGGAATAGTAGATAAATATGATAAGACTCGATAATGAAACTGCTACAAGAAAGTCAGACAAAAGTAAGAACTAGAGTAACAGTTGAACATAGGTAAGCATGTTTTATACCGAGTTTGCCACGTGTAAACCTGACGAATTCTTGCACCAGTCCTATTTACTGATGTTGTTTTTGCACCAGTCCTTGTTTACTGATGTTAAGCTCATGTTTCCTTGCACAGTCCCCACCCTCGCCTGGAAAAAGGGAAAGTGTGAACCTCCTCCCTCCCAAATAACTGAGGCTGAAGGGACGGAGAGGAAATGAAGGGATAAAGGAATGGAGGAAATGAGGTGAGAATGGATGGAGGAGAGAGGAAGGGAAATGGAATGGGAGGAAGCGTAGGAGAGGGGGAGGTGTGAATGGATGGACAAGGATTAGTGGTGAAGGAGGAAAAGTAAAACCTACTAGAAGGGAAAAAATTAGGCGATGGTGATGTGATAGTGGTGAAGGGATTATAATGTGATGCAATCTCTTAAAGAGCAGAGGAAGAAAAGGAGAAGGGAAAGGATATAGGAAACACAACGAGAGAAATAGTCATGTGGAGGATTGGCGGAATAGGGAAAGATAATATACAAAAGGAAGGAACGGATGATAAAAATGTGAAGAAATGAAAGAATAATGATGGAATAGAGAAATGAAACGGGAGAGAACACAACTCTATAATGCAGAAGAGATGTTTAAGACGAAAAAAAAAAAGAGAAATAGATAAAAAGAGAAGGAAAGAAAGACTATAATAAAAAGCCAAAAGAAAAAGATCCGGATACGTAATGGAGGCTGAGAGAGAGAGAGAGAGAGAGAGAGAGAGAGAGAGAGAGAGAGAGAGAGAGAGAGAGAGAGAGAGAGAGAGAGAAAGAAAACAAATTATAGAGATTTACACAAAGGAAAGAAAAGTTAACAATATCCTAGAAAGACAAAATAAAAGAAAGGAATCAACCAGGAACGCGATAAAGATTAAGACAAAGGGAAGGAGGAAGGAGAGGGAGAGGGAATCCAGGAAGGCGGGAGTGTGAGAGGTGTAAGAGAGGAAGGGCGGAGCAAACACACGCCTATCACACAATGAGACGACACTACAGTTACCCAGTCCCCCATTGAGTCACCCGCCACTCTCTCTCTCTCTCTCTCTCTCTCTCTCTCTCTCTCTCTCTCTCTCTCTCTCTCTCAAGATCTACTTTTTATCTCCGGTTTTTTCTCTCTATGCTATCTCACCTCCATCTCCTCTCTTATCTCTCCTCTCCACCTCCCTTTTGTCTCTCCTCTCTCCTTTCTCTCCTCTCCATTTCCCCTCTCCCTCTCTCCCCCCTCTCTTCCTTTATCCCGTATCTCTTCTCTCCATCTCCCATTTGTCTCTTCCTCTCTCCCTTATCTTCTGTCTTCCCTGTCCTTCTTTCCTTTCCATACTGCCTTCCTTCCTCTCTCCCTCTCTCTCTCTCTCTCACTCTACCTCTACCTCTACCTCTCTCCCTCTCTCTCTCTCTCTCTCCCCCTCTCCCAATATGTCCCCCGCTTCCTCCATTGGATTTTACTATATTTAGCTGGTGTGGCCATTTAGTCCCTTGGTCCTCTCCCTCGCTAAATAGGCAGCTAATGATACTAAAATTCCCCTTACACAAGCTACTCTCTCTCTCTCTCTCTCTCTCTCTCTCTCTCTCTCTCTCTCGTCAGTTTCTTTTTTTTCCGAACTGTTTGTCTCCTCTCTCTTTTTGAAACCTTCTTTTCTTCTTTTTTGTTTTCTTCTTCATACTTCCTCCTTCCTAATTTAATCTGGTTTCTTCTTCGTCTCTTCCTCCTTCTTTCCTTTCTTCTTTTTTCCACTCCTGTGACACTTCCTCTCTTCTCTTACTTATGTCTTTTTTCTTATTTGCTTCTCTATCCTCTCCCTTGTTTTTCTTCTCTTCTTGTTCTCCTTACAACCTTCCTTCCTTCCTTCCTTCCTTCCCTCATTCCTTATTTCCTTCCTTCTTCCCTTCTATATTTCCTCTCTCTCCATTCCTCCTCTCATCTCTTCCTTTTCTATCATCTTTCCTTTTCTTTCCTTCATTCTTCCTTTTCTTTCTTCTCTCTTTCTCTCCCTTACATCATGCTCTTCCATTCTCCCTTCCTTCTTTTCCTGTTCCCCTCCTCCCCCCTCTCTCTCTCTCTCTCTCTCTCTCTCTCGTTCCTTCCTTCCTGCCCATTGATTATCGTTGCTGTGGTGGTGAAGTGGAACAGTTGGGGGTCTCCATCTCCTCCACCTCCTTTCATCTCCCATCTCCCATACCTATTCCCATAATCCATTGCCTATATCGCCTTTTTTTTTTTTTTCCATCTCCCATTCTTCCTCTCCTTCCTTCTCCACTCTTATTGCTTGCTTACTCCTGTTTACAAATGTCTTCCTTCTTTCCTTCATTTTTTCCTTACTTACTTATTTTTCTCCTGCTTTACTTTCTTTCCTTTCTTTCATTATTTTTTTTTCTTTCGTGTCATTCATTCCTTTGGTTTGTGTGTGTTTTCTTTTTCCTTCCTTCCTTCCTTCCTTCTTTCATTTTTTTTTCTCTCCTCTCGTTTCTTTCCTTAGTTTATTATCTTTTATTCTATATTTTATCATGTTTTGTTTCTCGGTTTTTGGATGGAAAGAGAGAGAGAGAGAGAGAGAGAGAGAGAGAGAGAGAGAGAGAGAGAGAGAGAGAGAGATTATTTGTTGACCATCACTGGCTCTTCCACATTTCGTTTTCTTCTCCCAATATCACACACACACACACACACACACACACACACACACACACACACACACACACACACGAGTATTGAAATATTAATGATGTAAGGAAAAA
>NC_059304.1:1910000-1927500 GCF_017591435.1 Portunus trituberculatus | reverse complement strand
ATAAAAAAAAACATATAATGTGCTTTTCTTTCAAATTTACTGTCTTTCTTTCAAACCCTCAAGCTCTTTCGGTAGTGGAGGGAAAGAAAAAAACTTATACAGGTGAATGTGGGCGGAAGATCAATCAGTGGGAAAGTACTTAGAGGAGAGAGGAAGGATAAAAAGGGAAATAAAGGAATAAGTACTCCGTGGATTAAAAGTAAAACCATAAAGTTAGGACATACAGTGAATAAAAAAGCAGAGGATACTTACATTATACTTAAACACTTCAGAAAATGCACTCACAACATGACACAACGAAGGAAAGGGACGTGAGAAAGGCAGAGAAAAGAAGAAAAACAAAACAAAGAAAATGAAGCAAAGAAAAAGAGCAAAAGAGGGAAAATAAGAAAGAAGAAGTGCTCCGAGGATTAAGAGGAAAAATGTAAAGTTAGGACATACAGAGAATAAAAAAGCAGAGGACACTTACATTATTACTTAAACACTTCAGAAATGTACTCACAACATAACACAACGAAGGAAAGGACGTGAGGAAGGCAGAGAAGGGATGAAGAAAAAAAAAAAAAACAATAACAAGAGCAATAAATCAAACCCCCAGCAAAAGCAAAGATATCACACAACACAAACACAACACAAACAACACACCACATTCCAAATCAAAGAAAATCCCAGAGAAAATTCGTGACGGTAAAAATCTGACACAAACTCGGGAGGGGGGGGGAGGAAAGCTTTGGATAATTAACACTTCCTCCTATAATATTCTCCACCTCATCTCACCTCACCTCACCTCACCTCACCTCACCTCACCTCACCTATCTGTCCCTCGAATCGCTCATTAGTGAAGGTGAGCGCAGGTGTTGTCAATTTTCCCCCATCACATTTTTCACAGGTAAATTCTACACATTATTGCATAAGTTTTTTTCCCCACTTTGAACATTTTTATAAGAATTTCAGCATAGGAGGTTAAATGTTAATTACTTTCAGATTCCTCCAGTACATGTTACCTGTGAGCAAAGTGTGTATGTCCCTGACGCCCTAATACTGAGAAGCGACTGGTGATGACGCGACATCCTTTTGAGGCCTCGGCATTTTAAAGGAATTCACGAAAATTAAAAGGAGGAGAGAAAAAATATTATGTCTTCATTACTTCTAACTGGACAGATTTTGCTCTTTGTTTACGTCAGAGAGAGAGAGAGAGAGAGAGAGAGAGAGAGAGAGAGAGAGAGAGGCTAATACTGACTCAAATTAATATTTCTTTTAATTCTCTTATTTTTTTTATCTCTCTTCAGAATTAAAATGTTCTTCTTAATTCTTGAAAACAAATTGTAGAAAAGAATAAAAACGAAAAGTGTAATACGAATGACACACACACACACACACACACACACACACACACACACACACACACACACACACACACACACACACACACACACACACACACGGACACGGACACACACACACACGGACACACACTCACTCACTCACTCACTCACTCACTCAAAACACACACACTCACTCACTCACTCAAAACATGCACACACTCACTCACTCACTCAAGAAACACACACACACACACACACACACACACACACACACACACACACACACACACACACACACACTCACTCACTCCTCACACACACACACACACACACACACACACACACACACACACACCTTTCACCTCATAGACAATACTGGAATAACACAAGGTTACGTCTCCTCGACTTATTTTCTGTCCAAAGTAAACAAACAGATATTACGAAACGAACAAACATTAGGCACACCGTGAACAAAAGTCAATAAACAAAAAAAAAAAGAAAGAAAAGAAATATGAACAAGACAAGGAACTCGAACCAGGCACCATTCAACCATGACCTGACCACTTGATTCACTACACCACCTGCCCCAAAAACACTACTATGCATTCTAATACACTAATACACGCAATACACACACAAAAAAAATAAGGAGTTGGTAAAATAATCAAAACATAAGTACTCTCTCTCTCTCTCTCTCTCTCTCTCTCTCTCTCTCTCTCTCTCTCTCTCTCTCTCTCTCTCTCTCTCTCTCTCTCTCTCTCTCATATCACTCAACACAATGGGTCACAATGGAGGGATTTAAATGCACTCAGGGAAATTAAAAAGTTATGTCTCTTAATAGAGGAGTACTTCCCTCTGTCACGGCTGGACGCTGCTTTATTGCTGCTGATTGGGGGGCGGGGAGAGAGAGAGAGAGAGAGAGAGAGAGAGAGAGAGAGAGAGAGAGAGAGAGAGAGAGAGAGAGAGAGCAGGGAGTCAGGAATGAGGACAGGAATGCTAGACTGAGAACGTTCCAGCTCACACTTCATTCCAACCTATTGTATCAGACACCTAATTACTCCCGACTCCATCCCTCTTCCCCACCCCCTCACTCACTCTAGGCACACACACACACACACACACACACACACACACACACACACACACACACACACACACACACACACACAGGTGATTACATTTTAGTAACATTAAGAGTACAGGTGAGTGTCTTATTACCACTGCTGGTACTGTAACACTGTAGTACCGTAGCTTATGTAGACAGGTGAGGTGTTGGCATGCTGGTGTAGTGTTGTGACGGCAGGAGTACAGGTGGCTGCCTACTCCACCCTTCCCAAATTTCCATATTCCATCCCCGTCTCTCCCTCCTCCCTCTCTCCCATCATTCTTGACCAGCCTTTAAGGAAACATGGAAATGAAGTTTATGATTTCCACGAAGTTACCGTGACCATGAGTGGCCCGACTCGTGTTATCAGCGGTGGCATTATGAAGTTAGTATGTTCGTAACTTGAGACTGTTATGGTGTTGGTAAATATCTACAACAATTCCTTCCTCCCTATCGTCACCAATCCTCCCAAGAACAGTAAGCTGGGGGCCTTAAAGGAAAACGGGTTTTTTATGGGATAGAGAAAGCTAGAATAGACCATTTTTGGCAAATTAAAAAATCATCTAAGGGAAAAATGATATTATTTTATCCAAAAAAGCCAAAAAATGTCTTTTTTTTTAAACATTTGCCAACGATTCCCTCTAGACTAGCCGGGGGGAGGGAAGGAGGGGCTACATGTAGTAGTTTTATGTGCTACTAAGAAGGACCGATTGTAGACACTGACCATGGCGTTCTTACAGTGACCGACCGCCACTAACACCAAAGTGAAGAAAGAGATGGTAAAATATATTATTGACGAGCAAACAACCAACCAACCAACCACTATTAACAACCAAGGAAGCAACTAACAATCACCACCAACAATAACAACAACAACGCTACAGCCACCACCACCATCACCACCACCACTGCCACACAGCCATATCATTATATTCCCACACTCCTGCAATGAAATGAGAGCCCACATTCACCTTACCACCTGGCGTCCCTTTCACCTTGAGACGCGGCGGATGTGGGCGGCGAGGCGGTGTGGCGAGCCTAATTCACCTGTCTCTTGTGGAGGATGGAGAAGCAAGGGATGGGGGAGGAGGAGGCTGGCTACTGACAATCGCCTTTAGAGGTTCACATAGAAACGAATATTGAGAGCGGTTTGAACGTTCGCTTGCCTGGCAGTTCCGCGGATTAGATTCACTGATACCACAGGCTCCTTCATTGGCTTCACGACTCGAACCAGACGAGACAACAGCGGAAAAGAGATGCGAGCTGGTACTTACGCAATGGATGCCTCGCTTAGAGCATACAGCTTTGCAAAATAGTTAGCTTCGAACTGGTGTTTCAATGGTTAGGTAGCTCAGAGCACTCAATTTTACGCTATGACAAAAGATTTCGCTATGATCAAAAATGTATAATATATGAATTGCATTTCTCCTATGTCGTTTCCTGAGTAACCCTTATGTACACTAGTCATAATTCATGTATTCCTGTATCACCAAGCACACAAAGCAGCAACACATCAAAGGCAACACAGTGACGCTCCGGGTCGTGTAAACTCGCCTCATCCACGCGTGTACCAGGAAGTGTATGAGCCACGAGCTGGGTCACCGGGTCACTTTTCGCTTGACCTGCTTTGACTGACACACCTGTTGAAACGAGAACACTGAGAAGAGGAGGAGGAGGAGGAGGAAGTGAGATGCAACAGGGATTTCCTCCAAAGACCCTCGCTTCTTATATGGGCCTTGATGAAACAGTTTCGTCTTATCTGCAGCAACTTTGCCACACTGTCATGGAAGTTATTGGGATGTTCAGAAAGGTTGTCATGATTGTAGTTATAGTTTAACAAGAGCTTCGTATCATCAAAGGGAAAAACAACAGGATATCTCTTCTTGTCTATGATACTGATGAAATAGAGCTCCGTCTTATTTCTAACAACTAAGATTCTCTGTTGTGGAAGTTATTGTTTGTTTAGAAGTGTTTCCATGGTGCACTTACAGTTTCATACGAGTTTTGTATCATCAGTGGGAAAAAGAAGACAGGGATTTCTTTTCTTCTCTGTACAACTCTTGTGTTCTCAAACGTTTCTTCGTCTTAGCTTCAGCAACTTTGTCAGACAGAATTTTTGCAATATTCTATCCTCAAATTCTAGATAACTCTTTAGAATAACCATTTTGACCACAATCTTATGGGAATGGCATCTTTAGTGGACCTCTTTATAACTTTTTCCGTTGCCTCTTCTTGGATTAAAAAAAAAATCAGTAGTGTTTCCATGATTCCAGAACCAGTTAAACAAAGAATCTGTGTTACAAATAGCAGGAAATCTTCACGTGAACCTAACCAATAACCTCTGTGGTATTTGCGAATAAAACCCTGATGAGGCAACAATGTAAGGATCAGAGGAATGGTGAAGGTGGGAGACTCAAGACTTGGATGGCATGGGCACGTAATGAGAAGGAACAGAGCAAGTAACGAGAAAAGAGTCCTAGATACAAAAGTACAAGAAAAAAGGAAGAGAGGAAGACCAAGATTAGATAGAAACATTGCATACAAGGTCGCATGAGAGAGAAGACAGTAGATACCAAAGGAAGCGACCACATAATGGCCTAATAAAACAACGAAAAAGAGAACAAAACAATTACGAACACTGAGGAGAGGTACCCTAAAAATTATCCCCTTTAGCCCATAAATTCCCTTGAAAAGTCCACATGGTATAAATAAAAAAAATGAATGAACGCGTAATAGCTTATGTAATGGCCAGCAGAGAACTCGAAAAGACACGCAAGCCAAAAAGAGAGAGAGAGAGAGATCAAGACGCCAAGAGAGGAGAGAGAAACGTAGAGAGTGCCACAAGGAAATCCCCTCGATGAAAGGTTGAAGAGGAGAGGGAATTCCATCAAAAGGGACTCACATGCCAGGCCACAATATGAGAAGTAACAGCAGCGCCTTATGAAAGTCACTCACAGTTTGGTAGGGTTGTCTTTTATTAATGTGCAGAGATAGCTGACTGAGGCTTATTGGGGGAAATATCAATGTTACCCCTGAAATCCAATAGGAAAATGGATCTTAATTGCGTTGAGTGATTCTTGATGTTTTATTCTTGTTACTACTGTAGAGAGACGGCTGGGCGAAATGTAGATAGGGGAAATGTCAATGCTACTCTTAAATTTGATAAAAAAGAAATTATTTTAATCGTGCTGGGTAATTTTTATGTTTCTTTCTCATAAAATATCAGAGAAGGTAAGGTAATTCTTTTTAAATGGAGAGAGAGAGAAAATTACTTAATTGCTCGTAAAAGAATCTGAATGAAAATGTTGAAATGATGGTAGCCAATTCTTGTTTGTCGCCTTTTATTGTCAACGTGTGGAGATGGAAAGGAAAATAGCATCACCATGAAAGTGAATGGTAAAAATTACCTCTAATTGGGAAGGAAGTCATTTTATTCTTTTCTCTTATCATCACTGTGCAGAGAGGAATGACCAATTATGAAAAAAAAAATTCCTAAATAATCCAAACGAAAATTTCAAAAAGATTCTAATTTGACTGCAAAAAAAAAATAATAATAATAAAATAAAATAAGGCTGATTTTTACCAATTCAATTTAGCCCTGCTGCTTCCACTCCCCCATCACCACGCTCTGACACACGTACATTATTTTCCACCTTGCTGCGACACTGATCTCTTATTAATCAACACGAAAAAAGGGAGAGAAATATTGAAGCATCTAGTGAGTGTACCTAGCGAGTACATATTCCGAAACACACACAAAAAAAATTCATAACCCAAACATTATTCCTCCACTGCCTCCACGATCACCTCAACCACACCCAAACACACGTGGTACATTCCTCTCCACCTCCATACCTTACTCGTTATTAGTCGAGATGAAAAGGGAAGAAATTTTTAATCTTTACAGATCACGGCCCAGTGCAGGCGGGTGCGTAGAGAGCAAGGAGGGCAATGTGGGAGGGAGGCGTGTAGGTAAGAGTAAGAGGAGGGGGAGGAAGAGGAGCACACGCGTGGTTGGTTATAACAGTGTGTTGCGTTTTAATCTAGGTTTGGAACGAGCAATATTACTGGTATGCGTCTGGCGGTGTTGCATAAGTGTTCATCCCAAGTTTCACAAAGTATGGGTTGGTGAAAGCCGGTGACATTTCTTGTCTGTCCCGAAAAGGAGTGACAAAAGGCCGAAAAAATTATCGAAGAGACGAAAAAAAGAGGGAAAATTTTTTGAGGTTTATTGGAAAGACACGTGGTAAGAATGAAGAAAGAGAAGAAAAATAAGAAATAACTCCCTTGCCACTCCTGAAAAAACACACCACAGGGTTGTGGAACTATTGCTTAACCTTGAATTTCACTTGGCCTGCCGCCTCTGCTCTGCCAACATGTGCCTCCTCCTCCTCCTCCTCCTCCTCCTCCTCCTCCTCCTTTTCCCCACTTTAATATCTTTCTCCCCTCTTCCCTGAATCCTCCCCAATTCCTGCATCCCACACACACACACACACACACACACACACACACACACACACACACACACACACACACACACACACACACACACACACACATACACACACACACAGGTTTGAAGATACCCCCGCTTTGGATAACATGAAAGGCATCGCATGGCGGCCAAGGTCACAAGGCCAGGCATTACTTAAAGGTGAATTCCTGGTCTTTGTAGTGTCCGCCTCTCCTGCACTACTGAGGGAAGATGGAAAGTGGTACTGGGTCTGCCTGGGCTGCTGAGTTGGCCTGGAGTTCACGAGAGAAAGGAATGAAAAGGTTAGAGAAAAAAAGTCGTGTTGTGTTCGCTGGGGTGGCCTGGAATACACGAACAGACGGCGGGGAGAAGGAGAAAGGTTAACCAGAATGTAGTAAAGATAAGGAGTGTTTTAGTAATTTTTAGATGCAACGATGGGCTGAGATACACGAACAGTCAACGGGGAGGAGTAAAAGTTAAAGAAAGAAGTAGAGTTTCAAAGGATGTTGGTGATGATGAGAAAGGTTGAACAAAATGTAGTGGAGAAGATATGTAGTGTTTTAGTTGCTACGATGGCCTGGGATACATGAACAGTCAACGGACAGAAGTAAAAGTTAAAGAAAGGCATGGAGTTTTGAAGGTGTTGGTGGTGATGAAAAAGGTTAACCAGAATGTATTGGAGATAAAGAGTGGTATGACTATCTTTTTTAAAGTTCTGGAATGCACGAACGCTGAGAAATAAAACTTTAAGAATGAGGTAACATTATTTTTTTGGCTCCTAGTGGTAATAAGGCACAAAAACATATGAAAACAAGAAAGACTAAAAGAAATCACCAGGTCTACGTGTGGCAGTCGCTTTTATAAAACATACCTGCTTATTTCTACCGATCACCCACATCCATATATTTGTCCAAACTTCTTTTAAATCTTTCTAATGACTCGGCACGTCTCCTCCATTCATCTACCACTCTATTTGAACACCATAGCCTTCCTGTATCCTTAAATCTAACCAACCTTTGAAAAAACAAGCAATCGGAGGAAACTAAAGCCCGAATAGAGTATTAGATGAACGGAACAGACTCGGTAACCAGTAAAGTTAAAAATAAAATAAAGTTATAACCGAGGCATTAGAGAGCATTTGAGGAAGATTAGACAAACTTACGAACTGAGCCTGACTGGAAAATGGTGGAGAAGTCAGAGAAAGAAAGAAGGAAGCTGGACTAAAGAAAAAAGAAACCATACCTACTGATTTATGGGGACACGGAGACCTGGCCTGGCTGGAAGAGACTACGGAAATATGTCCCTCAATAAATCATGCCTGTAAATTCACGTGTGCGCTTGATACCTCGCATAATAGAGCCATTCCGATGAGTGCGTGGATAAGAGGGAAGGTTAAGGCCACTTCCCCCCTCTCCCCTCTCCCTCTCCTAACTCATAGCGAGGGAAGATCAGACCATTTCCTCCCCCTACTCTCTCCCCTCACTCCCTAAGGACAAGGAAGGGTGGTGTATGGTGGGGAGGAACTAGTTTGTAGGGTGAGACAAGAGGGTGTAGGATGTAAACTAGGGTGGAGCTTACAGGATGTGAAGGGAAAAGAGGATATTATGGGATGGAAAGAGAGAGAGTGAGACGAGAAGCGAATGAGGATAAAGATAAAGAGAAGAAATATTGCAGGAAAAGGAAGAGAGGAGATTAAGATCCAAGGAGGTCGTGGGATAAAAAAGAAAGAAATTGTAGGATTGTAGGGTAGGAAGCTGTAGGAAGAATAAGGCTTAGGAATAGGAGAGGAGGCATAGGAGTTGGGTACGGAGTGGAAGGAAAGCTATAGGATAGGGATGGGAGGCGGCTAAGGGATGGGAGGGGAGGTGTAAGGTATGGTGGATGACTCACTGGCCTAGATCGTCTCCCTAACTTCCTCCATCATTGCCTCAAAGGGCGCGAGGTGCTGAGGAATGGCAGCCACACACCTTCTAATCATATGAATGGACCGGCTCACAGATTTCATTGCATTCACTAACGCTTCGCCTTTCCTTCGTAAGTGTAAAGGAAAGTGGCTAGTTGCTATCAAACTTTAAATAAAAAGAAAAAACGTTACACTGTACGTCTCTTCAAAATGTTCTGTAGAAATTACGTATACTATTTAACTTGAATCATAAATTCTGACTCGCAGCAACAGCCCAATGTAGTTAGAAATAGAGTGAAATACATGATAGCAAGGCACCACCACCACCACCATCACCCAGAAGGGTCATGCCATCACCATAAGCTTCATGAACACACTAACCGTTCATTTCACTGCCATGAACACCTAACAAACAACACTAACAGCAGAAACAAAGATAATAAAACAGAACAAAAAACGAGGCATCATTAACATCTACATCATAACACCACCATAACCCTCACACACACACACACACGCACACACACACACACACACGCCCGGTAGCTCAGTGGTTAGAGCACTGGCTTCACAAGCCAGAGGACCGGGGTTCGATTCCCCGGCCGGGTGGAGATATTTGGGTGTGTCTCCTTTCACGTGTAGCCCCTGTTCACCTAGCAGTGAGTAGGAACGGGATGTAAATCGAGGAGTTGTGACCTTGTTGTCCCGGTGTGTGGTGTGTGCCTGGTCTCAGGCCTATCCGAAGATCGGAAATAATGAGCTCTGAGCTCGTTCCGTAGGCTAACGTCTGGCTGTCTCGTCAGAGACTGCAGCAGATCAAACAGTGAAACACACACACACACACACACACACACACACTGTATTTATTTGGATTTAAAAAAGGCGTTTGACAAAGTGCCACATGCAAGATTACTATGGAAGTTAAAGGAGAAGGGTGGCTTAAAAGGAAGCACATTGAGATGGATAGAAAATTATTTGAGGGGGAGAGAAATAAGGACGGTAGTTAAAGATATGTAGTCCAAGTGGAGAGCAGTAGAAAGTGGAGTGCCGCAGGGGTCAGTATTGGCGCCAATACTTTTCCTCATTTATACTAACGACATGCCAGAAGGAGTAATCAGCTACATAAGTCTGTTTGCAGATGATACGAAACTGTGCAGAGTTATAAAGCAAAAGGAGGATTGTGAAATACTGCAAGAAAACCTAAATAAGATCTGGGAATGGAGTAAAAAGTGGGAAATGGAATTCAACGTGAACAAAAGCCATGTCATAGAAATGGGAAAGAGTGAAAGACAACCTGTGGGAATCTATAAGATGGGAGATGGAGTAGAACTGGAGAAAGATCGCATAGTAAAAAGCTGAGAAAAGGAAGATGTCTGAGAGATATCAAAAAATATAGTTTCCCGCAAAGATGTATTGAGACATGGAACAGTTTGAATGAAGAAGTAGTGTCTGCAACGAGTGTGCATACTTTTAAAGTAAGATTGGATAAGTGTAGATATGAAGACGGGGCCACACGAGCATAAAGCCCAGATCGCCTGTAAAACTACAACTAGAGATATTAAAAATATACAAACACAGACACACACACACAGTGTCTGCAACACATACTTTTAAAGTAAGACACACACACACACACACACACACACGACATAAACACACACACACACACACACACACACACACACACACACACACACACACACACACACACACACACACACACACACACACACACACACACACACACACACACACACACACACACACACACACACACACACACACACACACACACACACACAGAGAGAGAGAGAGAGAGAGAGAGAGAGAGAGAGAGAGAGAGAGAGAGAGAGAGAGAGAGAGAGAGACGAGCACCTCCTTCATTGCCAAAGAGACACTAGGCAAATTACACAGACAACAGACAGAAGATGAAGAATGCAAAACATAAGGTAACACTAACACTCACCATCATATGAACATAATCTCCACATAAACACAAGCACTTCGCTCCATCACCAAAGGGAGAGGAGATTAACTACACACTGCGGCAGACAGGCAATGAATAATGAATGGCAGGGCCAGTAATGCAAGTCAGTGTAATGATGGAGTGAGGATGCGTCACTTACGACACATGACCCCACTCGACTTGCATTAGCACTGATGGAGATGACGGATGCAATTACGAGGAGGAGAAGGACCAGGGATGAGTGACAGGTGACGAGGAGGATGCTTGGTTAACACCTGCTGGCTTAGTGCAGGACGAGAGGGCTGTGTATGTGTGCAGTGTCTCTATTGGTAACAGGGATATGGCAAGGATGACATGCAGATTCCTCAGGGTCAGTGATCAGGATGAGGCAAGAAATAGTAGATTTAAACTAGATTAAAAGAAAAGATATAAGAGGAGAGTGGTTTTCAAATAAAATGGTAGATGTTAGAACAGACTCAATAACTAGTTTGATAGTGCCAAGTTGATAGGAAGCTTTAAGAGAAAAAATGAAGATTGGTGGATATATATACATACAGGTAAGGGCAACCATATGCAGGCTTAATAACTTCTTGCAGCATCCTTTCGTGTTCTTAGACAATGAAGAGAGGCGGGTAACAAGATAAGGGTAAGTGAAGGGTTAAGCATCACATAGCACAGGGATGTAAAGGGAATGGTAATGGTAACTGAAGGGAGAAGGAATAACAGACAAGTTGCTAGAGAAGGAAGGCTAAGAATAAACCCAAGATGGATGAAAGACATACACAGCAGAGGCGCCGTCAGACCAGAAGGTTTTGATATACAAGCGAACTGAAAGACAGATGATGAAGAAGACCATGGTGTGTGTGTGTGTGTGTGTGTGTGTGTGTGTGTGTGTGTGTGTGTGTGTGTGTGTGTGTGTGTGTGTGTGTGTGTGTGTGAGGTGGGGGGATATCTGTCTGTCTGTCTGTCTTTACTACACCACACCACGCGAATAATAAAGCAAGCCAAAAGTGTAAGAAAAGTTAATAAATGGCTAAAAAAAAAAAAAAGTGTCGCGGGAAGGATATATTAAAAGAGAAAATTAAGAAAAAGCTCATCAACAAAGACTGGGTTGGTGTAATTTTTCATGAGGAAGATTATGAGTAATATCATCGAGGGAAGTAAAGCGGACATGATGCTTCTCGTAAAATTAGTTTGTCAAGAAAGAAAATAAAAATGAGAATATTTCTTCATGTAAAAATGTGTATGAAAGTGATACATCACAGAGAGAGAGAGAGAGAGAGAGAGAGAGGGGAGGGGAAGGGGTTAAAACACGTCCAGTGGGATTCGAACTCATTTGTTTTAAGTTGGCATGCAAGAGCCTCACCACTAAGCCAATGAAACCAAACCCTCTTTCAATTCACCTATCCTTTTTTTTCTCTCTCCTTTTTGTATCAAAGCAATTTTCTCCACTCTTTTTTTTCCCAGGATTCCTTTGTTCTCTTTCCATCGTTTTCTTCTCCACTGACACCAAATCGCCTCTCATTTTCCATTCCTTTTATTTTCCCTTTTTCTAACAAACAATAATCATTCACCAAGATCGCTTTATTCATTTCCTCAGCTTTTATTGCACTTAATCCACCAATGTTGCTATTTACATCACCTTTCATGAGCTTCACTGTTAATATACCCGCCCCCCTCAATCACTCACGCCTTTTGATACCTCCTGCAGCGTTGACTTGCATTAATCAGCGGCGTTCAATTATCCAGCGAGCTCAGCGCACGTAGCTGCTTTCCATCCTTATTAATGTTTACGATGAATGAAATGAACAGAACGAATTGCGACATATTTCCTGGAGATTTAATATTGAGAGAGAGAGAGAGAGAGAGAGAGAGAGAGAGAGAGAGAGAGAGAGAGAGAGAGAGAGAGAGAGAGAGAGAGAGAGAGGTGTTTGCAGGATGAAGTATCACAATATATTTCAAACACACTCATTAATTTGGTCATAGGTTTTGATGTATGAGTTTTTACAACAGTTCACAGATATCCGCCAACACACACACACACACACACACACACACACACACACACACACACACACATACAGAGAGAGAGAGAGAGAGAGAGAGAGAGAGAGGTGGTAAACTTCAACGTAATTACCAAAGTACTGGGAATAAATTTAGCAGGAAAAGAGGAAACACACACACACACACACACACACACACACACACACACACACACACACACACACACACACACACACACACACAATCTCTCATATATACAGTAAAATACATTAATTAGTACACGGAAAGGAAGAGAGAAAAATGAGGAAGATAAAAGGACGCCTAGATAGATTCACAGAACGCAATAATTAATGATATGCGAGGAGATAAACATAGAAAGAAAAAAGAAAGAAAACTTTATATGTGGATAAACAAATTGATGAATGAGCAAGTACATCAAAAATAAATGAAAAAAAGAAACAAAGAATTGGAAAGAACACAACAGATGAATACGAAAAACTAACAAAAAATAAACAGCAATAACATACAAATAAGATAGACAAAATAAACAAGTGAATAAACAAACAAACATGAATCTACCAACAAACAAACAAACAAACAAAAAAACAAAATAAATAAATAAACTAATAACTCCTTTTCCCCAATAAACACAACAATACAACACAATCTTCACACCTCACAAGTTCTCCTCATACCACCACCACCACCACCAACACCACCACCATCACCACCACCTTCCACATACATAATGACTTCTTGACACCTCGCAGGGCTACAGGGACATCATCTTCTGGTGGGGTTATGCGGCGGCAGAAGCGAGACGAGAAGAGCACCCAAGGACAGAACCCAAGGACACAGGAGGTGGGAAAGGGAAAGAGAAGAAGCGGGTAAGGACAAGCCAGACAGGAGAGGCAAGGAGAGAGGGAAAGAGACCCCGCCCACAATCACCGCCTTTGTTATGTCCACAGGAGTCATTAGCGAGAGAAGTTTTGGATGAGAGAGAGAGAGAGAGAGAGAGAGAGAGAGAGAGAGAGAGAGGTAAGGTTAGTAAAAAAACTCAAGGAGACGTAATTAACAGGGAATAGTGTGTGTGTGTGTGTGTGTGTGTGTGTGTGTGTGTGTGTGTGTGTGTGTGTGTGGTGAGGGTCTCGCGAGTCCTCGTGGCCTCGAACTTTTGCCACAAACTCTTTTTCCGAAGACTAAGACGAGGAATGTGCGCGACCTTCACACACACACACACACACACACACACACACACACACACACACACACACAGAGAGAGAGAGAGAGAGAGAGAGAGAGAGTAATATACAGTTCTTCATACTTTCCTTAATAACTCACACTAACTTTTGTCTTCTCTCATTTCTCCTTCCCTCTCTACACCCTCCCACTCTTCTCTCCCTCTCCCTCGTACAATTTTCTCTGCCACTTTCTTCCCTTTCTTTTCCACCCCTTCTCCATATATCTCCATATCCCTTTCTCTCCTATCCCTCACTTTCTCACCATCTCTCCTTACCTCCTCTCTCCATTTCATTACGTTCCCCATCTTACTCCAACTCTTCTTTACCTCTCCGCCATTCAAACATCTCTCTCTCTCTCTCTCTCTCTCTCTCTCTCTCTCTCTCTCTCTCTCTCTCTCTCTCTCTCTCTCTCTCTCTCTCTGCGCCTCCCACTCGCTCTCCCAGACTTCCACCATATCTGCGTCTTCTCGTCTCATTAATTACCGTGAGGGAATGGTAGGGAGGGAGAGAGGCAAGTGGAGTCCCCCGCGTGGGTGTAATGGCGGTGGTGGTTGTGAATCGTCAAGGAGTTTATGGATTTTCGAGACATTTTCAAAGAGTAAGCGAGTGTAGGCTGTGTGGGATGGATATCAGGAACTCAAAGTGATTCTGAGAGGAGAGAAAGGAAGGAAGATGGATCTTTTTTTAAAGAGATAGGATAAGAGGAATGAACTAACGTCTTATAATCCATCACTGTCTGTTATGATCCCATTTTCTTTAATTGTACCCTAGAGGACCGCCAACTAACCATATTTTATCTAAGAAAGCTCGTACACGTAGAGTTTTGTTAGTTTCCTTGATTGTCACTTGTTCTCGTTTTCTTTTAGTCTCCGCTAGAGCGCCACCAACTAACGCTGCTTTATCTAAGGAAGCTAGTAGAGTCTTCGGAGTTTTCTTCACTGTCTCTTGTTCTCTTTTTCTCTTAGTCTCCGCTAGAGGACCGCCTGCTGACGCCACGGTACTGGTTCTCAGGATAGACCGCGTATCTTGGCTAAGCTCCGCCAAGCCAATGCAGCAGAAAATTGAACTAAAATCTGTTGCTTACCGGAGGAAGACGTTACGGAAGGTATTTGTTGGGTTCACATAGAGCTCTCTCTCTCTCTCTCTCTCTCTCTCTCTCTCTCTCTCTCTCTCTCTCTCTCTCTCTACATATCACGCACACACATGCTGTTTTTTGCACCCTCCACTTCAAACAGCATCATAATGAATCACAATAACAATGGAATGCCACCTGTCAAATCAAACACGGCAAAACTAAAAAAAAAAAAAAATACATAAATAAATAAGTAAACAAAAAAAATTGTGTATATTGTTAACCGTATTAGATTTTACGAATAAATATGCACACGAGAGGACACAATATCACAAAAAAAAAATGCACAAATAGAATGCACAAATAGAATATAGCAGCACCTAATTAATGGAGATATTTTGTTGAAACTCACATCGAAAAAAAATATGTATAAATAAAATAAACTTCCGTACTTCGAGGAAAACCATCGCTCTTCCTCCCCCTGCTCCCCCACCACACACATTTCCTAGCTTGACAAATTAAATCACTCCATATTTTATTTTTTTTTTCCCCTTTTGCTTATTCCCTCACTTGCTATTTCTCCGTTTCGCTCCTTTATGTAACGCTTGTTAAAGGCGCGCGGTGAGATTGGAGGGTACGGAAGGAACTAAGTGAAGGAAAAGCGCTAGAGTTCCACCGGGCAAGGAGAACGAAGGAGAGTTTGAGAAGCAGAGAACAAGAACAAAGAAAGACGAAGGTACAGAGCACAAGGAGGAGCAAGAAAGGAGAGTTAGGAATCTATGAAGACTAAGAAGAGTGAAGAAGTTGAGAGTTGCAGGGAAACGAATGAAAAAGAAGAGTTTGGAAAGTACAAAGAGGAAGGAAAATAAAAAAAAAATAAAAAAGGTACAAGAAGCAAGGAAGATGCAGAAAAACAGTTAGAAAGGAAGGAAAACAGGAAAGCTATAAGGAATAAGAAGAATGAAGAAGTTAGAGTTGCAAAGAGAAGAAAGTGAAAAGGAAGAGTTTGAAATAGAGAGAGAAGAAGGGAAATATAAAAAAAAAAAGGCACACAGAGATATATAAAAAGTACGAAAGACAGAAGGACAGTTAGAGAAATGCATAAAGGAAAGAACATGAAACAGAAAAAAAATATTTAAGAAATACAAGAAGAGCCTCATAAACAGAGTAGACTGAAAAGAGGGAGGGTCTGGAAGGAGTCTGTGTTGAAGGAGAAAAAGTGGAAATCTTGCAAGGAGGCAGATCAGGTGAGGGAAAACACGAGAAACGAACGAACATGTGAAGAATCGGAACTAAGGGAAACTCCTGGTGGGAAATAGCGTCACCATTGTAAATCCCCGCCAAATTACCGATAATGAGGAGGGGAAGAAGAGGAGGAAAAGGAGGAGGAGGAGGAGGAGGAGGAGGAGGAGGAGGAGGAGGAGGAGGAGGAGGAGGAGGAGGAGGAGGAGGAGGAGGAGGAGGAGGAGGAGATGGTGGTGGTGGTGGTGGTAGAGGGAGTTTGTAAGAGGAAAGAGAAGAGTTTGGAGGAGGAGGAGGAGGAGGAGGACGAGGCAGTGGTGGTAGTAGTGGTGGTAATGGTGGTGGTGGGGGAAGTTTGTAAGAGGATAGAGGAGAGTTTGGAGGAGAAGGAGGAGGAGGAGGAGGAGGAGGAGGAGAAGGACGTATAACGAACACATGAAAGAGGAAGAAGAAAATAATAAAGGAAAGAAAACGACATGAAAGACGAAGTACAAGAACAATGACAAAAAAAAAGAAAAATAGCAAAAGCCAAAACTGAAAAAAAGAAAAATGAAAGGAACAAACACAAGCAGCTCCTTACAAAGCCACGCACGCAATCAGGGGAGTAACAGCGTGCAGAGTTGAGTGTTAGAATTATGAGCTGCGCAGCGGAGAGGAAAGATATTAGGTGGCAGGGAGGATGCAACAGGCACCCACATGCGCAGAGAGAGAGAGAGAGAGAGAGAGAGAGAGAGAGAGAGAGAGAGAGAGAGAGAGAGAGAGAGAGAGAGAGAGAGAGAGAGACTCGATTAGAATGAGATAATCTAGTTCTGTGTGTGTGTGTGTGTGTGTGTGTGTGTGTGTGTGTGTGTGTGTGTGTGTGTGTGTGTGTGTGTGTGTGTGTGTGTGTGTGTGTGAGGCTTAAAAGTCCTTGTGGCCTCGAACTTTTCCCAAACTGTATCCCGAAGGAGGTGAGAAGAGAAAACTAGGTATGTGTGACCTTGAGAGAGAGAGAGAGAGAGAGAGAGAGAGAGAGAGAGAGAGAGAGAGAGAGAGTAATCTGGTGGTGTTATGCAGGGAAGCCTCGGGGAAAGCACAGATTAACACCAAAGATAGGAACGTTTCTGCTGCAGGTGGGAAAAAAGAAACTGAAAAAAAGAAGAGAAAATAGTCGCCCATCACAGACTTA
>NC_059304.1:1900000-1902500 GCF_017591435.1 Portunus trituberculatus | reverse complement strand
AGAGACGAACAGTGACAAACACAATCCTTTCATAACATTCATTGAATCCTACATCACCCACGTTACATTCAATTTACGTTTCGCTATCACACTACCATATTTGTCCCCTTTCCCCCTTTTCCGTCTTCCTGGAGCTGCTTTTTCCATGTACAAGGGAAGAGCTTAGCTTAATTTAATGCTCTGGTAACACTCTTTGAACCTGCGCACGCTCCCATTGCCTTCAATTTATGCTCAATTTTTCCAGATATATTTCCTTCCCCCTACCCCCACAGAGAGAGAGAGAGAGAGAGAGAGAGAGAGAGAGAGAGAGAGAGAGAGAATCATTTAATACTGAACCCAAACCTTTTGCCCCACTGGTACAGTATCTGACAACGGTTTTCTCTAAATATAGTTGCGTTTAATCATTACGAGGTATCAAAAAATTCATAATGAAGTAGAATGTTTGCACTAAAGGCGTCGCTCATTCACATGTACGCGTGAAATTGTGCTTTGAGGCAGTCCGTGTGATTTCACTGGAGTCACGGAATGGAGC
This sequence comes from Portunus trituberculatus, assembly GCF_017591435.1. Taxonomy (NCBI): domain Eukaryota; kingdom Metazoa; phylum Arthropoda; class Malacostraca; order Decapoda; family Portunidae; genus Portunus; species Portunus trituberculatus. The sequence continues at coordinate 1,901,968 of NC_059304.1, read as the reverse complement.
ATTAAAAACTAAACTAATTCGTTGAGTGTAAGAACTTTTTTTTTACATAATTGAGGTTTACATGTATACACTAACACGATTTTATCCTATCCTAAGCCAACTTCACTTAATTTAACCAAAATAATTCGGTGACTAGTTTATTTTTCGAAGCATATGAAGATTCACACTACCTTAACTTCATCTAAATTACACTTAACATAACCTAATCCAGCTTAACCTAAAGCAATTTACTGACTGGTATCTACTTTATCGCACGACCCACTAATACGACTTTAACTACTGCGTAACCTAACTTGATGAACATAACCTAACTTAACGAGTGAGACAGACCTCGCCACGCACTCTCCGTAGCGATGTCATTCCTCTGCAGCCACTAACGCAGAAGGAACAATGAGGACAGTGTTGGTTCTCGTGCATAAAAGTGATGTGCATCTGGCTTCATTTCAGATCATATTTAACTTCCCCTGTTGATCATATCTCTCTTTTCGGCGCCAGCACTGGGTCTGTGTGGCACCACCGCCCGTCATCACTGCATTATAAATCACACCACTTCAGGGAAACACTAATTGGATACATTAATCACAGTCTGGTAATTGTCCTGGTTTGGCTGAAGCAGATAAATGTGAAAACCTTTCCTTTTCTCATTCTTTTAATGAGTTCAGTTCTCCTTTAAGGCTATTGTTGCTCTTTAGCTACCAACCCAGCCTCTCCTGACGTGGTTCTTTCCACCACGATATACAGACTCGTGATGTCTCGTTATGTCCCAAGTCACGTTATAGTGTAAGGAGGATCGTTGACCTAATGGTGATTTGAATCCACTTGACAGAGATCATCACCCAAGACTGTCATTGGTGCTATGAAGTCTACAGTGGAATAGTTGTGTCTCGTCTTGCCCAAAAAAGTCACGTTATAGGGTACGGTGAATGGGCAATAATGGTGATTTGAGGCCACTCGATACTTGATAGTTGCTTTTAATGCCTTGATTTAATGGGTTTAGAGACCAAAATTTTAAAAGACACAACTGACAGCAAACAGTGACAGTAATTACAACCCTTTAGTCACTGTAATTTCATTTTATTCAGTTAAAGCAAGTGGGTTTACAGAAATAAAAATGTGTCAGGTTGTCACTGGCAGTTTAAGTTAATTAACACGAGGGAATTGTATCCAGACATGTTCTCCGGCCTCCTGTTCACCACCACCACTACGCACTAAACACACTAAACACTCAACACCATAATGCCGCTCCACTGGAACACCTAAACCCCTGCCAGTAACACGTGACACCGCCTCTCTCGCACCGCACATTCAACTCTATTTTTCTCTTTTACTTCTGTCCATGAACTGTCAGGTGGAAGTGTAAAGAGAAAATGGTGCACGAACAAGTGTGTGTGTGTGTGTGTGTGTGTGTGTGTGTGTGTGTGTGTGTGTGTGTGTGTGTGTGTGTGTGTGTGTGTGTGTGTGTGTGTGTGTGTGTGTGTGTGTGTAAACTGTGTATGTCAGCTGGCCCCGGGAAGCAAGCGCTACAGAAACGATACAACCACAATGGTGCGGGTCCGTTCCTTGCTGGCTGGTGACAATACCCTGTAATTGAATTATGGTAATGAACTAAAAACCAAATGGATTAGTTAACGATTTTCCGAGTAGCTGTATAAGAAAAGGCGAGGCGAAGCGAGGCGAAGCGAGGGGAGGCGAGGCGAGGCGTTAGCTATTCCTTCCCTCTTTGAAACGGACCACCTCGTTACCTCCTCAGATACGAGACTAAATATTTACAAGAACTACAGGCTAATACCTCGCACACTTTTACCTCTCACGCGTGTTTTGACGGTCTTTAATGGACCTTACCTTGATTCAACTAGCGTGTGGAAGGGACGAGTCAAGGTTACAAAAAATGAAGGAAAAAATGGTTAAGTTCTCGCTGCCCCAATGAAAGACTCAGACAGGATTACCTCACAAAAGAGGATATCTGAT
>NC_059304.1:1892500-1895000 GCF_017591435.1 Portunus trituberculatus | reverse complement strand
CCAATCCTCTTTACTGACCGACAACCAGCGACTCGTGCCTCCCTCTACTGTCTGCCTCTCCTCCATCTCCCGAGCCTTCCTTCACTTCCCACAGACAGACAGTTAGTTTCTAAAGTCACCGAGACGTCAAAAGGGAAAGGTTCATTTTATATTTCTTTTCTCTCTTCTATCGTGACTGACAGCTTAGGCAATTTTCAACTTTCACTTCTTATTTTCCATCTTCTATTTCATTTCTTGCTGATGTTTTTCTTCTCTTTTCTTTTATTCGGTTTTATTATTTTGTCTCTTTTACAACGCAAATAGTTAACAGTAATCCCCATAAAGCTCTGTAAAGGTTAAAATGTCTATTGCTGCTTTGTTTTTTTCTTTCTTTGTAATCTATGTGGTAATCCTCCTCCTCCTCCTCCTCCTCCTCCTCTTCCTCCTCCTACTCCTCGTATCTTCTAAACTTATCGCTTGCTGTTCTAAGCCAAGCAATTTTACACTCTCTCACACACACACACACACAATACTATCCATGAGAAATTTGTGTATGTGTGTGTGTGTGTGTGTGTGTGTGTGTGTGTGTGTGTGTGTGTCCCACTTCCTCGTATATCGCAGCACTGGAAGTGGGCAATATATCAGTGCTGATGGTTTGCCGGCCGATTTGCTTTGGCTGATAACCCGGGGAAGGAGGAGGAGGAGGAGGAGAAGTTAGTTATGAATGGAGATGAAAGGATGGACAACCACACAGAGAGAGAGAGAGAGAGAGAGAGAGAGAGAGAGAGAGAGAGAGAGAGAGAGAGAGAGACTTTATACTTCAGTGACTCATACCTGAACAGACGCGCTATTAAACAAAGGCAACAAAATAAAAAAAAAAAATATATATATATATATATATATATATATATATATATATATATATATATATATATATATATATATATATATATATATATATATATACTGTAAGAACACAAATAAATAGAAATAAATAGAAACTAAGAAAGAGAAGGGAAAGGAGGGGAAGTGAAGGAGGGAAGGGAACTGAAGGAAGGGAAGTAAAAGGGGAATGAAAGATAATATAAGTGAAGATAAAAGGAGTTGAGGCAAACGGATATAGGAAAAAAAAGAACGGAAAAGGACATGAACTAAGCAGATAGTGATGTGATACTGAGAGAGAGAGAGAGAGAGAGAGAGAGAGAGAGAGAGTGGGGGGTGCATGGGGGATCAGAAAGGAGGGAAAAGAGTGAAACGAGAGAAATTTTACTCATCTATCACCACAAATATAAGCAACTTCCATCTCTCTCTCTCTCTCTCTCTCTCTCTCTCTCTCTCTCTCTCTCTCTCTCTCTCTCTCTCTCTCTCTCTCTCTCTCACACACACACACACACACACACACACACACACACACACATACCATATGCTGATGATTATTTGTTTCTTTTGTTTTTTATTCATGATGTTTATTGTCAGATGAGCTGTCTCTCTCTCTCTCTCTCTCTCTCTCTCTCTCTCTCTCTCTCTCTCTCTCTCTGTATGAAGGCAGTCACGTCTTATGCTTCTTATCATTATCTTCCTTCCTGTGTGTGTGTGTGTGTGTGTGTGTGTGTGTGTGTGTGTGTGTGTGTGTGTGTGTGTGTGTACACGTATATATATATCTGTCCTGAATATCTAAGTGCCTCTGTGTGTGTGTTTGTGTGTGTGTCTTGTGTCCCCATACACGTGTCGATCAAAGAGTGTAACTGTGCCAACAAACAAAACAATAACAGCATTACGACGCACTTCAAAATATATTCCTACTATCTCCTTTCTCTCCTCTCTCTCTCTCTCTCTCTCTCTCTCTCTCTCTCTCTCTCTCTCTCTCTCTCTCTCTCTCTCTCGATTTATCTATCTCTCTCTCTCTCTCCCCTATCCTCTTCCCACCCTTCTCCCCTTCCTTCCGCTCCTTCCTCCCTACCTCCTTCCCTCCTGCTATTGCCTCGACTCACCCATCACAACGACTCTCTCTCTCTCTCTCTCTCTCTCTCTCTCTCTCTGGCCTTCCTGACTTATATCACGTCCGCTGCTACTGATAGAGGAGGAGGAGGAGGAGGAGAAGGAGAAGGAGGAGAAGGAGGAAGAAGAGAAATGCGGAAAGGGAAAACTGAGAAATATTCAGCAGAGAGAGAGAGAGAGAGAGTCACTTACATAAGAGACACACCTGTAGGTACAGTATCACATAAACACACACACACACACACACACACACACACACACACACACACACACACACACACATACACACACACACACACTCACACACACAAGCTGGGCAGGCTAACCATACCCCTCATCACCTGTTGCTTCCATCACCTCCACGCAAAAGGTAACCTTACTAATGATCTCTCTCTCTCTCTCTCTCTCTCTCTCTCTCTCTCTCTCTCTCTCTCTCTCTCTCTCTCATCGTTTTTTTTCGCGTTTTAAAATCATATGACTCCGAACTTTCCTCTTCCTTTTCCTTCTCTTCTTCCTCTTCCTC
>NC_059304.1:1880000-1887500 GCF_017591435.1 Portunus trituberculatus | reverse complement strand
ACCTCTCTCCCCACCTTTCTTGCTTTTGTTATTGTTACTGTTGTTGTCGAGGTTGCTAGTGGTGGTGGTGAGAGCAGAGGTGGTAGTGGTGGTATTACAAGTACTGCTACTGCTCTTGCCACGCGCTGTTCTTTCTCTCTCCTTGAGCCGTCACATGGTCGTCAGGCAGCAACACAATAACGAGGCACACGGTGTAATGGGAAGCATCAGTCTATGCATATAAACCACCAGTACATATAAAAACTGAGACACGCGCCCTTGCAAAACCTTTAGAATATCACTATCAATAGGTGGATTTCACACACACACACACACACACACACACCCGGTAGCTCAGTGGTTAGAGCGCTGGCTTCACAAGCCAGAGGACCGGGGTTCGATTCCCCGGCCGGGTGGAGATATTTGGGTGTGTCTCCTTTCACGTGTAGCCCCTGTTCACCTAGCAGTGAGTAGGTACGGGATGTAAATGGAGGAGTTGTGACCTTGTTGTCCCCGTGTGTGGTGTGTGCCGAAGATCGGAAATAATGAGCTCTGAGGTCGTCCCGTAGGGTAACGTCTGGCTGTCTCGTCAGAGACTGCAGCAGATCATACAGTGAAACACACACACACACACACACACACACACACACACACACACACACACACACACACACACACACACACACACACACACACACACATGGTAATTAAGTTGTTAGTGTTGAGCCATTAGAGAGCCTTAAAAGAGCAAACATATTTATGGACGAGGATGGTAGTCGAAGTGAGTGGGTGTGTTTCATATAAGAACAACCACGTGCCGGCTTGATGGCTTTGTATATCTTCCATTATTTCTATATTTTCTTATGCCCCATACTCACGCCAACCTTCCTCTTCTTTTCTCAGTAAAACATTAGACAGATTCAAGGATGAGGATGATAGGCGGGGACGGCTAGGCATGTTTTATACAGGAACCCCCACGTGGCCTCCTGCAACCTCCCTTATTTTCTTTACTTTCTTATGTTCTCACACACAGGACGCCTTTCCATTCTTATGGCACGAGTGGGTGAAAGGCACGGCGTCAGTGAGTGGTGTGGGTCCGTGGGCTCTTTATTTTACTTCACGGTGTAGTGTAAAGTCTGAGCATGCAAGTAAATATATTCTGTTCTGTCTAGGAGTGTCCTTAAAGGCCTAGTGAGTGATAGCAAGGGTGAGCGATCGGCGTGCGGACCCAGATGGATAAGGCCACACCGGTAATGTATCTACACCTTCACCATCGACCTTCGTCAAGCTCCTCGCCACGGCAACATGAGCGAGACTATAAATTATTATGAGCCGCGAGGTCTGATGGGAATAGCAGAGGCTGACGGAAAAAGCAGCAAAGGGAGGGATAAAAGTCTGGAAGGTGAGTTTGTGAGAATAGTTAGGATTGTTTATCTAGATCAGGGGTTCTCAACCTTTTTATCGTTAAGAACCCCCTGAGTTATAAGACCATCTACCCGAACCCCAGATATTATCACATGGAACATGGAATTTAATATGCAATGGTAATGCAAAGGATTTTATTATATCAGCCATCTAAGTACCCCTGGAAATCTTCTTATGAACTCCCTGGGGTTTCGCGCTGTCAGGATGGCCACTGTCCATGACCTAACATCATTAGGTCTTTATGACGCTGAAGACGTCTATGCAGAACGGTTTGGTTGGCAATAGACAATCTCATTATCAGACTTTGATTTCTAAGTTATGAAAATAAACTCATTTACGGGCTTCATATGTTCATGGTGTCTTGTAGTCTACTTACTAACCTAGAAGGAAAGAAAATATCATACTAACTTCGAGTTATCAATTGAGGAAGAAGTCATTTTTGTCCCAGGAATAGAGCTAGATGGCATAATTATGAAAAAACAATGCATAGTATAACCTAACTCTACTGTTATAGCGTTTTTTGTCGTAGATACATGTTTAAAAATACTTACCTATCTTGATATCTCCTTATGTGACAGAAGAATATCCAAAAATATATGATATGCAGTTGACCATCTTTTTTTGTGAAATATTACGATATCTGTTGAATCTGGCAACTTCAACGGGAGTTTGGGTCCTCTCCTAGTGTTTCCTTATACGTATTTGAAACATTGATATTTACACGTCATTGTGATCAGGGAAATAAAGGAAACTAAGTTTGCTTTTTTCTAAGAGCATAAAATAGAAAAAAATTATGTCTACAGGTGGCAGTTTATGTATAAGACAAGCAAACCTGTGTGCACTCATCCACTCTATCCAGAAGCTTAACTAATTTTCAAAAGTTCCCCAATAGTTACACAACTACCATTGGTCTACTGTTTCTATCCAGTTATCTACAAACACGTACACATTCACGGCAGCAACATGCAAAGTACACTAAATACTCCGGAGCAAAGCTGCCTCACCTTGTTTCATTAATCAGCTAACTCTTGCACACTTTCAGACCAAAGCTATTTTTCATTTACCATCGACGATTTTATATTCGAATCAAAATTTAAACGACGATTGAGAACTTTCGGCCTAAAGTTGTTGAGGGCCGTGACGGCCTTGGGCGCCGCACGGGGGAAGGAGGTGGCTGTCGGGTCCGGCCTGGGGCCCAAGGCAGGAACTGGCTGCAGGTCCTTCTTTTCCTTGGTGGCCTCAAGCTTCACTACTAGTCGTCCACTTGCAGCGCCTCACACTAGGCAAGGGTCGCCATAAGCAAGAGATCAATGTCTACCACTCACCAGATGGTGCCGTGAGGGGCCCTAAAGGGGTGATAAGGGCTCCTTGCATAGAATCTGGTGGTGAGTGGTGTGTACGGGTCCCCTGCTTATAATGACACCGGGCTGAACAACTCGCCATGAACGAGGGCACGCTGTGCGCCATGAGCCAGGCACTGACAGTACCAGTGGTCCTTTACGTTAGGTTAGGTTAGGTAAAAAGGACTCACTTCATGACAGTGTTTGGGGAGTGGTGTGTGGCGGGTCATTGCTCATGGCGACCCGTGTGAGGCATTGCAAGGTTGCATCGTCACTGCTCTCATAACCACGGGACTGGGGTTGACCCTTTCGGGTTGAAAAGTTTCGTCCCAGTACCTGTGTAGGTAATAATACTTTGAATCGTTTCGCCATCGCCGCATCATTAGCCTCGATAAACGGATCGTTATCCTCGACAAACACATCTTTACCGTGGACACTGGAATCGCAACCTGTCGTGGAATCCCATTGTTAACGTGGACTCATTTTCCTTTGCGGCTTCAAGCTCACTGGTTGTCGTCAACTTGCAGCGCCTCACACTAGGCAAGGGGTCGCCTTAAGCAGTCTGCCGTGTCTACCGTCCACCAGATGATGCCGTGAGGGGCCTTTAAGGGGTGATAAGGGCTCCTTGCATAGAGTCTGGTGGTGAGTGGTGTGTACGGGACCTCTGCTTATAATGACACCGTGCTGAACAACTCGCCATGAACGAGGGCACGCTGTGCGCCATGCACCAGGCACTGACAATACCAGTGGTCCTTTACGGGGTGAAAAGGACTCACTGACAGTGTTTGGGGAGTGGTGTGTGGCGGGTCATTGCTCATGGCTACCCGTGTGAGGCGCAGTGAGGTGGCAGCGTCACTCTCCTCGCACTCAAGGGTCTGGGGTGAACCCTTACGGGGTGAAAGGGTTCGTCTCAGTACCTGTGTAGGCAAGTGAACTTCAATTGCGTCGCAGTGAGGTGGCAGCGCCACTCTCCTCGCACCTAAGGGTGTGGGTGGACCCTGACGGGGTGAAAGGGTTCGTCCCAGTACCGGTGTAGGCAAGTGAACTTCAATTGCGGCGCAGGAAGGTGGCAGCGTCACTCTACTCGCACCCAAGGGTCTGGGGTGGACCCTTACGGGGTGAAAGGGTTCGTCCCAGTACCTGTGTAGGCAAGTGGACTTCAATATTGTGTCGTGAAATCGCATCGTGAGAACTGGAACCGCATCGACATCGTGGAAACCCGCATCGTTACCGTGGAAACTGGAATTGCATCTTGATCGTGGAAACTCGCATTATTATCGTGGAAACTGGAATGGCATCTTTATCGTGGAATGGCATCATATTTTGGAAACTCGCATCGCTATCGAGGAAACTGGAATGGCATTGTTATCTTGGAAACTCGGAGCGCTATCGAGGAATCTGGAATCACATCTTATCATACACACTGTTATCGTGGAAGCTCTCGTGATCGTCGTTCGTTTCGTTATCTCTGAATTACTTAATTAGTCTTGGTATTATTCTTAGCCTCCGTAATAATAGAGATGTTGGTCATTTTTATCTTATCTCTTTTACTGTATTTTTTTCTCAGGGTATAGTTTAGTGTTCTTCAACCTTTTCTAAGTTCGTGCACCTTTTCGAGAAGCAAGGAGGACTATAAAAGAAATGCATCAATATTTGTAATTTTCCCTACTTTAAGACTGAAAATCGATAGATAACATTATTGTATATCTACCTGAAGCTATAGTTTTTCGGTCCTAAACAGTCGCTATATAGTGCGAAATGTACTATAACAAAATGCCACATCTCAAACACATCAGGCCCGTGTTCCGTCTGAGTGTAATATATTACTATTGTGAATAAATCGTAATACTTTGATTAATGTCAATAGGAGAGGACCCAAACTGTCACATTTTCAGTGTTCGCAGGTTGGTTTAATTCAGGAGTGGGTCAGCATCGTCTCGCGGTACAGAGTAGTCGTCTCTAAACACTGTATTACGATGTATCTATTGATTTACCATGCTTTTACTCCTTCCAGTATTTTTCTGTTCTTATTCTACCATGGTATTTCTTTATAGTTACTTGAGTTTATACGACTAACATCATAATATAGAGCAAAACATAATTGTCTGGTGTACCAAGATCTTTCATTTCTAGAGACTTAAATACAGCACGGAACCTTAACACACATTTCACCTCGCTTCTGCACAGGTTAATTCTTCACAAGGAATGAGTAGAGCAATATTTGTTCGGTTTTTCTTATGAGAAAAAGAAAATTAGCGGCCGAAACAGAAATAGTCCGAGGGTGCTGTAGTGTTTTCATCACCGTGTTCCTAAGCTCTGTCTTGCCATAGCCTGAACATGGTATTCAGTTCAGTTCAGTTGATAGGCGAAAGTGTAGCCTGGATATCGGCACTTCCTGATGTGTTTTGGTTTGGGTTTTGTCTGGGTCTGTAGCTGTAATTGATTATTATTCAAACTTTTTACTTTATGTTCTCTTATTTTCCAAAAATTATATATTGTTTCTTTATTTTCTTCTATACTAGATTTTTCAGAAAGTAATTTTCCAATGAGGTGTTCTTCATTTTCTGGGTAAGGACGCTGCCAATTGGGGTGTTTGGATCTTTCATTGGTGTAGGCTGGGCAATGTAGGAGGAAATGTTTATGCCTGTAGAATATAGAATTTCTAGATGAATTAAAATATAAGAACATAAGGGAACTGTAGGAAGCCACCAGGCCTATACGTGACAACTTTGCATGTCCGTAACAAACCTATCTATTTCAAACTTGCCATAATGACCCACACGAGTAAATTCATCCAATCCGCTCTTAAAGCTCCGTAATGAAGCAGTTTTAACAACCGGATTACTAAGTCTATTCCATTACACGTTCACAGTTCATCGAGAGGGAGCTTTGAGAAATCGGAAAAATGGATGAATATGGGGAAGGGTAGATGAATAGAAATAGTGTATTATGCAAAGAAACTGGCACGTGTAGGTTTGATGTCTTCTTGCAGCTTCATTGTACTATTATCTTATGTCATCTAAAGTTTTCTTACTCTCTTATGTTCTACTCTCCCTCCCAACACAGCTCTGGCCACACTGACAGACATGATGACAGGAGCCTCTATCACAGTCTCTGCTTGGAAATTGGGACTCCTTGCAGGTGTTACAAAGAGAGACTCTTTATACCTTCACTGCCCTTACGCTATGGAGACACCGCTGAAACCAACAGCAAAGAGCAGCGAGGGGTACCTGAGTGACCGAGAGCGGTGTCCCACCGCCAGCACCAGCACCAGCACCACCAAGCGTGTGAGGCAATGCTAGTGGCCCCTATGGCCTTGTTGGCTCCCTTACCCCTCTGTTTTGAGAGTGGAAATGTAAAATACACACTGCAATGGGTTAGTGTTGCAAAGTTCACATGAATAGTATAAGAGTGAGAGAATGTGGGACGCTGACTCAAAGTTATTTAATATTTCCAAGCGAAAAAGGAGAAAACTAGTTGATTTTTGCATATTTCTTGGCACAATATTGCTAACTGGCTTCTTATGAAAGAAAAAAAAGGGGAAAAATAAAATATATATAGCAAAAACTGTTTATATTGTCCTTTACTCATTTCCCCGATAAGATCTTTCTAACTCCTCCTCCTCCTCTTCCTCCTCCTCCTCCTCTTTGCTGTCTTCCTCTAAGCCCTCCTCCTCCTCCCACGTTCTCTCTTACGCCAGTGCAGCCAAATCCAGCTGCCACCAAGCTAATCCCACCTCGACCTCCCCTTAAGGCGTCCTCAGGTGGGGTGGGAGGGAAGGTGAGCCGAAGAGGAAGGGAAGGGAGGGAGAGAAGGGAAGGGAGGGAGAGATGGGGAAGGGAGGAGAGAGTAAGGAGACAAACCAGGACACAGGGTTCGATATGTGTGTGTGTGTGTGTGTGTGTGTGTGTGTGTGTGTGTGTGTGTGTGTGTGTGTGTGTGTGTGTGTGTGTGGGGTTGGAAATGAACTGAACAAAGCAATTACCAAAGCGTTAATAACCGAAGCACGACCCCTGGTGGTAACTGTCGCTAATATAAACACACACAGACACGCACACACACACACACACACACACACACACACACACACACACACACACACACACACACACACACACACACACACATGTGTCTGTCCATTACTGCGACAACTGGAGCTAATACCGTACAGCCATATGAATAAACATGCTTGGCTGAAAATAGATAAATACCGCAATATGTATTGCAATCTCTCAAACCATTCTGTAATATGTAGGACAACAGCAACAGTCTATTCTTCTACAGGGATTTTATGATGAAACACCTTTGCGCCGCATCGTCTTTACTTTCAAAAAGGCTCTAGTTGAAGTAGGACAAGTTTTTAAGTGTTTTTTTTTTAGCAAGATTTTTGCATTATCAATAGGTGAAACTGTCTTTAAAACCTTGCTTATAATCTATGTGGGTTTTGGGAGAGCAAAACATTTCTGAATAAGGGTCTTGCTATGCATCTCCATTACTTTCAAAATTGCACAGATTTGTAAGGACATTTTCAACAATAAAATATGTAGATTAATAGGATCTCTGCATTATTAACTTCTTCAGTGCTATGACGCATTTCTATATTCATCCTGGTTACTGTTTGGTGATTAAAATAGTGAAGACTGGCCATTAATATTCTGACCTTCATAGACAGCTCATAATGTATATAAAATCGTCTAGTCACACCTACAACTCATGGTAAAAATGCATCCCAGCACTGAAGGGGTTAACGGGAGAA
>NC_059304.1:1860000-1875000 GCF_017591435.1 Portunus trituberculatus | reverse complement strand
CTGGTCGGGGAATCGAACCCCGGTCCTCTGGCTTGTGAACCCAGCGCTCTAACCACTGAGCTACCGGGCCGTGTGTGTGTGTGTGTGTGTGTGTGTGTGTGTGTGTATGTGTGTGTGCGTGTGTGTGTGTGAAGTAGATGCTCATAGATGACTGATGCACATGTGAGAATGATAAATAAAGACAATAAACAGTGGAAGATAAGCCACACACACACACACACACACACACACACACACACACACACACACACACACACACACACACACACACACACACACACACACACACACACACACACTGTTCGCTCCCTCCCGAAATCCTACACACACCGCGACCACCCCACACAACACCTTTAAAAGAGAGGAAACAACACAATATGCAGTTAAAAATAGATGTGGGGAACAGAAGGGCAAACGAGAAGACAATCCCAGGCCTTTTTTTCCTGCCTTACCCTTTCCTCAACAGGGGAAGAACGACATACACAAATACACACACACACACACACACACACACACACACACACACACACACACACACACACACACACACGTGAAGAGGCAGGCAGCTTACACAATCCCCACTCACGTCTCGTCTGACCAACCGAATTAATAGTATTGCAGTTCTATCAACACCCGAGCGACGTTTATGGTGAAGGAGAGGAGGAAGGAAAGCTCTCTCTCTCTCTCTCTCTCTCTCTCTCTCTCTCTCTCTCTCTCTCTCTCACCACATGGGCCATTTCCTGATTATATTACCAACTTTTCTTTTTATTCACTTCTATCATCACTTTTCACTCACTTTTCCCGTTTCTTTATAGTTTCCTTACCTATCTTACATTCCTCTTCTCTTCTCTCCCTTTAGCATATACACCTTTTCTCTCCCTCTACTTACCTCACACTCCTTTCTTTTTCATCCCTTCCCCTACTTTCCTTCTACTTGCAAAACTCTCCTTCCCCATATATCTGTACACACAACATCCCATGACTCATCTCCTCTCTATCTCTCCCTCCTTGTCGCTACCTCACGTAACACTCTCAGACCTTCCCTCGTCACGCCCCTCACTCCTCCCTCAATACCCCGCATCCCAGACCCTCATACATCTTGCCTTGGAACTACAGCTCTGGCGGCGGATGTGCGGGACAGGCTCAAGTGAACGGTGAGTGATTGAATTAAGAAAAAGAGAACACAGGAGAGGAAAAATGCATCGTGTTGAGTTTTATGTGTATTGGTTTCTGATAAGAGGATTTTGTGTGTGATGATGTTTAATATAGCTTGATTTAATACGGTTTAACTTAATATTATGTAAAGTTTTGTGTATGTTATTTGATACGTAAGAGGTTATAGTCGGATAAAGCGACGCGTGTTCGATATATTTTCTCATTTCTATAATGAAATTTGTATGGTGGAACTTAATTCAACCTAACAAAACGTAACCTAACATAACATAACATGATTTTTGTGTACATTACCCATACAAAACATGATGCAGTAGTGTGTCGCCCAAGACTTGAAGTTCGTCATTATAAGGGGATTCGAATAGCAAAGCGTATCCTAAACTAAGCTAACACAACATAACTTAACCTCACCTATCCTAGAGACTCTCAGACACTCAGATATAAAGTGTTATCGTCATAGCGTAAAAAGATCTGTCGCTATTTGGTATCTCTAGTGACTCCCAGACATTGAGACACACAAACATACAGTGCTATCATGAAGCGCCATTATGTATATGTCTGTTATCCTCTCTCGCCGCGGTGCTGTGTTCATGTAAAGACGCCACGAGGAACACGAGCAGCGACTCACTTAGTGGAGGGAATAGGATTACTGTCACAATACACACTTCCCTTGATACTAGCTCACTACTGCACCAATCTTTCAGTAAGTAAGTCGCTAACACCATGACCAGTATTTTGAAATGGTTAGCTCTTTCGACACTATTTTCAAAGACTGCAGAAATATTTCGTCGGGTTTCAAAGAGTTTACACTGTTAGTAAAGCAGAAGTCTTGTTGATCTGTCACTGGAATCATGAAACACAGCTTTAAAAACCATTATAACTTCAACTTTAGCTCTTTCAAAGTCGAGATGAGGCGCAAAAATGTTTCAGAATATGGTCCATAAAATTACTACCACCAGCACCACCACAACTATCAATTTCTATGGTTCCATTCGAGAACAAAGGCCTACCCCCAAACGCCTTCCCCTTCCCAACCTCCTTCCACTCATCTCTGCGGCTTCCTATCAATCACAGGCCGCAGCAAAAAAACTTCTCTATCCTCTCTACATTTACTGATTTGGCTTTCCTGCTTCTTCTTTCTTGCCTTTGTCTCTCCATCTAGCTTTTCATTTGTTGTTGTTTCCTGTTTTGTCCATATCCATCTTGGCATCTTGTTACCCAAGCTCTGTGTCATTTACCGATCTAGTTCTGTGTCTGTTGTTCCTTGTTTCACCATTCGCACGTCTTTATTCTGTCATTGTGTCATTCTTTTATCTGATTTAGTGTGTCTTCTTTACCATCGCCCTAAGCTGTCATTCGGTAACCCAAACACTATTCCATAATCTCTTCATGTAATCCTCTGTCTATCCTGCCTCTGTTTATTATCTCTAGTTTGTTTGTTTGTTTTTTTACATTTCTTGAATACTTTGTCGTCTCTCAATTTATGTTTACAATGTCTTCCTTTTTTTCATCCTTGACTTTCACTTCTCAAACATTTTAAACCGGAATCTTTGTATTTAGAAAAGTGTAGTGAAGGTTATTTGGATTCTCATTTTCATATTCAAAGGTGTTCCAGTGAAGTTTTAAGAAGAACTCCGTAACATCTACAGGATAAACACTCGATAGAATACGACTAACCTTCTCTGTGTCCTCTGAGAATGTTTACAATGAGAGGAAAGCGTTACAGAACACAGGGTTATGTCATCTCTCCTTCTATTGCTATGTCTAGTTTTTCATTCTCCTCGTCTTCACTTTCTTTCTTTTTCTCTCTTTTTCTTTCTCCATCTACGTTTTGTCTTATCTTTATTTCTTATCTTATCTTTATTTTCTCCTTATCTACCGTTCCTAAATGTTTTTTTTTCTCTCTATCTTCTATCTTTCCTTCATTTTTTCCCTTTCCGTCTATTGTACCTATCTTCTTTCTCTCCCTAACGTGGCATTCTGTTTACCCGTAGCCTCAGCACACAGGAACACCGCGATGACGGGTCACCATCTCCCACTTCAGTGTTTACCAATAAAGACAGAGCCTCCCACAAGTCAATAACTCAGCAGTAGCGCTCCGGAATTGGGAAAACAATCAACCGTCTATACGCGCGCCACTGTTCCTTTGTCCCAGGCTGACGTTCGGAAATGTATGGCTATGACTAAGCAATACAGCACCAAATCTCCAGCTTCCTTTACAATCTTTGTGTTTCTCTGCTGGTTTACTGTACCGAATGTTGAGAAGAGAGAAGAGAGCATCATTCATTAATCTGTCCCAGGCTGACGTTCGGCTATGACTGACTATAACTGTACAATTGACCAGCAAATCTCTACCATACTTCAGCACTCTCCAGCTTTCTCTCTCTCTCTCTCTCTCTCTCTCTCTCTCTCTCTCTCTCTCTCTCTCTCTCTCTTGATGGCGGTAATGGGAAAGAGAGCAACAGTCATCACTCTAATTGAGGTCTCGCCTTCACTTACTGAGCCGGAAAAAAACCTCTAAAGCTGAAAAGGTCACAACTTTTCAAGCTATTGTTTAGGACTAATCCTCTTACTGGTACGGTCTTCCTTTGTTAACACTGAGCACTGTAGAAAAAAACATAGGCAGTGGGAAAAAGTGAGAACAGAAGGTTAAGTTTGTCTTTTCCAAGTTATGTAAAAGATTGCTCTGTAAAAATGTGTCGAGGAAAAAATTTATACGGAGAAAAAAATATGCCGGTGAAAAGGTTAAGTAAGGAGGAGCCAGACCGCCGCTACCCACGCCAACACGCCAACACACCCCAACCTGGCTCCCCACGCCTTCACCACTCCCTTTCCTCCATTCTTCTACAAAATAGGCCGTCAGCACCACAACATCATCACACCACCATGACATCCATACACACAAGGCAGCTACACCACCACACCACCACACCACCTCACTTCCCCATCCAACACTCCCTCGTATCAAGAAAAAATATTCTCCGTCAGCGCAGGACAACATGCCATCAGGGGAATTTGATTGATTGAGAGTCCATCATACAACACTTACATTCAGTACATAGAGGGGAGCTGACGTGTGTGTGTGTGTGTGTGTGTGTGTGTGTGTGTGTTGAATGCATTTGTCTTCATTATAGTCTCCATTATCATCATAATCATCGTCAGTCATAATTATCAGTAGTAGCAGCAGCAACACCAGAGCCACTACTTCCACAGTGTAATCACCATCCTCATCGTGCAATCATCACCATCATTACTAAACATCATCCGACATAAAAGCTACCATCACTATCATCATTATCAGACATCATCACCAACACCACCATCCATCCATCCATACACATCACCCTCATCACCTTTATAATGCACACCACTATCACTAATACCACCACCACCACCACCACCACCATCACTGTCGTTAATCTTATATTACGTAAACTATTATATATTACCTTTATTATCATCACTACCACCACCACCACCACCACCACCACCACCACCACAGGGACAACAGCAACAAAAGGACAATTACTTAAGGAAGGAGGTAAAAAAGGGAGTTCAGGTGGAGGAGAAGGTCTTAGCCGTACTTAGCAACGGAAGCTTCTAAACACAGGCGAGGGATGAGGGGCACTTACGAGGAAAGACTGAAAACTGAAAGAAATGAGGTGAGTTCAGATGTGTAGGTAAAGGTGAATAGTATTAGTAGTGGTAGTAGTAGTAGTAGTAGTAGTAGTAGTAACAGCATTATCAGTACCTTCATCCTCTTATCTTCTTTTCTCACAAATACTAAACCTAGAAACACAATTCTATTTCTCCTCCACACCTTCATAAACTCAGCTTCTTCAGGACAAGGGAACCAAGACACCTGGGGAACTAAACAACTTAACCCTTTTATACCCAATTTTTCTTGGGAGGAAGGAAAGGCAGCATTAAACTGAAACTTTCTCTTTAAATCTTTACGACAGTACGTCAGCTGTAGTAGTAGTGGTAGGAGGAATAATGGTAGTAATAGTAATGGTAGTGACGGTGTTGGTAACAGTAATAGCACTAATATTTTCGCCTATAAGAAGTAGCTTTTCACCGCCACGGCCATTAATGTCTCGTAGATTAAGTTGTAAAGACATCTCACAGGCCCCTTCCGATCACGGCTCTCGGGCTTTCACAACCAGAAACGATGAAAAACTCTCTCTCTCTCTCTCTCTCTCTCTCTCTCAATCCACGAAATCCAAACTTCCCACTAACATCTCTAACAAATCTTCGTGAGTATCACTATATATAACATTCATTCCTTTCATTCCGACGGAGAGTTGCTCCTTCGCATGTGAATTTCCTTCCTTCACACACACACACACACACACACACACACACACACACACACACACACACACACACACACACACACACAAATCTTGATCAATCAGCGCGATGAGAGAATATTACGTGGGCTTCCTTTAATCTATCAATAGTGTGGAAGGATCTCTCTCTCTCTCTCTCTCTCTCTCTCTCTCTCTCTCTCTCTCTCTCTCTCTCTCTCTCTCTCTCTCTCTCTCTCTCTCTCTCTTCCATCACTTATAGTAGGCTACTTTATATTCCTCACGTGTCACTAATTGATTTTTTCTATTGCCTCTCTCTCTCTCTCTCTCTCTCTCTCTCTCTCTCTCTCTCTCTCTCTCTCTGGCTCCTAAGGATCCTCAGCACCTCGTTCTTAGCTTTTGGTCTTTCCTACTTCCCTTCTACTCCCATTTAAGGCAATAAAGAAGTTTCCGTGATGTGACTCTCTCTCTCTCTCTCTCTCTCTCTCTCTCTCTCTCTCTGGACCGGAGTAGCTGTTGCTGTTTCTGTCTCGCTCCTGTCTATCCCTGTCCTCTCCGCTCTCCTCATCAACTGGTGCCACTCACTGCTCCCTTCCTTACGTATTCACAGCAAGTCCCGCGTGTTTGACGTGTTTGTTCCTGCAACGCTGAGTAAGATTGTCTGTTTAGTGTGACGTGGTGGTCGTATTCGTAATGGGTTTTTTTTCTATTTATTTGTGGGGGGAGGAGTTTGGGGGAATTTTTTGCGGTGATTTCTTTCTTTTTTTTTCTTTTTTTCAGATGATGTAAGTTTTCTTTAGTGTAGTTCGTGTTTGATCTTTGAGTTTCTGCCTGGATGGGTGTTGTTATTACCTGATGTCTTGTTTGAACCTACATTTTATTTATTTTTTTTTTTTTTTTTGTGCGGGGAGTGGAATTTCTCTTTGACTGGATGGATGTAAAGAAAGAACAAAGAAATGCAAGATGCTAACGTGACAGCAGATGGTCAGTGAGTTATCAAAAGGCATCTCCTGACTCTGTACTTTTATTTAAATTACCATGCGTCATCACCATCTATTCAAACTTTCCCCACGTTTGTCTGTTTACCATGTCCCCACTAGGTCTGTCCCTCTCATTTACAATTCACATTCATGAACCGAGTTTGCACCCATCTTTTAGATCTCACCTTCTCTTGTATATAAACACTTGTACGAGTTCTTGATAAGTTCGTTCCTGTCATTCAAAACTCCATTCGGACACCATTTTTACCTTAAACACTTTGCCATTTGTCGAGTGGTTTAAAGTTGCCTACATGTCACCATGATACCCAGGTTCTAGGTGGTTACACCCAAGATGAGCTTCGGGGGTGATATAGGTACCACTATAAATAAAATTGCCTGCGCCACTAATGGGCGGAAGCTGAACAGCGCTTCCCATACACTCTTCAAGTGTGCCTACAGGCGCTATAGGCCTTACCGTAAAAAAAAAAAAAAAATCTGATATTGCCTTGTTTATATCCAATAGTGGGAGTTCTAAATATATTCTTGCACTAATGGCGCTCCTATCAAGTGTGTGCCAGTCATTCACAACCCTCTTCGAGAACCAGTTTTTACTTATCTCCCTTCCTGTCTTGTACAGAACGAGTCGTACAAGCTTTAAGTATTTTCTTGCTCCTCGTCGTGTATTTATGGCGTGTTTTGTTACGCCTCCTCTTAGAGTTTGCTGAAGTGGAGTTTCCTTCATGCTATCAACGTCCGTATCTAGATGAGTTTGTGTATGATAGTCCTCACTGACAGTAAGTATTTTCATGTTCTTCGCAGTACATTTGTGGAGTCCAATCCTACGCTCCTCTCAAAGCTTCATAGCTGAGTGCAACTACCACTTTCTTCGCCAAAGTAAGCATCTCGTCTTCTAATTGTTTATTTACTTTAATAATACACTTGAGGCAGAGCAAGTTGCTTTACATCCGCCTGCCTTCTGCGCTCACCAAACCCTCCCCTAAGAGACCCCCGTCCGCCCCGTCCCGCCCCTTCCCGTCCTGCCACCGCCATCCATCTCTCTCTTGACCCCGCTGCCTCTCGCTGCTTCTTGTTGGTCAGCTTTCATCGACTCTTCCTGTCTGTCCTCCCGCAGCACATTTACTTCTCTGGTAATGAACAGTGTTGCGCTTATTTCGTTATGTGTTGTTGGGTGTTTATTTAGTGGTGGTAATACTCTTTTTTGTTGTTGTTAATGATCATCTCTCTCTCTCTCTCTCTCTCTCTCTCTCTCTCTCTCTCTCTCTCTCTCTCTCTCTCCATTTCACGTTTCCAACCGTAGGGAGGCGGTGGCGTAGTGGATAAGGAGGTGAGCGTGGGATCGGGCAGACTTCCACACGTAGGTTCGAATCCCACCACATACCGCTTTGAAGTTATGCCATTTGTCGAGTGGCTTAAAGTTACCTACATGTCGCTATGATACCCAGGTTCTAGGTGGTTACACCAAAGATGCGCTTGGGTGGTGATATGGGCCCTAATATGGGTACCACTATAAATGAAAATGCAGCTTCGAGTGGACAGACTGCTTTTCACTATCTGTCTACTCTCACGTTGCATTTCTAGTTCTCCTCATTACTGTATTGCTGTTGTACCGCATCATCTCATTGACATTTTCCTCTCACAAGATTTTACATCACACTCCCGCCGGCGCTGTACAATTTAATTCCAGTTATTCCCCGGTTGTCATGTTCCTGTTATATAAAAGCGAGCGTTGCGCCATGCTGTGCCCAAAAGCCCCCGTTTGCCAATATGGTCTGTCAATATTTATTCTACAGCGGCATCAAACACTAACTCAATGGAGGAGGGTTACATCTGGTGCCTAAAGGGAAGCGATGTAGAGATGCTTAAAAAGTATAATATCCAATAAAGAGAAGTTATGTAAGGTTATTTCCTAAAGCATGAAGAATAAATAAAGTAGACAATGATGGTTAAGTCGAGGAACTTTTAACTCAGTATCCCCTTCTAACATCATTCCCTCATTGACGTAACGATTCCTTTCCAGAGGCCTTGCCAGGGGAGGCGCGGGCTGGGGAGCCTTTCCGTCTGTCGAGAAGTAATCTGAAAGGAGTCTCATTCCTTCCTTAGACTGGTGACTTTTAACTGTGTGTGTGTGTGTGTGTGTGTGTGTGTGTGTGTGTGTGTGTGTGTGTGTGTGTGTGTGTGTGTGTGTGTGTGTGTGTGTGTGTGTGTGTGTATCAAATCCCACAGGAAGCCAGCAATTTATCTTCAATGGTTGAGCGGCGAGAGATGATCCCGACCCACACGCCGCCATCAAACAGACTAAGGCTCCATTGGAAAGCTCCCGGAACTCCTAACTTAGCATGTACGAGTAAGATAACATGGGAAGCTGCGAGAATCCATCAGACCACCACCGGACCTACACGTGGCGCTCCCTGCACAACACATCCCTACCTTACGAGTATTCCCAAGTAAAATCAACCACATCAAGCCCTACAAAACACCAAAGAAAACCCTGCCGACGCTACCACTTGCTGAGAACGAGTACTTGTAAAGAAGCCATTAGCAGACAAACCTACACGTCTCAGCCTCATTACAAGACACACATACATATTCCCCCGTATAAGAGGACGCATCAACAGCTACAAAAAAACACTTAGAAGGCCTTCCCTGCCTCACCACTGCCTTAAAACTATCATTCAACCCTCGGAAATGAAAATATGAAAGAAACTCAAAAGAAAATATAATGTATAAGTGTTATTGGAGAGTGTATAGCTTGAGAGACTCAAAATAGTGAATATTCAAGGCAGAAAGGCTTGGAAGAGATTATCCTGCATGAGACAATAAGAGAGAGGAGACAACGGCCTGCATTAAGTAGGACAGCGTAAAAGAGGAGAGAGTGAGAGAGAGAGAGAGAGAGAGAGAGAGAGAGAGAGAGAGAGAGAGAGAGAGAGAGAGAGAGAGAGAGAGAGAGAGAGAGAGAGAGAGAGAGAGAGAATGTAATTAGTGCCAAACAAATGCCTTTATGGGAATCTTGTGAAAATTGCGAGCGAAGAAGAACAAAGAAAGAAAAGAAGACTAAGAATAAGAGCAAAAGCAAGAAGAGCGAGAACAAAAGCAAAAACAACAGAAACAGAAAAAAAAAAAAGAAGAAACAAGAAGCATTAAACACAAACCACACCACCCCCACCAAAACCACCACCACCGCCACCACCACCAACACCACCACCACTGCCACCACCACCACCAACACCACCACCACTGCCATCACCACCACCGCCACCACCACCACCAACACCACCACAACGACAACAACAACAACAACAACAACAACAATAACACATACGCTACTCCAATAAGATTCTGCTGTGTGTGTGTGTGTGTGTGTGTGTGTGTGTGTGTGTGTGTGTGTGTGTGGAGGGAACCAAGGCTGCAGCTTAGGGTACGCCACTTTATCTCGTTATTGGGGTCATGGGAGAGAGAGAGAGAGAGAGAGAGGGAACAGGAATAGCAAGGATGGTAAATGCTAAGTAATACTCCTCTTCTCTCTTTTCCCTTTTTTCCTCTCCTTCTCAATCCTTCATCTGTGATTGTTCTTTTCTCAATCTTCTATCTTCCCTTTTATTTAGTTTTTTTTTTTTTTGCTATTTCTATCTCACTCCTTTCATCTCTTCTTTCTCCTCCTTTGTTATTCTTCTCTTTTCACTCGTTTTTTTCATGTTTTCTTTCCTTTCCTCTCTCAATCCTTTCATCTCATGCCTATCTTCTGACTTTACTTTTCTTTCTTTTCTACTACTTTGTCTTGTTTCTTCATCTTTCTTATTTCTTTTCTTTCATCTCCCGTTCTTCTTGTCCTCTGCCATTCCTTACTCTTATCTCCTCGCTTTTCTCATTTCCAAATATCCATCACATCAGATCTCTCTCTCTCTCTCTCTCTCTCTCTCTCTCTCTCTCTCTCTCTCTCTCTCTCTCTCTCTCTCTCTCTCTCTCTATATATATATATATATATATATATATATATATATATATATATATATATATATATATATATATATATATATATATATATATATATATATATATATATATATATATATATATATATATATATATATATATATATATATATATATATATATATATATATATATATATATATATATATATATATATATATATATATATATATATATATATATATATATATATATATATATATATATATATATATATATATATATATATATATATATATATATATATATATATATATATATATATATATATATATATATATATATATATATATATATATATATATATATATATATATATATATATATATATATATATATATATATATATATATATATATATATATATATATATATATATATATATATATATATATATATATATATGTATATGGAGAGAGAGAGAGAGAGAGAGAGAGAGAGAGAGAGAGAGAGAGAGAGGAAAAAATAAATAAATATATATATATATATATATATATATATATATATATATATATATATATATATATATATATATATACATACATACATACATACATATACATACATACATATATATATATATATATATATATATATATATATATATATATATATATATATATATATATATATATATATATATATATATATATATATATATATATATATATATATATATATATATATATATATATATATATATATATATATATATATATATATATATATATATATATATATATATATATATATATATATATATATATATATATATATATATATATATATATATATATATATATATATATATATATATATATATATATATATATATATATATATATATATATATATATATATATATATATATATATATATTTATATGTGTATATATATATATATATCCTTTAGTAATTACTTCTTCCATCATGAGTTTCTATGTATTCTTTGTATCATATTCTATCTTTTTTCCTTCTCAATAATCCTTTATAACTCTCACTTCTCTCTATTCCCTTCGTTCGTCTTCTCTCTATACTTTTGGTCTTTTAACTCTTCACTTTCCTTCCCTACTCATGTTTCCGTTCCCCCGTCCCCGTCCTCTCTCTCTCTCTCTCTCTCTCTCTCTCTCTCTCTCTCTCTCTCTCTCTCTCTCTCTCTCCTTTCCGTATCACACATCCTCCTCACTCTCCCACTCCCCTTTTTAAAGTATAATATCCCTCAACACTCTTATTCCCTCTCGTCTCTCCCTTATTAACTTTACTCAACCCGTCCCTCTGCTCCATTGGAGGAGGAGGAGGAGGAAAAAGAGGAGGAGAAGGAGGAGAAGGAGGAGGAAGTTAAAACATCTAATAAGAGAAACCCACAATCATACATCAAATAAATGATAATGATGTTGATGATGATTATAACAATAATAATAGTAATAATAATAATAATAATAATAATAATAATAATAATAATAATAATAATAACAATAATGATAATAATAATAATAGTGATAATGATACTGATAAAATGACGTTCTTAAGCCTCTCACTACCAATTTCTTCCCATTAATCAACGATAACTTCCTAAACACTTAATTTTGTGTTGCAGGAGGTCAAGGGATGTGAGGAGGACAGACGAGGAGGGGGACGCAAGAGATCAATTTGTCTGGCAGGATAAGAAGAGGATGAAGGTTTGCGTTGATGTTCATGGATGAAGTGAAAGAAAACGTATATACTTATATTGAGTATGACTGAGGAAAGAGCAGAAGAACGTGAGAGTTTCAGAAGATTGATGAACAAGAAATCATTCATAATAGCGAGTAACTTTAATGAATACTGAATGAAAAATGAATAAATAAACTGAAACAAAGCATTCTGATCTCTTTTTCCCTCTCATCTGTCTTTTCACAAGAGAGTGGACATTTACCAAGCTCACCCACAGCAAAGCAATGGTTAGCATTCGTAGTCTGAGCGCCTCGATGAGCCCCACGTTATTACTATTCAGCTTCCTAATCAAGTTCTGAAAGTAGGTTGGCATCTTTTCTACAGAGACTGCCACGTGTAGGACTAAAGGCTTCTGGCAGCTTTCTTACTTGTATTTTATTATACTATTGCTGTATTTCTCTTTTGTTCTTCTGTTTTTATGCTTCCTCTATTATTTTTTTCATCCAGAGCATCAGCCACACACACACACACACACACACACACACACACACACACACACACACTGTCAATCTCCTCCAGGCGTAGAATTAAGTATATTTTCTAACTCACCAACTAGCAGTGCACCGGAGGCGACAGCTTAATGGGCGTCCAACCATTCCCAACGTTCTTAAAGGCAGATTTGTTATATCTTTTTCTAACAAGGAAATATCAAAACGAGTATTTTTGCTTCCTTCCAGTACAAGTGTGTGTGTGTGTGTGTGTGTGTGTGTGTGTGTGTGTGTGTGATGGTTCCATGTCAACTGAACCAGTGCCACTTGCACCAGTACCACATACACCAGTGCCAATTGAACCAGTGGTCAACTGAACCAGTAGTCAAGTGAACCAGTGGTCATTTGAACCAGTAACCATTTGAACCAGTGACCATCTGAACCAGTGGTGCTCGAACCAGTGCAAACTGAACCAGTACTACTTGAACCAGTACTATTTTAACCAGTGACCATCTGTACCAGTGGTTGTGTAACCCTTTCATTACAGGTGTAACTCGTTTATTATGTTAGCATCCTCCCTGCACCAGCTTAAACTACGCACTTATGCTAAGACATTCTTGTTTTCAGCTGGTCCCAGTCCTGTTACACGTGGAGTCAGGATGCTTTCGCAGGCCTTTTATATATATATATATATATATATATATATATATATATATATATATATATATATATATATATATATATATATATATATATATATATATATATATATATATATATATATATATATATATATATATATATATATATATATATATATATATATATTTTTTTTTTTTAGAGTTTTTACTTATTTATTTTAGTTTTTTTTCTTTTTTTAGTTTATATTAGTTTTTATATTTCCTTTTCTTGTTTCATTTATTTTTATTTCTTACTTTTTATAAGATATTTTTCACTTTGTGTTTAGGAATGAAGTGTGACCGTGTTAATGTAGGTCTTTGAAGGAAACAAAAATAGTCACAACAAATTCTGCTTAACTCGCACAGATTTTCAATGATATTAAAACAGGAATGCTTCATACAACCTTAAAAGAATAAGTTTTATGGCATAACAAAAAATACTCTGAATTGAGAGTAAACTAAATATATTCAGATATTGTGAAGAAAAATGAAGTTGGAGAAATATAAATAAAACGCAATATAACTTGATTATTCTACGGTAACAAGGTAAGTATATAGTTATAGTTGCATAGCACAAAATCTCCACCTCTCAAAGACTGTGAAATATCTAGAGCCATTTCACATAAAATTATTTGAAGATAAATTATGACTACAAAAAATGTAGAGTAAACTGAGTAGGTGCAACGTGAGAAAGCACCCCGTCTCAGTGAAGTCTAACCCCCTACTGGGCCCACTGGCTCCGCCCTGGGGTTCAGATAACCACTGGTGCACTGGTTCAGATGGTCACTGGTTCAAATGGTTACTGGTCCAGGTGACTACTGGTTCACTTGACTACTGGTTCAGTTGACCACTGGTTCAGCTGACCACTGGTTCAGTTGACTACTGGTTCAGCCGACTACTGGTTCAGTTGGCACTGGTGCATGTGATACTGGTGCAAGTGGCATTGGTTCAGTTGACCGGTCTCCGTGTGTGATATCCCTGCAATTTCGTTCTATTTTTTCCCCTTATTTCTTCTTTCATGAGCAATTTATCGTGGAAAATTAATCCTTTGCCTCAAACTTTCGCTGTATATTTGCTTCGTTTTCTCTCTCTCTCTCTCTCTCTCTCTCTCTCTCTCTCTCTCTCTCTCTCTCTCTCTCTCTCTCTCTAATCCTTTCCTTGAACCCTTGCTGGCTTTTTCACTGATCGGTTCTTTTTAACATCTTTTTTTACACACATAGCGCTATTTTGAACCATTACCACACTTTTCTCTGTATTTCTTCCTTTGTCATTCCCTTGAACTCTCGCCAGCTTTTCCCTCCATCTTTTTTTTTTTTTTTTTTCTATACATTCTTTAATTTTTTTCTTCTTTCATATGCTATTCTTCCCTTAAACTGTTGCCACATATTTTCTCCGACATTTTTTCCTCTTTGTATCGTTTCCCTACCACTTAGACT
Organism: Portunus trituberculatus; assembly: GCF_017591435.1. Lineage (NCBI taxonomy): Eukaryota > Metazoa > Arthropoda > Malacostraca > Decapoda > Portunidae > Portunus > Portunus trituberculatus. Next base: position 1,860,271 of record NC_059304.1, on the reverse strand, counting down.
AATGTTAATCTCCTTTCCTAGAATCCTCGTTATACTTTCTTTGCCTTTTTTCATTTATTCTATTTTTATTTTGTGTAGACTAGTTGTTCAGAGATTCTTGAATTTTTCTGAACTTTCATCAACTCCCCCGCTTTTACTTCCAGGAGTTATTTTTGTTGTTGCTATTGTTGCAGTTGATCCTTTCGTAATTACGTACAGTTTCTAAGCACTTTTTGTAAGCGGAAGTTTATCAAATACTTATTTTTGACGTTCTTTTCTGGTTTCTTCTGCG
>NC_059304.1:1830000-1847500 GCF_017591435.1 Portunus trituberculatus | reverse complement strand
ACAGAAAATGCAACAATTCTTTCACAAAAAGATTCATCAAATATTCCAACAATATTGAAATGGAGTGTTTCTATTGAAACCATTTTTTTCAGAGATTATCATTTTCAAAATGTCAACCTGTGCAATGTCACATATTCATCAAAATGGTGTCTATTGCTAGTTGTAACGGAAGGTCAGCTTGTTCACTTTACCATTTACTGCCATAATAAAAATAGATCACGATAATTACATTGTTCCTCTATCGCGCGCGCGCGCACACACACGCACACACACACACACACACACACACACACACACACACACACACACACACAGACGACCGTGGTGAATTACACTCACCGCGTAGTGTAGTGGTTAGCACACTCGGCTCACAACCGAAAAGGCATGGGTTTGAGTCCCGGGTGCGGCGAGGCAAATGGGCAAGCCTCTTAATGTGTAGCCTCTGTTCACCTAGCAGCAAGTAAGTACGGGATGTAACTCGAGGGGTTGTGGCCTCGCTTTCCCGGTGCGTGGAGTGTGTTGTGGTCCCAGTCCTACCCGAAGATCGGTCTATGACCTCTGAGCTCGCTCCGTAATGGGGAAGGCTGGCCGGGTGACCAGCAGATGACCGTAGTGAATTACACACACACACACACACACACACACACACACACACACACACACGCACACACACACCACTATTATTCCTGCCCTGTGACAGTAGTCATCTGCAAAGGTCCCTTACAGTGACCACCGTCAGGACCACAGGTGCCAAGGTCACTACCACAGGAGGATGGCAAGACTCCCGCGCCCAGTAACGGAAAGCTGGAGCCTGACTGCCAGCTGCCTCACTAATAAGTTGTCAGGTAAAGCTGCCGCGCCACTCTCACATCCATGCCATGCCTGTACCTGTACGTACCACGCTCACACGTAGTGAGAAGATCACTGCAGCATTCTACCTGTGAAGGACTCTCGCCTGTCAAAGTTACTGACATCTTTGAAAATTGAGTTCAAGCTTTTTCTTAAAGCAATCATAAACTTTTCCTGCAGCAATCATTCTTCCTATCCTTTTCCCATTACCTGTCTTCCAGTGGGCCCCCATCATCATGTTCTTCCCTGCTCCACCGAATCCACTGTGCTGCATTGTTCACGCCTCCCTCCCACGCTCTTTTCATACGCCGCTCTCTCCTCTCAGCATTTTATTACTTCTCGACCCAATAGTCCAGCTGTCATCCCCAGCTTCTCCCTCCCCCCTTAACCATCCTGCCACTCACTTGACGAACATGTAGACTCCCGTTGGCTCGATGGCTCTGGAGATGCCCTTCCATGACTTGATGATGTTGAACCTCTGCCGTGCCGTGAGGGGCAGACGAGGGTCAGGCGGCGGTGGCTCGGGAGGTTCAGGAAGGTCATCCTCCTTGCTCTTGTTCTTGGTGATGTGACACCCCATCCTGGTGCCGAGGTCTGAGGTGAGGTCACCCCGCCACCACTTAATCGACCCCTTGTCCCTCCTCTCCCTTCAAGTCACAAAATCTGCAGGGCGTGTGCGCCTCTACAGAGTCGGTGTCTTGCTCTGAGCCGCCCTGGTGCTGCACCGCCGAGTAAATCCTGCTTCAACACCACCACAAAGTCGGACGGACGGTTCTCAGAGGCTTGCGGCCCCACACAGGCAAGGAAAGGCCACACAGTGCATCACAGCGCGTCCTGTCCCTCGAACCCCACCAGCGAGCGAGGAAGGCGAGCAGGCGTGTGAGGAGCGCCGCCGGGAGCGAGAGCCAGGCACCACTCGCGCCCACAGCTGAGAATAGACTAAAAGCCTCACCTACTCTTGCAGGCGTCCAACATGTGTCCGACGCCTACCAGACCTGTCGCAACTCGCCCTGACAGCTCACTCATCACGTAACGACAGCCTCGCCGTGACTGGCCGTTCATTTGCGCAGAGCTGTAGCGTTACGCGAGTGCCAGTGGCGGTGGTGGCGGCCCCTCCATTATCGACAAATTGGCCTATCATACATGCCGCTGCCTGGAGGCCTAGGGGCACTCATCGCTCCAACTTGTAGGACCAACTATGCCACGCACTGACACAGCCGGGGCTCCTACGCTCTGCTTCCATCCTCTCATTCTACTCATTCTTCTCTTTTCTTCATCCTGCTCCACTAGTCACTACTATTACAAATTCTATAATTACTTTTACTATTACTACTACTGCTACCGCTGAAGATGATAATAATAATAATAATAATGACGATGACGAAGACAACAACAACAACAATAACAATAATAACCAGAAAAGACAGCTAGACAGACGATGGACAGATAGAAAAGAAGGCTGACCACCGGACCTCTTCCTGCTCCTGTTCCCTTCCCTCTTCCTGTCACCACCTGTCTCCACTCTAGGTGTCCTCTTGTCACCACCATCACGTCTCATTCTTCACTCCTCCCTTATTTTCTCTCCTCCCTCTCCTCCTCCACCTTATCTCCCTCCCCCACTATCTCTCTCTCCTCTCCTCTCCCTTTCTCTCCTTCTTTTAACTTCATCTTCCCATCTTCCCGCTCTCTCTCTTTTCAATCTCCCTCTTCTATCCCTTCCCTCTCTTTGTTTCCTCCTCTTTCCGCTCTTCTTTACCTGCCTCTCACTTTCATCCTCCACTTTCTACTTTCTTTCTCTCTTTTTTTCATTTTCCATCCCCCTTTATCGAATACCCTCCCGTCCCTCCTTCACTCCCTGACGAAAACTTAGTATCGAATATCGCTACTGGCTAGTGTGCGTTGAAGGGAGGCAGCGGCAACCTTGGCAGGACTCACGCTTTATGCTTTCAATGCCGAGACGTTGTAAGTAAGGAAGATCTACTGGCCTGGCAGGAGAAAGAGAGAGGGGAAGAACTAAGAAAAGGTTAATGGATGCTGTGATGGGAGACATGTGTGTAATGGCTGTGACTCAGGAAGGCGCTGATGGAGTGTGTTGCGGAAAGAGGAGTTGGAGGAAGAAAAGGAAGATGAGGAGGAGGAGGAAGAGGAGGAGGAGGAGGAGGAGGAAGAGGAAGGTGAATAGGCGAAAAGAAGAACAAGAACAAGAACAAAAACAAAAGAAAAAACAGCAACAACAACAACAACAACAACAACAACAACAATAACAACATTAACAAAAGAAAAAGAAGAAGAAGAAGGAAAAAGAACAACAACAAAAACAACAAAAATACAAACAAAATCAATGAAACAACAAAACAAGAAGAACAAGAACAAAAACAAGAGCAAAAACAAGAACAAGAAGTAGAAGAAAACAACAACAACAATAATAACAACAACAACAACAAAGTGGGCCTAGTTTCAGAAATACGAGACGATAAGAAGTTGGTAAAAGCGATGGCCAATAGTTTCTTCAAGGAGCCTCAATGATTCACACTTGCACATGGTCTGCATCTAGGAGCGATATGTACAGCCTTTCATTGACAATAGTTTCTAAGACCACAGAGATTATCAGTCCGGTTCTCACGCATATTCTACCACTGACGGTATTGAATTCTTGTTTAGCCTTCCATAGAATCTTGAAGACCTCCACGGTACTACGAGAACCCTGAAAAAACACTCACACAGCCTTACCTGATTGACTTTTAGAAGATTGCCAGACTACCTGATTAACTTCTATAGGAGGTTTTGAAATTATCTTAGGTACAGAATTTTGTTTAACCATTACTGGAATCATGAAGGCACCCTTGAAAACCTCCACTGTAATAAAAGAATCCTAAAAAAATGGGACTCACACGACCCAGACTAAATATGAGAGGCTATGGTGCAGAATTCTTAATAGTTTACCATCACTAGAATTATGATAACATTTTTAAAAACCTCCACTGTAATCATTTCTAGAATCATGAAAAGCTCCTTCAAAATTCTAACACAGTAACTTTCACTAAAACTTAGCACACATAGCCATGGTGCAAATTCCTTCTTTAAACGTCACTATCACTAGCACCATTAAAAAACACCTTTGAAAATTCTATATTCGTCACTGCAGTCACAAAAACACTATTGAAAACCCTACCACTACAATAAGTATCATGAAAACACTTGAAAATTCCAATTACAATCACTGAAATCATGGAAATAACCTTAGAACACACACAGAAACTTCCACCAGACTAGAGGGTGTGAAAAGTAGCTGGGATGAGGCGCTGAAACTTATTTATAGAGCTCTCTCCTACATCACAGCCTGCATAATGGATATCTGACCTCCTGCCCTTCACAACCCTGCACAACTCAGCCAGCCATCACTTTTCCCCTTCACAGGATACACGAGCGCGCCCCATAACCCTTTACATAATTCCATGGACACACCACGTACACATATAAAAAATCGGACTAAAACGAACAAACATACAGGAAGGCGGACAAACTGAGAGAGAGAGAGAGAGAGAGAGAGAGAGAGAGAGAGAGAGAGAGAGAGTTTTCATATCACCATAATGTCCCACTAATGACCAACACCGGATTTTTTTTTACTTCTATCAATTATCATGAAACTTAGAACCCACCACCTTCTTGTCCTCTTTCTCCTTTTCTCCTCCTCCTCCTCCATCAGTAGCTCCACTAGCAGCATCAGTCAGGTGTGTGAGCCACGAGGGAATTGAAGAGGTTGTGTCACTATAAAGGAAAGTGTACGCCCCCCCCACCCACGATCTCCCTCCTCCTTCCCCACTCGCTCCCATCCTCTCCACCCCTCTGAAGCCTAAAGGTGCACGTGGATTATGACGAAATGCATGACGCGCGCGCGCACACACACACACACACACACACACACACACACACACACACACACACACACACACACACACACACACACACACACACACACACACACACCTTTTGTTCTTTTACTCCTCCTCACCACTCCTTTCTTCTCTTCGTCTTCCTCCTCTCTTATTGAGAGAGAGAGAGAGAGAGAGAGAGAGAGAGAGAGCATTCGAACTTTCACAAGCTTTCCACAAGCACGTGGACACAAGACAGATGCAATGACTTTATAACCACAGTGTTCTTTTGGGCAACATTGATAAACAAATGAATGGTCTGAATGCAACACCTCTTAACATATGAACAGTGAAACAAATATAGGAATGATGAAAGAGAAAAAAAGAAAGTCACTCACTCATACGCAGAGGGAAAGAATTAAAGCGCCCCTCGTTGACATTCAAAGCACTGTGAGATGTTATTTGCTTTGCCACATGCGGAAAAAATATATACACGAGGTTGACTTTTGCCTTCTCTTCTCGGCTTAGCAACAGGACTATTCATGAGATCAGAACAAAGACGACAAGCTGAAAGGTTAGATGAGGCAACGAGAAGGACGGAGAGTAGGATGAAGAACTGACTGGTGGCGGAAAATTTTAGTTACATAGACACACAAGAAAAATATATAGAAAAAGTTAACAGTATCTTTTCTTATTTGTATTAGAGGCATTTAAGAGACGGCAGTACAAAGCTAAGTGTTTAAAGAAAGCCGCAAGAGATAAATGGGAGGCAGAGTGAGATGAGAGACGGAGTGTGGAAGCGAAAAGCACTGAAAAGCATACACAGTGAAGTTGTAAGTTGTTAAGATTAAGTCTAAACTGTCTAGAAATTAATTAATGATGAGCATCTCATAGGGGCCTGTAAAAAATGTGTTCATTTAACGGGCCCAGCTGTATCACATAACATGTCCACTATAAGTTTAAGATTTGTTTGTAAAAGCTAAATAAACATTTTGAATTTCAAAAATTTGAATTTGAAAGATTAACTTTGGCTCCTCTTGTACAATACATATGTATTTCAGAGACGGCGGAACATTGGTGATTATTTTAAAGACTGTAGATGATAACTAGAAAGAGAGATGAAGTGGCTTAAGGGATGGACTGGTGTGGGAAACTAAGGCACTGATTAATCTCGTACATTTTTCTAAGTTTCAAAGTCTATAGTAAAAAGGTCAGTATCTAAAAAAAACTGTAGCTTATAAGGAGATAGATAGATAGATAGAGAGAGAGAGAGAGAGAGAGAGAGAGAGAGAGAGAGAGAGAGAGAGAGAGAGAGAGAGAGAGAGAGAGAGAGAGAGAGAGAGAGATTAGAGGTGAACTGGAGATAAGGAAGAAAGGGTAAGAGTCACAGATGAGGCAATGGTCAGGAGCAGCTGGAAGGGAAGGATGCCTGCCACTAACTCCTGACAATTAACTCCTGATCAGCACTGGGGAAACGACGCGGGAAGATGATCAGAAAAACAAAAATTGTCTACCAGTGCACTAAATTCTGACACTGGGACGAAGGAAGAAAAAGTTAAAAACAACAAAGAGAAAAAGAAAAAGAAAAATTGTTTAGCATTTGGAGATTGATAGAGCTTCCATAAATGTGCACGTACTGAAGAATTTCCTCCATCTATGAAAAGTTTCCTGCCCCTGACAAGCCCCGTGCAAATGCGTCCCACAGGCGGCGGAGCACACTTTACAGCAGCAAAGAGAGAAGCGGTCCACGGGGGAAGCGTTCACATTACCTCAAAAGACCTCAACAAGGGAGCGATCCATTCAAGCAAGTAACCTCGTTGTAGACTAAAGGCTTCCTCTCACCGAATGAGTCTTTGTTTAAATGTTTCCCTTCCCGCCTCACTAATCCTCATCCTCCACCTACACCTCCGTCTCCTCCTATCTTATTTAAACATACTCACGTTACTGAAGAAATACAAATATGTAGCACAGACTCATTTCGTATAACTTATGTTTTATTATACCTGCTCCATTCTTTGTTTCTCATTTTTTACAACCGTCTCTTCCTCCTCCTCCTCATCATCATCTTCCTTCTATATCTCATCTTCCTCATTTTTACAGTATTTCTTACACACATACACAAGAAACACACCTCCTGTTTGTTTCCTTCCAAAAAACCTGGTTATATTTCAGCAGTTTTTTGTTCATCACAGTTCCTGTGTTCCCTCACCCTTCCCTCCCTGTCCCTGGCACTCACTTGACAAACATGTTGACTCCCGTGGGCTCGATGGCTCTGGAGATGCCTTTCCATGACTTGATGATGTTGAACCTCTGCCGCGCCGTGAGGGGCAGACGAGGGTCAGGCGGCGGCGGCTGTGGGGGTTCAGGAAGGTCAGGGTCTTTATCTTTGTTGGTCTTACTGAAGAGACAACCCATCCTGACGCCGAGGTCTGAGGTGAGGGCACCTCGCCACCACTTAGTCGAGCCCTTGTAAAGTGTCCCTCCTCTCGCTCCGAGTCACAAAATCTGCAGGGCGTGTGCGCCTCTTCAGAGTCAGTGTCTCGCTCTGAGCCGCCCTGGTGTTGCACCGCCGAGTAAATCCTGCTTCAACACCACCACAAGGTCGGACGGAGGGTTCTCAGAGGCTTGTGGCCCCACACAGGCAAGGAAAGGCCACACAGTGCGTCACAGCGCGTCCTGTCCCTCGAACCCCACCAGCGAGCGAGGAAGGCGAGCAGGCGTGTGAGGAGCGCCGCCGGGAGCGAGAGCCGGGCACCACTCGCGCCCACAGCTGAAAACGGACTGACCGCCTGCCCAGTGCCCCTATCAATCTTGCCACTATCCTACGCTTTCCCTGCCTCACACTTCCGCCGCACCCACACTCCGCCCCCAGCGCTCGCTCGTCACGTAGCAGTATTCTTGCCTCCACTGGCCGATCGCTTCACGCAGTTTGGCGCTGCGTGGGTGTCTGTGGTGCTATACAGTACACGTGGCATTGGATGAAGCAGTGGTGTTAGTAGTGGCTCCGTCTCCTCTCTCTCTCTCTCTCTCTCTCTCTCTCTCTCTCTCTCTCTCTCTCTCTCTCTCTCACACACACACACACGGCGCCATTACCGCACAATAACCCAAAGCACGCAGCTGGCAAGAACTTTCAAGTGCCATAAGTCTCCACTAACTTATGAGGTAAACAGTGCCGAACGGTGCCGCGTCCTGGCGTGTGTGTCGGAAGGGTGATGCGGGGAGGAGGGGTCAGAAGGGCACGACCTAAGCCCTGAATGGTGCGGCTTTTCCTTGAACTTAATAAAGTGATCCACAAAATTATCAGACCACACTTTGCAATGACGCCACTGACGGCCAACGCAGTGAACAAATAGTTCAAAGGTTTTGCAGTTTTATTTTTCTCCATTAAAAAGTCGAATAGTCATTCATGAAGTATATGTCGAGGTGTCGTGAGTGGCTACGTAAGGGACCTGTCAGGGTGCATGAGTGGAGCACGCCCTGGTAAACCAGACTCGTGTTGTGCTCATTTCTACACCAGAGCACATGAACATATTATAATGAGACTCTGGAAGTGTTGTTTTTAAGAGGCAAAGTTTCATAATGCATAACGTTATAGGAATTAATAAAATAACTAAAAGAAAAACGCTTGCAAATTAATTACGAATAAACAAGAGCAGAGAATATTATTTTCTATTCACACGTTGCGAAAACAAAAATCAAGAAAATAGGAAAAATAACCAAAACACAAAATAAAACTCATTAATTAATTATAACTAAACCAGTACTGGAAATAAAAAGTATTTACATCTTTTTTCTCTCTCTCTTCCTCTTTTCCTCTCTTTCTATCTCTCTGTGTTAGCGGATGAATCATGAAGGAGCCTAACAGTGAACACAAATCCGGCAGCGTTCTCTACACCCATGACGCAACACTAGCAGGAAACACAACACTGCAATACTACAGCACAAGGCAGCGGAAGCATCAGTGGCACTGGGCGGGGTCAGCGGGTACGTGAGGGACGCAGCTGCAGAAGAGGTGACACATCCTGTTATGTACAACTATTCCTAGGAAGCTGAAGGCTGAGGGCACCATCACGTTGACATACACACGATGCATTAATACCCTATACTTAGATACATTATGCAAATATGCGAGGAGTGAAGCAGATAGTTCTTTTCAGTATGATGTGATACAAAAGTTAACCAGTACTCTCAGTCATTCATACCTTCTTTTGCTGAACTATGGAACTCCCTACTTGCTTCTGTATTACTATTTTCCAGTGACCTGAACTCAATTAAATAAGAGGGAGGTTTCAAGATATTTATCCCTTTCTTTTGGCTAACTCTCCCTCCAACCTTTAATCTTTCTGTTGCCCTTGGCCAGCTTTCCCTCTTACACAAAAAAAAATATATTCCTATGTTTCCAGGGATCTTTAGTGCGATCTCTTCCAGACTTCAACAAACAACACATGAAGCGGAGGGCAAGAGACACTGGCTACCTGCCGGGGTGCTGGGGTGTATTGAGTTGCCTTACTTCGAAACTCACGACGAGAGAGAGAGAGAGAGAGAGAGAGAGAGAGAGAGAGAGAGAGAGAGAGAGAGAGAGAGAGAAACTACATCACTCTCATTTGTCGCCTCCTCTCATTCGTTTCATCTCTTTCTCTTGACTGTCTTCCTATTATCCCATCTCTCATTCCTCTTCCTCTTCCCCTTCCTCCTTCTCCTCCTCTTCTTTCCTTCCCTCCCTCTCTACCTTCTCACCTTAATGCCGCCAAGATGCAAAATTCAATCAGCCAATCAATGACTTCCTATCTCAATCAGTCTGTATAGTCTCTCTCTCTCTCTCTCTCTCTCTCTCTCTCTCTCTCTCTCTCTCTCTCTCTCTCTCTCTCTCTCTCTCTCTCTCTCTCTCTCTCTCTCTCTCTACTCATTTCCATAAACTCATCGTTGCCTCCTCTTCTTCTACCTCCACCTCCTCCTTCTCCTTCTCTTCCTCCTCCACACATCATATATTAGTAAGAATACAGTTCCTTTCAATAACTTTCAATGTCAATTTTCCGTACTATTGGTGAGAATCATCACATTTCGTCCCTCTTAATCCTCCTCCTCCTCCTCCTCCTCCTCCTCCTCCTCCTCCTCCTTGACCTCCACCTCTGCTTGACCGACACGTCACTTCAAATATGGCTAGGTCAGCGAGGTCACTATTATATATTCATTAGTAGGACTCACTATCATCATCATCATCATCATTACCATTAATGTTGTCATCATTATACAGTCATTAGCAAAAGTGATAAAGCCTCTCAACACACACACACACACACACACACACACACACACACACACACACACACACACACACACACACACACACACACACACACACACACACACACACACACACACACACACTCTCTCTCTCTCTCTCTCTCTCTCTCTCTCTCTCTCTCTCTCTCTCTCTCTCTCTCTCTCTCTCTCTCTCTCTCTCTCTCTGTGTGTGTGTGTGTGTGTGTGTTTGCTATGCGTCACTCCTCCTCCTCCTCCTCTTTATCCCCCTTCCCCCCCATTCCTCCTCCTTCTCCTCCTTCTTTTCCTTCTCCTGCTCTAACCTAATCTAATCTTATTTATCCTAACTACTCAGTCCTCCATCTTTCTATCCTTCCATCTGCCCATCCTTCGCTTTCCTTCCACGGTACATGAGGTGTGTCTTCCTCCTCCTTTTACGCCTCCTCCTCCTCATCATCATCATCATCATCATTCACTTTTCCTGTCTTATTTTGTTCCAAACTCCATTTTCTTCACCATCCAACAGCCAAGTTGGGTTTAAAATGCCTATTGTTGCTTGTTTTTTTTTTTTTTTGTGTGTATTTTCTTGTATTTCTTAGTATTTTTCCTCTTTCTAATCATATTTCTCCTCATCTTCCTTATCTTCCCTCCATTTCCTACTTTCGTCTTTTTTTTTCCAATCTTTCCCCTCCTTTATAATGCATCACTCCTCCGACTCTCCTTCTTCCTCCTTTTCCTCCATATCTTTTCTATTTCCTATTTTTCTCCTCCTTTTTCTCATCTTCTTTCTTCTCCTTTATAATGTATCACTCTTATTCTCCTTCCCTTTCCTCCTACATCTCCTGCTTCTCCTCCTCCTCCTCCTCACCCTTCTCCTCCTTTAACCTAACCTAATCTAATCTCTCTTACCCTCTCAGTCACCCACCCCCCTTACCCTTCCATTTCCTCAGCCCTTCCTCTCCCTCACAACACAGGAGGTGCGGCGCCAAATGATCGCCAGCCAGCCCGCCAAGAGACGAAGGGTTAGAGAGGACAGAGGGTTGGTGTTAGGTTGGCGGAGGGAGGGATGAGGATGGTCTTGTCAATGTTTTATCCATATATTATCAGTGACTATCTGTGTCCTTGTGGTAGCTGGATAGTCTGCGGCGCTTGCTTACGTCATTCCGTGTGTGTGTGTGTGTGTGTGTGTGTGTGTGTGTGTGTGTGTGTGTGTCAGCGGTTTCTCTCCATTAACGTGTATGTGGTTGAGTTATGGAATTTCTTTGCGCTCTCTCTCTCTCTCTCTCTCTCTCTCTCTCTCTCTCTCTCTCTCTCTCTCTCTCTCTCTCTCTCTGTATCTATTCATCTTTCTATCTTTCCCTTTTCGGATATCTTTCTTCTCTTTACATCTTTCTTTCTCCACGCAAAAGCCAATCAGGTGAACACAGGCGAAAGACAAAAAAAAAAGGGACGCAGGGGAAAAAGAAAAAAAAAGGGAAAAGGAGAAAGAAGAGGAGAAAAACAAAGGAGCAGCAGAAAGAGAAGGAGAAACAGGTAAAAAGACAGAAAAAAACAAAACATGGGAGCTGAAGGAAGCGATCAGGCCTCCACGTGGCAGTCCCCGTGTGTGTGTATATCAAGCCTACCTATTTCCATCTACCAACTCCATTTATGAATTCATCCAGTGTTGTTTCAAAGATAATTAATGGTCACACTGTCTCTCGTGGTTAGATTCATAATAAATTCAAGAGTTTGGTGTTAGTAAATACTACTAGACGCGCGTTCTTCACCTTCCCAGCCTCTCATAATGTTTTAATCGAATTATTTATTTCTTATTTTCCGATTTTGCTTTTATTTTGCTTCTTTATAACTGCCAATGTATTATAATTGTACTGTATGCTTTGTTTTTCCTAAGAAATTTATTTAAGGGTGAAAAGCCTCTGGTTGCACCATATTTTTATATCTATTCATGTATCTGTTTCATTATCTATCTCCTTGATCTATCTATCTATCTTTCTATCTATCCATATGCCTATTCATCTATAAGTCTATCTATCTATCTATTCCCTGCCTCTCTCTCTCTCTCTCTCTCTATCCATACACGTGGCAGCGGTCCCTTTTGCCGCTTAAGCAACGAGGGAGGAGGAGAGAAGCAGAACCGTCTGGATAAAGATATACAGTGTGTCTCTTTAAACAGGAAACACATATAGGCTTGTAGTGCAACATACGACACACAAACAAACACACACACACACAGCACCACCAGCACTGTCGCAACACCACTACCACTACCACCACCACCACCCACCCGCACAACACACGAGTCACAACACCAACTGCACACTGACTCACTGACACACACACACACACACACACACACACACACACACACACACACACGGTAATACATCACTTTCTAAACCAAACTATTATGAACGTAATGGAAAACGCAAACGTGTGAAGGTTAGAAGACACTGGAGGAGGAGGAGGAGGAGGAGGAGGAGGAGTGATATGGAATTTCTCTCCCACCTCCTTTCACACGATACCTCACCATCAAGGCCTTTACTCCTCCTCCTCCTCCTCCTCCTCCTCCTCCTCCTCCTCCTCCTCCTCCTCCTCCCAATCACTAATTCCACTCCCCATTGCTTTCCTTTCAACTCTTACCCCTTAACGCTGCTCATCTCCCTTTCCCTCTCCTTCTCTTCTGCCTCACCTTAAATTCCTCTCCCTCCCTAATCTTCCATTCCAAAGCATCATTCTGACCCTACAACTCAACCTCAATGCTACACACTCTTCCCTTCCCTACCCCACGCAACCCATGCTCCCCTACACGTCTCCTTTCCTTGTCCCCTATCAGCCCTTGCAAACACAGCCATCCTCCCTCCCACTCCTTCCAAAAAAGAGATAAACTTGCTAGGCGAAAGTGGATCAAGGAGAAAATGGACTATATTACCAAGAGACGCTCAGTATTACCTCGTTTTCTTCATGCTCGTAAAAGATCTAAGTGGTGGTGGTGGTGCTGGTGGTGGTAATGGTAGGTGGTACTGCATTTTTTTCTTTCTCTGTCTCAAGAAGGAAAATTTTAATGTCGCCTACTTGATGCAGTTAAGGTTTCGGGGTTTTTCAGTTTTTTATCCTACTTTTCTTTGCTGTATTAGGCTTTTTTTTTTTCCTCTCTTTTTCTTTATCTGGCTTCCGTTCGTGCACGTGTATCTTCTCTTTTCCTTTGAAGCAGGAAGGGCGCCGGTAAGTGCACCAAAAATCACACAAAAAAAGCCCCCACCGATGTGCCGGACCCATGGTGGTGGTGGCGGTGGTGGTGGTTTTATTTTTTGCAATGTGCATGTACGTATATGATAAACTATAACTATATTCATCTGTGCTTTATAAATAACAATAAACACTTTTCTTGCTTACTTATCTAGTAATCCTCATTAGTCTTATATATGCCAGTATGTATGTAAATAACGTACTAAATGTATTAATGCACCTTATGAATATCAATAAACACTCGCAAACTTGATATTCGTAAGGCAATAACAAGAGCCATACTGAGACCAGAACAAAACCTGCAGCTCTACATGACAATGCTGGCTGCTGGTACGGGACAACAATGCAGCTCCAGCCACCTGTTGCAGAATGGAGAGCGAGGGGAAAGCAACTGTGTTCTGGCGCTGGAAAGCTGTGCTGGGTGTAATGGTTATGGGGAGGGGAAGGGTAGGATTTAATATCATATAGGACACGCAGGCAAGTTATGTACGGTTGAAGAGGACGAAGGAAAGGGAGCGAGGGTGGAAAAGATTATATGTAGGATGGATGTGGGGAGGGAAAAACAGTAAGGATAAGAGGTGATACGTCATAAAAAGCAGGATAAAGAACGAGACACATGAAAGAGATTAAGAGTAAAAGAGAAAACCCGCCATGATATGCAAAATAAAGAATAAGAGAAGAGAATAAAAGAACAAGAATAGGAATCAGAACAGCCCATAACGAATTAGAAAGGAAAGAAAGTGCAAGGACACACAACGACACGCAGGATGAAGAAAGAGAAACGAAAGAGAATAAAAATACGTAGAATAGAGAAAAGACGGAAAAACAACATTGAGAAAACAATACACTATGACACAAGAAAGAGACAGCACGAGGAAATGGGATTGGGAGCAGTGAAGGAGATAGTGAGGAGTAAGTAAGACAAGGTAACGTATCATCTCTACCATAGCTTCTCGTGACAATAGATCAGCGCCGTCCAGAATCCCGCCTGCACCGTGTAATTACGCCGCCCCGTGAGTAAGTGCATGCACTTGCCACGTCCGCTTCTGGGGCCACGTCATGCACCGCTGGTAAGTGTCGAGTTTAGCATCTGCGGTGTAGAATGAAGCTTTTCTTACACCCTTTCTATATGCGTATTTACAAACACATAGTAGTACGTAGTGGTGGTGGTGGTGATGGCGGTGGTTGTTGTGGTGGTGGTGGTGTAGTTGATGATGATGTTATTGGATGATGATGAGGATGATGATATAATTGTAGCTGTAGTAGTAGTAGTAGTAGTAGTAGTAGTAGTAGTAGTAGTAGTAGTAGTAGTAGTAGTAGTAGTAGTAGTAGTAGTAGTAGTAGTAGTAGTAGTAGTAGTAGTAGTAGTAGTAGTAGTAGTGTTTGGTGGTGTTCCAGTCACACAGTTTTACTAGATAGAGTGGAATGAAAAGCTCTTCGTCTCATCAACTCCCCTCCTCTGACTAATTGTCTCCAGCCTCTTTCTCACCGCCGAAATGTTGTAACTCTTTCTATCTTTTATCGCTGTTTTCATGCTAACTGCTCTACTGATCTTGCTAACTGCACGCCTCCCCTTCTCCTGCGACCTCGCTGCATAAGGCTTTCTTCTTCCTATTCTGTCCAACTCTCTAACGCAAGAGTTAACCAGTACTCTCAGTCATTCATCCCCTTCACTGGTAAACTCTGGAACTCCCTCCCTGCATCTGTATTTCCGACTTCCTACAACTTGTCTTCTTTTAATAGGGTGGTATCGAGGCATTTGCTCCCCAATTTTAGCTGACGCTTTTGCACTTTTTGGAGAGCCGGCACTTAAGTGGGTCTTTTTTTTTAATCCTTTCTTTTTTTACCCTTGGCTGGCCCTCTTCCCTACATAAAAAAAATAATAGTAGTAGTAGTAGTAGTTATGTTGTTGTTGTTGTTGTTGTTGTTGTTGTTGTTGTTGCTGTTGTATAAGTAACAGTAGTAGTAGTAGTAGTAGTAGTAGTAGTAGTAGTAGTAGTAGTAGTAGTAGTAGTAGTAGTAGTAGCAGTAGTAGTAGTAGTAGTAGTTGTTGTTGTTGTTGTTGTTGTTGTTGTTGTTGTTGTTGTTGTTGTTGTTGTTGTTGTTGTTGTTGTAGTAACACCAGCAGCAGCAGCAGCAGCAGCAGCAGTAGCAGCAGCAGTAGTAGCAGTAGCAGCAGTAGTAGTAGCAGTAGTAGTAGTAGCAGCAGTAGTAGTAGTTGTTGTTGTTGTTGTTGTTGTTGTTGTTGTTGTTGTTGTTGTTGTTGTTGTTGTTCCAGAAGCAACACAGTAGTAGTAGTAGTAGTAGTAGTAGTAGTAGTAGTAGTAGTAGTAGTAGTAGTAGTAGTAGTAGTAGTAGTAGTAGTAGTAGTAGTAGAAGAAGAAGTAGTAGTAGTAGTTTATTGACAAAAAGAAAATACAAACAAAACCACGTCTCGTTTTCTCCAAATTGAGCAACACACACACACACACACACACACACACACACACACACACACACACACACACACAGCTGGCCTCGAGGGAGACTTATCACCTAAATATCCCTCCTGGAGCCTCCATTAGGTTCCGCCAGGAGATAACTCAGGAAAGAGAGAGAGAGAGAGAGAGAGAGAGAGAGAGAGAGAGAGAGAGAGAGAGAGAGAGAGAGAGAGAGAGAGAGAGAGAGAGAGAGAGAGAGAGAGAGAGAGAGAGAGACAGACAGACAGACAGACAGACAGACAGACAGACAGACAGACAGACAGAGAGACAAACAGACAAAGAGAGGACAGACAGATATATAGACAAGCAGACGGACTGAGAGAGAGAGAGAGAGAGAGAGAGAGAGAGAGAGAGAGAGAGAGAGAGAGAGAGAGAGAGAGAGAGAGAGAGAGAGAGCTGGGGAGAGACTACTGGAGGTAATGAAGTGAGAGAAAAAGGGGAACTAGCAATGAAGAAATATATGAAAAGGACGGAAGGTCATAAAGGAAAAGGGAGTTAGGGAAGTAGGAGGTAATTTTTGAAGATGAAGGAAGGAAAAGAGGTGAGGAATGTTGCAACGAGAACAGGATGCATGAAGGAGATAACGGAGAGTGCAATGAAAGCTAGACAGAGAGGAAGCCGTAAGAAGATCAGGAATGGGGGGTGGGGAAACCAGCTTAGGGAACAGAGAGGTAAAAAAAGAGTGAGATAGAGATAACCAGAGACACAAAGGAGGCACGGAATATACTTTTAGAAATTAGATCACTGGGAAAACGAGATTCCTGAAAATAAAAATAAAAAAAAAGCGGGGAATGTAGAAGCTTAGAGATTAGAGTTATAAAAAAGTGAGATAGAGAAAATTAAAGACACAGAGGAAGTCCACAATATACTTCAGCGAGGTTACTGGAAACAGAAGTTAAAGTAAAGAAGGCAAGTGAAGAAGAGGAAAGGAAAGAGAAAGTGAACCAGAGGAGAAAAGAAGGTATAGAATATAGGCTCGTTAATTGCAGGGAACGAAGATAAGGAAAAGGGAAGCATGGAGAAGTAGAAGGTTTGGGGGACTGAACGAGGGGTAAAAGGAGGCAGAAATGAGGTTACGGGGTGATGTGAGGGGAGAAAGCAGCAAAGTAGCGAATGGAGAGGAGGGCAAAGATAAAAGATAAAAGGGTGATAGAGCAAAGAGAAGATGGGGGAGAAAGAGTAATAAACACAGAAGATTACAAGTGATATATAGGAAAAGAGAGCGAGAGTAACGAAGGAAAAACAATGACAAAGATGGAAGGTAAAGATGTAGCAACGAACATGAGACATAAAAAAAACACAGAAAGACACACAACGAGGGGGAAAACACAGACAAAACCAAAAGGTGCAGGATGGATGACATGATGAGGAAAACTAAAGATGCAGCCTGGAAACACCATGACAAAGGGAAGAAGAATGGATTTAGAAGAAAGATAAAGGCTAACATGAGATAACAAAAAAAAAAAAAAAAAACATAAACCAGACATGCAGAAGACAGACCATAGGGAAAAAAAGAGAGAACAAGACTAAAGCAAGAGTAAAGAATAAGCCAGAAAAACAAAGGAAGAATCAACACAGTATTACAGAACAGCAAAGCAAAAAAAACAAAAAAACAGGAAAAAATAACCAAAAAACAAGAGGAAAGGAAAGAAAAGACTGTAGTAAGACAAGAGGAAAGAAAAAGAGGTTGCAAGGACGAATATAGGAGAGAGAGAGAAAGGAAAATTTAAGACATAAGGGGAGTGAGGCTGGGACAACGTGACAAGGTGGGGAGTTGAGGCTGGGGAT
>NC_059304.1:1812500-1827500 GCF_017591435.1 Portunus trituberculatus | reverse complement strand
TCTATCTGCGTCTCTCGTTGTTATACCAAAAGGTTAAATGATTTCAAGTGTATTGCTGTTTATGAGATTGATGTATATAACTGAATGGTGATAATTATAGTTTTATTTTTCATATCTATTAGAGTAGTGATGAACATGTAATAAGGTATAGATTGAGGTCATTAACTTTATTTTGAGCCAAGTTAGCGTTTTTTTTTTTTTTTTTGTTAATGATCGATCAGCTACCGCATACACAGAATCATACAAAAGTGCTCTCTTCTTATTCTTTTTAGTTTTTTTTTTTTTGTTATTGTTCGTTTTCTTTTTCTTACTACTTCTCTTTCATCATCATCTTTACCCATACCTCCTCTCTACACACACTTATTAACAATCAGTGCTTTCTATATTTCCACTCTCCGCACTAACATTTCTCTAAACGTATCAAATCATAATGTCAACGCACACTCCTTGATCTCTTTTCCTTCCTTCTTTTCATCAATTTCCTTCAGCCCCGTCAGCAATACCCAGTGTTTTATCAGCCTCTCTCACATGCACCAAGTTATTTTAGTGACGGTTTTAATTATCAGGCGTCATCAACAACCAATTCTTTACCGTGACTGCGAGGAAGTGACAGGAAGGCATGGCAGGTGTTTAGCGGGGACCTCAAAAATGGAGACGTGTGAATAAGGAAAGTTGTGTTGAATAAAATGTATGTGCTTATTTGTCTGTTGTCTTTTTCTGTTTGTCTCTCTATTTATGTGTTTATTTGTGTATCTGTGTTTATGTATGTACAGTATGTATGTATATATGTAAGTATTGTATGTATCTATGTAGCTGTCTATCTCTTTATACGTGTCTATCTTTGCTTTTTTTATATCTGTCTATCTACCGGTCTGTCTATCTATCTACCTATCTACCCGTTTACCTTTACCTTTTTATCTATCTATCTACCCACTTATGACCTCCAGTCCTCAGTTGACCAGTGGCCTCTACCAATCAACCACACACACAATACACTCACACAAACCTCCAACACACAAAAAACTCTCTATTCTCTTCGTACCATGGAAAAAAAATAACCGGTACACAACAACAACTATCACAGAGAAAGACATGCAGTTCCCATCAGGCAGGCATTTCCTCTCCCAACCTCCCAGCCTAGCAAAGCCACAAAGAAGAGTTGAGCTCCCCTTCCCTCACCATCGAAAAGATAAATTAGTCATGTACAGTGTTTCTATAGCATCCTTCACCTGGAGCACCTCTTCTCAAGGTCTGGGGCCGAGGCACTTAAGGAAGGCAGTGAGGAGAGAAAGAGAAGGACGGTGACGGATCGCTGGTTAAGGTTCTATGTCAAATCCTCAGTGGGTTGTCTTAGGGAGTATCTTGGATGGGATTGTAGGAGAAAGAGCGACGACTGGTAAAATTAGGCGACTGAGAAGTGTATATTGGGTTGGTTCTTTTCTCTCCCCATAAGGCATTTGTATTTCTTGTGTCTAGATCTCTGCCCTTCTTATTGTGAGATGATGGTAAGGATGATGTTGAGGAAGAAAGAGGAAGGGAAGAAGAATAAATAGGAGAACAAGAAGGAAACAACATCAACAATCTCATCAACACAGTTACCAAACAACACCACAAAACACATAACACCCCAAACACCACACACCCAACATTAAACCCACCCCAACCAAACCGAACCCAATACATCACCTCTACCCATCACTTCCTCATCATACACTCCTTCATTCAACCTCAGATAATCACATACCCCAATATACCAACCACTCTCTCCTCCACCTGATAGTTATTTCCTCGCCCTGACAAGCGGAACACAAACAGGCCCATAACTTTACAAGGGACGGGTGTGAGAGAGAGTAGATGGTTGTATCCTTTTAACTAGTGTTCAAAGATGGGTGAGGAAGTGGGCTGCTGGATGTTTGTAAAGGAGTTCAAGGAAGGTACATCTAACTTCAACCTTTTTCTTCTTTATTAGCCTTTATGGATTTTAAGTAGCATGTAACTGTATTAGTACGTGACAGAGATAGGAAAGAGAGAAGGAGTAAAGAGACTGGAAAAAGGAGAGCTGATATAGTGAAAAGATGCAAGCGAGTCTAGTGGGAGTAAAAGACTGGTAAGCGAAAGAAGAGAAAACCAAGGAAAGATGAAGAGACGAGAGTTTTGAAGGAGGGAAGAAGGACGAGTAGGAATAAAGAGGCAAGTAAACGGATAAGCAAAGACAGGAGAAATAGAGTTTTACCTTGACGAAGAGAGACAAAAGGCTACACGATCCCTACCATAACAACACGAAGGTTATAATTACGTAGCGTCATTTCCCCTTAAATCTCATCGTGCCTCGGTAAAGGTATTAAGAGTAATGGGTGCACTTGACCGCTCTGGAAGGAAAACTAGAAAAATCTTGGGTAATTGGTGTATTTCGGTGGAAAATTGAAGAGGGTGAGGCTCTCTAAAGAAACTTCTGGATTTAAAGGGAAAAAAATGTGGTGGATGATTGGGAAGATTGCCTATGTGGGGGAAATTTGAATATTGGAGTGAGAGAGATGGATAGAAAGAGGGGCGAAGATAATAGGCCTAGAAGGGGGAACGGTGGAGGGAAGGGGAGAAAAACCTGATGGAGTTATAATAGTATAACCTTGAGAGTAGAAACTTGAAAGTAATTAGGCTTTGTTTTTTTTAAGGTAGGTGATTAAAAGGAGGATAGGTAATGTGATGGAAGCTCCTCTCTGAAACTGAATTTAACCCTTCAGTACTAAGACACATTTTTACCATAAGTTTTGGGTATGATTAAACGATTTTATTAACATTAGAAGTGTGTCTATGGAGGTCAGAAGAATAATGGCCAGAGTCTTCACTATTTTTATCCCGCACATAAATTTTTGAAGTTGTATAAAATCACAAAATAGTAAGCACAATGAATATGGAAACGCGTCATGGTACTGAAGGGGTTAAAAGGGAGACGAAAAAATAATTGCTATGAAGGAGTGAATAATTGTGAATACTTCAATGAAAGGAAAGGAAAAAAAATAACATGATGAAAACAAACCATTGGAAAGTGACATTGAGGAAAGAGGAGATGATGATGATGATGATGATGATGATGATGATGATGATGATGAGGAGGAGGAGGAGGAGGAGGAGGAGGAGGAGGAGGAGGAGAACAAAACAACAAAAAGTGGCAGTAGTAGAAATAACAGAAAAAATGGTAGAGAGAGAGAGAGAGAGAGAGAGAGAGAGAGAGAGAGAGAGAGAGAGAGAGAGAGAGAGAGAGAGAGAGAGAGACACTAGATCACCAGGAAAGAAGGAAGGAGGACATGACGGGACGCACGATCTCACGCCAGAGGGGAGTGACGTCAGGCGGGAGGGGGGTCAGCCAGCGGGCACCCACAAGAGGCTCTCATTGTGCTTGGAGGAGTCCCTGCTTGCCTTGCTTGCCTTGCTTGCCTCGACCGCGCCTGGCCCTCAATACTCACAATCATGACTGTGATGATGATGATGATGATGATGATGAGGCACACTGAAGAGAAAAGGAAATAAAGAACATTAAGGAGGAGGAGGAGGTGGTGGAGATGTAAACTAATCAAGCATATATAGGTCATTTAAGTCTGAACGATTATAATATTACCAGATATAATATTACCAGAGAGAGAGAGAGAGAGAGAGAGAGCATACCAGGAAGAGAAAAGGGACAAGTGTCAAAAGGTTCGGCCAGAGTTTAAAAGTTTTGATTAATGTGTTGTCTCATTACTTACAGCTCCACTAATGACCCGCTGTAGGGCCTCGTTAGGAGCTGATAGCGCGGCTTTACGTGTGGCCAGGCGACGGGCAGGCGGAGAGACGGGCGAGGAGATGGGCGGGGAGAGACGGGCGTGGAGACGAGCAGAAAGAGGGGAGGGAAGAGGGGAGGATGGGGAGGCAAGAAAGAGACAGAGAGGGAGGGAGATGGAGAGTAAAGGGCATAGAGGAAAGAGATAGTGGTTAGTGATATGGTAGGGAACAAAGAGGAGGAGGAGGAGGAGGAGGAGGAGGAGGAGGAGGAGGAGGAGGAGGAACAAGAGTAACTGTTCCACTAAACCAAAGCAAACATACACACTTCATGAGACATGTATTAGCAGGCATTCATTATCCCCCATGACACACACACACACACACACACACACACACCGCGTAGTGTAGTGGTTAGTACGCTCAACTCACAATCGAGAGGGCCGGGTTCGAGTCCCGGGAAGCGGCGAGGCAAATGGCCAAGTCTCTTAATGTGTGGCCCCTGTTCACCTAGCAGTAAATAGGTACGGGATGTAACTTGAGGGGTTGTGGCCTCGCTTTCCCGGTGTGTGTTGTGTGTGATGTGGTCTCAGTCCTACCCGAAGATCGGTCTATGAGCTCTGAGCTCGCTCCGTAATGGATGACCAGTAGGCGACCAAGGTGAATTACACACACACACACACACACACACACACACACACACACACACACACACACACACACACACACAGCAAGGCAAAACACACCCGCCTATCGCTTCTCCCTCGGCTGAGAACAGTTTACATAAAGACTATCGCCCCACGTCTGGCACGGCAATATAGCGAGCATTCCAAATATTCACGACCGCCCATAAAACTCATATCACCGGCAGAGGTAGGGACAGAGAGGGAGGAGGGGCTGAGAGGGAGGAAAGAGAGATATGGAGAAAGAGAGGAGGAGAGGCAAGAAGGGAGGAGGGGCAGAGAGGGTGGGAGGGCAGAGAGGGAGGAAGAGAGGGAGGGAGCCGTGACACGTTTAATCGACACCCACTGAGAAAGAGGGAGATCAAAAAAGGACAGGTTGTTGGCTGGATTCTTACAACTATATAGCCTGTGTGTAATCTGTTCCAGGTAACCTCTTGACACTACACAAAGAATAAATTCATTAAAGAGTTACCTTGGATATCTGGCACACAATATCCACCTTTGCTCACATCTCTACACTCCTTTTGTTGTCCTATATTGCAGAGTTTAGCTGTAGTGCCTCAAACTCTTTACTAACAGGTCAACTCATCTATTGCTGCCTTTTCTTCCGCCGTCTTCCTTCAATTTCCATGCACGTAACTTCACTTCTCTGCAATCGACCCTTCACCTGTCCCATTTTACATCACTTATTTTACTTTAGATAATGTAGCATGTCACAAACGGGTAAATGAGGGTCAACACATCTAGTCTTTAAATTTTTCTTTGTGTTTGTGTGTTTCTTTGACTTGAGCAGAATTTCCGTCTAACCTTATCTGAGCCTTCGCCTTTACTCCTCAACATCTTTCACTGCCTAAACGCTGTAGCATGTCACAAACCGCTTACTAAGGGCCAACGTGTCTACTAGTGTTTGTTACTTTATGGTCGGAAGTCAGAGAAATAGCAACAGGTGTGCAGATATTCTCTCTCTCTCTCTCCTTCTACAGGTGGTTCTTGGCTTAGTGCTGACTGCGGAGGTTTGTTTGGGAAGCTGAGTGGCTACGCTGTGCAGTGTTCATTTCGCTGCCTACTTTTTTCTCTTCCTTCTTCCTCCTTTTATCGTTTTAGTGTTATCTTTTGTTATTTTTCAAGTTTCCTCTTCTCTCTCCGTTTTCTCTTCTCCTTTTCTTCTTTTCTACTAAATCTCAATTAAATCACGTTTCCTAATTTGCAAAACCATATCTTGAAGAGAAATAAATTAAAACTTTTCTCTCATATCTCTCTCTCTCTCTCTCTCTCTCTCTCTCTCTCTCTCTCTCTCTCTCTCTCTCTCTCTCTCTCTCTAATGGTCACGAGCTTGATTCTGACTAACGATAATTCTGTACGTGCATACTTGACACTTGCTACGTTATTGGATCTCGATGTTTCAAAAGATGAATAACATGGAAGGTAAGGTTCACTCCACTGTGTCGAGGCTCTTCTATAGGCGTTGTAACTTGAGCAGTGTAAAAGAGTTCACTTATTGCTGCTTATACCATCATCATAAAACATGTACATGCACAGTAAACTTCCAAGATTAACAACACGGAAGTCAAGGTACACTGTGCCGAGGCTCTTTTGTAGATTATGTAATTTGAATACTGCAAGGGCGCTAACTTAAGGATACCTGCTATTACCATAAATTTAGACCTCAACAAAGTCATTTCAGTACAAAACGAATTAACTTAAGGTACCTCACTGTTATAGATGTAAGTATAGTAAATAACGAACACACACACACACACACACACACACACACCGCACCGAATACCAAAGACACGTATGTACATATGTATGAATGTAACGAATTATAATGTAAATGCATGGACAATGAGATATATAAACACAGTAAACACAAAATAACACACAGCACCATCACCCACAGTGCGTCTTCCCTTCCGCTGCGCCTCGCCACACCCATTCCCACACCCACAGACCCACACGCGAGAAAATAGGCCCCTGGAACCAGCGAGGTCACCGCCCCTGCAGACCCAGCACACTCGAGGCACAGGAGACGGGAGATTAATGACACACTAGATTGGCCACCGAGGCTAAATCACATGAGCTACCCAAGAGACGGCGCCATGCATCACCCCAAGCACCCCGCCCACCCTTAGATATTAGTAATGGAGAGGGTCGAGGGAAGGTAGGGGAAGGTGTGACGTAAGCAAGGAAGGTAAGCAGTCTACTCTGGCCTCGGTCTTCAATCAAAACATCCTTCACTTTTTTCAGTGTGATATGCAGCATTTCACAGCAATCGAGGTAATGCATTGAGGTTTAAAAAGAAATATATTTTTTCCAATTCCTAGCCAATGAAATGTCTGGCAGTGGTTTTGATCAAGAAAATATGCCTCTGAGTGGTTTGTAGTTAAGGAAAGACGTGTCAGGGTTGAGGCGAGTGAAAGGTCATTAGTGAAACGGTGACCTAGTGCAGCGGCTTTGCTTATCACGGGAAGGATCAAAAATAGATTCCACGTATCCAGGCAGGCAGACGACGCTCCTCAACTATTGATGCGGTGTTGTTGTTGTTTCCCTAAAGCAACAGGTGACATATGCCGCGCTGAACTTTCTACTGACTCTCACTCCTGTTTTGTCGACCTTACTAAAGCGAGAGTCAATCAGGGTCTACACTCCCACATCCCTTTCACTGGTACGATCTGGAACACTGCTCGATTGTTTTGCTTGATTCTGTTTTTATCACTATCTTTCGGTTGTCTGAAGTATCTTAAGAGAGGAGGACCAGGCCACATCTAATACTAAACTGATAAGCTACAAAGCTCTTTTCTATCTTTCCGTTTCCCTGGTACAGTTAGACCTCTGCTTGATTCTTTTCACCTCTTCCTATTGTTGCTATATTAATAGAGGATGAGCAAGGCACCTCTACTTCTAAATTAATCGAGTCGAGTAAGATATTATTTTATTTTTTTGTCAGCTTTGGGGACTGAACGACCAAACGGTATTTGTCTCCCACTTTCAATAAGTTTGTCTCCTTTCCCCAGACTCCTTGACACGTAAATAATGAATGCATGTCAGAAAATCAGCTTATCATCAGCACGTCTCGTCACGTTCCAAGTGTTGCAAAAAGACAAGCATTTTTGGGGACGTGATGCTAAATGAGGCAACAGCCAAACTAAGCTCCTTTGTCCACACACACACACACACACACACACACACACACACACACACACACACACATGCACACACCGCACCGAATACCAAAGACACGTATGTACATATGTATGAATATAACGAATTATAATGTAAATGCATGGACAATGAACTCCACACACACACACACACACACACACACACACACACACACACACACACACACACACACACACACACACACACACACACACACACACACACACACACACACACACACACACACACACACACACATACCCCCCTCGCCGCTGACGTGTCTATGCAATTCTTCTTACTCTCTCTCTCTCTCTCTCTCTCTCTCTCTCTCTCTCTCTCTCTCTCTCTCTCTCTCTCTCTCTCTCTCTCTCTCTCTCTCTCTCTCTCTCTCTCTCTCTCTCTCTCTGGCGCCGGATGGGTTGGTGGATGTCCTCCTGAAAACAACACTGACGTCACTCCACCACCACCACCACTGCTAACACCATCACCACCACTACCACCTCCTTATGAGCACAGAAAAAGAAAGCAAGAGAATGACACAGACAGACAGACAAACAGAACATGTAAAACAGAGAGACAGACAAATACAAATAGAGAAAAATACAGACAAAGAAATATATACATACAGACAGACAAATACAACCAAAGAAAGAGACAGACGGTCAGAAAACTCTCTCTCTCTCTCTCTCTCTCTCTCTCTCTCTCTCTCTCTCTCTCTCTCTCTGTGTGTGTGTGTGTGTGTGTGTGTGTGTGTGTGTGTGTGTGTGTGTGTGTACCTGACGAAGGAGGTGCTAATCCAGAAGGCTGAGTTGGTCCCCTTCTTCAGCAGCAGGTTCCAGGTATTCGTTGAGGTCCGCCCGCCTCGCCCCTAGCACCCACAGCCCACGCCCACGCACGCCCTCAGACCTGGGTTGAAAGAAACAGAAAAATTAAAATAAAACTATACCGGTGTTCGTCTTTAGTAGTTTATCAGAGCCTGCCAGAGAGAGAGAGAGAGAGAGAGAGAGAGAGAGTGTGTGTGTGTGGTTATCAGAGACTGCCAGGAAAAAAGAGAAAAGGAAAAATACTGCGGCATATTCTCTCTTCTCTCTCTCTCTCTCTCTCTCTCTCTCTCTCTCTCTCTCTCTCTCTCTCTTTCTTATCAATCTAACATACTCAGGGGAGACTAAACGTGTGTACGGATGACGGAACATGCACGGATCATGAAATATGCACTTGCATTACTGTGTGTGTGTGTGTGTGTGTGTGTGTGTGTGTGTGTGTGTGTGTGGATCAGTATGTTAAAACTCTCTCTCTCTCTCTCTCTCTCTCTCTCTCTCTCTCTCTCTCTCTCTCTCTCTCTCTCTCTCTCTCTCTCTGCGCTGAAATATTTATATATTTCCAAACAATGATAATAGTACAACAACAAATACTACAACAACAACAACAATAAACATTACTAATACTACTACTACTTTTACTACTTATCACTTCCCACACTCACTCTGAGACATAGGTGAGGGAGCTAAGGGCGTCTCCACCGAGGACACTGATGGAAGAGGTAAGGCTGAGGGCCGGCACCTGACGCAGCAGTAACCCACAGCTCTCGTGCACTACAGCTGGGGATCCAGAGGGATATAAATTACATTGGTTGGACTGTGGAGAGAGAGAGAGAGAGAGAGAGAGAGAGAGAGAGAGAGAGAGAGAGAGAGAGAGAGAGAGAGAGGCCCAGGGAATAGTACGTTCTAAGTTGGGAGGTAGATAGATAGATGGAAGAATTAATAGATAGATAATGTGTAAGTTGGTAGATAGGCAAGCAGTTAGATAGACTGAGTGATTGATTGATAAGATAGACAGATAGATAAATAAATAGATAAATGAGTAGATGGATAGGTAGAGATAGAAAGATATAAAGACGTTGAGATGCATAAACACACACACACTGCTGTCTCTTCAGAGACTGCAGCAGATCAAACAGTGAAACACACACTGCATTCACCAGTTTTACAGTAGCTATATATTCCACATTCACCACATCAGGATGCGAGTCACGGAGCTGATGACCAAGTTAGTCATAAATGGTGACTGGTTATGTATGTATGTGTGTGTGTGTGTGTGTGTGTGTGTGTGTGTGTGTGTGTGTGTGTGTGTGTGTGTGTGTGTGTGTGTGTGTGTGTGTGTGTGTGTGTGTGTTCCTGATGTGGCTTTGCGGGGGATACTGCTGCTGAATCACTATGGAGGTTAGTAAATGGGTATATAAAGAAAGAAAAAAAAAAAAAACTGACTCGTAGATTCAATGACTCAGTCACAGACAGACTGACTAACTGACTAACTAACCGACTGATTGACTAACTACATACAGACAGACTGACAAACATAAACTAAAAAAGAACAAAATCACAAAATCAAAAGAGAAAGGAAAAAAAGAGAAATACAGGCATTTTACGGATGGAGAGACTGACGACAGACAAACAGAAGGAAAAACGAAACACTAGACAGAAAGTTACAAATAAAACAGAAAGACATAGATCCAGTGTATCGAGTTATATATAGGCATGATGAGAGAATAAAAAGAAAATAATGGAACTGAAGAAGAGGAGGACGATGAGGAGAAAGAAGAGGAAGAGGAGGAAGATGCCAATAACTTCACCTACCCTTCTTTCTCATATCTCCCTTTCCAGCTCTCATAACAATGCTCTCCATCCCATATTTGGTTTCCTTTCCTTTGTTTTAAGTGGGGAGCAGGTATTGGAAATTGGAAATAGATTGAATGATGGCGCCGCGGGAATAACCGAATCACATCACACCGGTTAGGGTAACGAGACAGAACGCTATCTCTCCTACTCTGAAATTACAGTGACTCAGAAGCGAAGTTGATTTTTTTTTCGTGTGTGTGTGTGTGTGTGTGTGTGTGTGTGTGTGTGTGTGTGTGTGTGTGTGTCCGCGGGGAGAGGATGTTGAGAGAGAGAGAGAGAGAGAGAGAGAGAGAGAGAGAGAGAGAGAGAGAGAGAGAGAGAGAGAGAGAGAGAGAGAGAAGGTTGAGAATGTGAGCTGGTGACGTGCAAGGGTGGGAGTGATGCGGGTGGGAGTGATTGAGATGCAAAGACGTGGGTTTCCAAGCTTTGAAGCTGAGTTTCAGGGTGAGACTGACGACAGACTAATGGAAAGAGAAAGGGATGGAGAACAATCAGAGACAAGCAGAATTATAGGGATGAAACAGAGAATTGTAGCAGAGACTAACACATTGATTGGCTGATTGACTAAAGACTGCATGGACGGAAGGATGGAGAAACGGAAAGACATGGACAGAGAGACTTACTGAAGAAAAGAGAGGAGGAAGAGAGAATCCTGATAAAGAACGGCCTGATAGAAAAGACAGAAGCATGTCAATCCTACCTTAGAGCGACGGACTGACGGAATGGCAGAAGGAAATGGTCGAGAGAGGGACTTGTGGACACACTGAGACAATCCAAGTAATATAAAAAAGAAAAAAAAAGTGTCACGGCTCCCCTCTTACCTTTCCCTCGCCTGGAATAAGCACGCTGTACTACTCAGGCTAAATTAGAAACACGGTATTCACTCACTAGTTCGTCTGTTTGGCTATGGAATGACTACATAAGAGGCGAATAAGGAAGAGTATCTCGAAGAAGAAGAAAAAGAAAAAGAAGAAGAAGAAAAGAAGAAAAAGAAGAAGAAAAAGAAGAAGAAGAGGAAGAAGAAATACACAAATAAACACATACATAACTCTGAAAAAACACACTTCATGAAAGTTTTAATCACACGTAACTGACGGTAATTAGATCATTAACTGCATAATTACTTTTCATCAATTAATCCCATGAACAAGTCCAATTTTCACTGATCGACACGCGCTGGTCCCCTGAGACACACACACACACACACACACACACACACACTTTCCTACCACCGCCAGGTTCCCCAGTAGAATATTAAATCTACATCTTATTATATTTACAACTCCTCTAGGGGATGGCAGGGATAGGAAAGAGGGACCAGTACATGGGGAAAGTAGAGAGGGATTTTCAAAGGGCTTTCCATTACGAGTGAAAGAGAAAATAAGATTGCGAACATACTATATTTCCCGCAATTTCTCATGTAGTTTCTCAATGGGAAGGGTTTCGTAAGCTGTCAGCAGGCGTGGATTCTCGTAGTTGCTCCCGCGGTGGTGTTGCCGTCGCAGTGAGTTACGGTAAGTTGTCACACACCTCACTACATCTTCACTTCAAAGACTTCAAGAAACTAGTTGTCGTGGAGAGAAGAAGAGTGATATGAAGGGAGGACACAGTGAGATGAAGGGATGGAGAAAACGTTACAACTGAGGCGATGGAACTGCTAAGGTTTGGAGTCACAGAAAAAGATGAAGTAGACAAACAATTGGATGAGACTCGTACACGACATTATGATAAAGCGAAGGAAAAAGATATCCTGGACATGCAAAATTTTCCGTTACTCTGCTTTGATAAACTAATGTAAGAAGCTCCTCTCCACAGTCCACGAAGAGTAAGGTATAGCGTCAAGACTGAAATTAGATAGCTGTGGCCAAGACGATTGAATTCAGGTTATTAGCATCCAAATGTCCACTACAACAATGAGACATAAAAGCAAAGCACGTCGTGAAGAATAAGGGTAGAGTGTTGAGGCCATGAAAGATGGGTAAAAGTTACTTGGATCCAAATTTCACCTCAAAAACACAAAAGCGAGTTAATATGTTATTACTAATATTGCCGTGGGTAAACGGAGAGCTGTGAGCAAGATGGGTGGGTAAAAGTTACTGACAGCTAAACTTTCTCTCAAAAGAAAGCCACAAGACTAAGACTGGAGGAGACCTGAGGTCAAGAAGAGTCATACAAGAACCGGCACCCAAACTCTCACCATATATTTTGTCTAGCCACTCACCTGACAACGGCGGGCCCCTCTTGGCTCTCCTCCTACTGGCGGTGGGGACGGCGTGGGTAGGGGGAGCGGTGAAGGAGGGGTCATTAGCTACATCGTCGCCCTGTTGTTGGTGGTGCTGCTGGTGGTTGTGGTGGGCTCCGCGGAAGAGTCTGGTGACCTCGGCGTGGATGACGGGTCTGTCCCTGCGTCGAAAGGTGACCCACACAAGCAGCTCGGCCAGCTCGTAGAGCCGCTCAAAGATCTGGTTGTCTCGCACCCCGAGGCTTTGCAGGCTGCGGCCACGCTGAGTCAAGGAAAACATTGCCATAGGTGCGTCCTCACGGTCTAACAGTGTCCGTCGGACAAACAATGTTACACTGGTTACCATAACATAAGCAGATGAAGGATGACGTCATAAGCGTTAAAATCAGGGAAGTTGATATGGCAACAAACTACAGTTTCTACTCTGTTCACCAGCCTGGCAAAGACTGATAGTGTTAGTATGGACTTGGGTCAGTTGCGGATACAGACGGAGGCCAGATACCATCCTAATAACACGTGCTCTGCCGCTTATGTCCTCTTACTATGTGATTTTTTCTGCATGTCCATGTGGCTTAGGATAGCTAAATAAAGTTAGGTGTCCCTCTGCCCTATACTCTTAGCTTTGCCTTTTACTGTCCTCACCCTAGCAACAACAGGAAGTGTCTGTTGCAGCTGCCAGGTTTTCAGATTGTCTTTCCTCCCTCACCTATACGGATGATCCGTCTCAGTAAGCGTGCCAGACACCGTCCAGCCTCCCTAGAGTGCTTTGGCAGGACAATCTGACCCTAGGAAATTCCTCCCTGACCTTCTACTAAGAGACTTAGAAAATCCGGTAACCAAGTACCGTCGTGTATCTGGCAGTGTCATATGCTTCCACGCCTCAGCTCCACCAGTATCCGAAGCTCCGATACTCGTACTACGAGCATGGCAGTATCTCGCATCTGACGTCATCAGTGAGCCTTTCTGCTTTCCATTTTTAACTGGTTACATGCCATTTAATCTACAACCTTTCACTGCGATATGCAACACTGTATAATTTAAGCAACTGCAAGAAAGGAAATTAATCACAGGAATAAGAATTTTAGTGTCCAGCTAATGTAATGATCACAGGTGGCTGCTGAACGATAGTAGCTTGTGAGTAGAGCACTGTGTATCGTTATGGTAACACTTGCTGCTAATTACTCACTTTTAACATATGACCACCTTTAGAGAATTATGTTATCATCATGCAGCACTTTAGAAATACCAAAGATATGATAAATGACATACCTTATAATTCTAATTTTACAAAAATAAACATAAAAGGAACCCGATTCCGTACAATTAAACTAAAACCATCGCCTCAGAACGGAACCTCATGGATGTGGGGAGTCGGCTGGCCAATGCTTGACCTGAAATCACCAGTAACCCTCCGACGGGACAAGGGAAGAGGTCGTAACAATTCACAGAGCCAAAATAAAACAACAGTATCTTGAGGATTTCAACTACTCAATTATTCACTTCTGTTGCTGTCAGTGGCATTCTCTGAAACTACTATAAGCTAATTGGCAATGCACTCTATTTAACGTGAGAAATATTCACGGCTATCAGTACAGATGAGAATGATTGGATGAAATAAGATATGCTTTATACAGGACTCTAGGTAGATTAAAGTAGTACTTAGAATGCACGATAATGATAGGTGGTGTGAGGAGGCTCTTCGCAGTGACATTTTAATTAGTTTACGCTGCCGAAACTTGTGTAGCAGTCTCCCAGCGGAGGCAACACGTCCCTTTGTCAGCCTAGGGGAAGATATGGGATGTGGCTATTTGTTTGGAATTGAGATTGGAAAGCTTTTTGGACAGTGTAGGGACAGCATGGATGGAGGCACTGGGAGGGACGGAGATGGATGGAGAGCCTTTCATCGCGGCGCACACTCATTACGAGGAAGAAAACACCACCGAATAGATCTGATGGTGCCTCACAAAGGCTTCCACGTGGGCGCCCTTCGTTCCCTCCACCATAGCAAAGACTTGGCCATCAAAGAACACAGACCAGCACGAACATCACGCAACACACATACACACACACATACACACACAAAGCACCACAATTTCAGTACTACAAGACACGTGAGGGATGATGGTGAACAGGTGAGGGTGAAAAGGACCGGAGATAGATCTTGGATAGAACCATAAAAGAATTGGATGTGTGATGGATGTGTTCAGGGCGAGAAGGAGTGTTAATAGTGTTAATGTAGCAGCAGCAGCTGCAACAGCAATAGCAGTAGCAGTAGTAGTAGTAGTAGTAGTAGTAGTAGTAGTAGTAGTAGTAGCAGCAGCAGCAGCAGCAGCAGCAGCAGCAGCAGCAGCAGCAGCAGCAGCAGCAGCAGCAGCAGCAGCAGCAGTGGTGGTGCAGCAGCAGTAGTGGCAGCAGCAGCAGCAGCAGCAGCAGCAGCAGCAGCAGCAGCAGCAGCAGCAGCAGCAGCAGCAGCAGCAGTGCA
>NC_059304.1:1802500-1807500 GCF_017591435.1 Portunus trituberculatus | reverse complement strand
AAGGTTCAAGTATTATATTATAATCTAAAAAGATAAACACTCTTGCAGACCCGGCTTAATATCTGTCATCTTTGAAAATAGTCGTTGTGAAAAAGTAGTGTTTCATAATACGGGTTTTCTAGGTATATATTTCCGCCTTTGTTGACAATAAGAACTTGACTCTTAGCTCATGTAAGAGACTCTCTGATCAGGTTCTTTTATGTTTGGCGAACTTTGAGAGCACTTCTAGAAATAAACTTGCAATTTTAGGAATAATTTTACGAGTTAGGAGCAACTTTGACAGTAAACTTTACTTAAGTAATACGGCTGCCTTCTTCCTATTACTCTATAATATCCCACTTCCTGCCCCTCTTTCCAGCACACACACACACACACGGTGTGCAGACGTGCCTGTTACTTGCTCCATACTTCTCACCTTGATTTTCAAGATGGATTCTTCCGTTCTGAAGACTTTACTTACCTCCCAGGACCAAGCTTATCGTGGCGCTCTGGAGATATTTATGCAGCAAGTTGAGGACAAAGTGCAAGCACTCCAGTCAACTGTGCAAGAATTGATCGTAGCCTGGAGTTCACTCAGCAGGATGTTGACGATCTGAACCGGAAAGTGAACCAGCAACATTGTGAGTTGATAGACAAAGACCACACCATTGAAGATCTTCAAGAGAAGCTGAAGGCTAGTGAGATTCATATCAAAGATCTGTATGACAGATGTAACTATCAGGAAGATTATAATCGTCGAAATAATCTTCAATTCATCGGCGTTGACGAGTGCCAAGGACATGAAACCTGGGAACAGTCAGCATCCCTGGTGTCGAAGCTGCTCGAAGAAAAGCTTCAACTACCTAACATCCAGTTGGAACGAGCACACCGAATAGGTCAACGAGGTGACCGCCCACGCCCCATTGTGGATCGATTCACCAGTGATCGAAAAGCTGTCCTGAGGAATGTCACCAGGTTGAAAGGTGACATTTGTGAATGAGGACTTGTGCCCTGCCTCCCACAGTATCCGGAAAGCACAACTCCCCACTCTAAAGCAAGCACGGAGTGAAGGGAAAATTGCATATTTCCGCCATACAAAGCTAATCATAAAGGAGAAGCCTGCTTCGAATCAAGCTAACGAATCCTTCAGGCGAGGCGGACTCGGAACCACAGAAGCCGGCGGAGCCGTTGTCCTTCCTCAGTCGAGGAGACGGCAACGGTAGCAGCTGGCTGTCCTGGGCTGACCAGCAGTACTACTTCCCGCCGCGACAGTGCTTCTGTGACGACGTCTCCTGATGGTGGTGCGGAGTTGGTGGCAGTGGCTTCCAAGCGTGACAGTGTGTCCAGTGACAAGGAACGCAGTGATGACGCTGGTGCTCCTTCGACGTTGCCTCCTGATGTTCCTGAGCGAGTGGCGATGGAAAGTAGCAGCGGCAGCGGCGACGACACACGACGCTCTCGCAGGGAGCGTAAGAAGAAATAGATAAGTAGACAGTAATTTGGTATGTTACTAAGTATATCAATGGATCTGACGATTATTGGGATTTATTTAAATTTCAACTTAGTGGATAATTTTACCATTAATAATCTTGTAGCCGCTGATGCTTCTGCAGCTTCTATTGCTTCTTGTGTTATGTTTGCTGTTCTATATTTATTACTATCTTATGGCTATTATTGCTATACATATAACTATAATTATCACTATTATCATTACTATTGCTTTTGTTATTATTATTATTATTATTATTATTATTATTATTATTGCGCACAATATTACTGTTGTTATTATTACTATTGCTCTTATCATTATTGCTCTTATTATTGTTATCATTACTATTTCTACTATTGTTTAACGTTGTTGCAATTGCAGTTATTGTACATGTACTCTACCAACCATTCTGATTGAACTACCACTACTTCTACTACCATTACTTCTACTCTACTCGCATTACTACTAATATATTACTACGATCACTATTACTACAGTGCTACTATCACTTTTATTTACTATTACTACAATACTATCACTACTACCATTACACTATTACTACAATACTATCACTACTACCATTACACTATTACTACAATACTATCACTACTACCATTACACTATTACTACAATACTATCACTACTACCATTAAACTATTACTACAACCATTACACTACTATCACAACTACACTTCTATAACTACTACTGCTCTACTACTATTACTACTACTACTATACTACTATTAACTATTACTATCACTACATTACTACTACACTACTACTACTATATTACTACTACTATTTTTTTTTTTACGGTAAGGGCTATAGCGCCTGTAGGCACACTTGAAGAGTGTATGGGAAGCGCTGTTCAGCTTCCGCCCATTAGTGGCGCAGGCAATTTTATTTATAGTGGTACCCATATTAGGGCCCATATCACCGCCCAAGCTCATCTTAGTGTAACCACCTAGAACCTGGGTATCATGGTGACATGTAGGTAACTTTAAACCACTTGACAAACGGCAAAGTGTTTCAAGGCTGTACGTGGTGGGATTCGAACCTACGCGTGGACGTCTG
Organism: Portunus trituberculatus; assembly: GCF_017591435.1. Lineage (NCBI taxonomy): Eukaryota > Metazoa > Arthropoda > Malacostraca > Decapoda > Portunidae > Portunus > Portunus trituberculatus. The sequence continues at coordinate 1,804,958 of NC_059304.1, read as the reverse complement.
CCCGATCCCACGCTCACCACCTTATCCACTATGCTGCTGCTGCTGCTGCTATTGCTACTATTACTGCTATTACTACTATTACTGTTGTTACTATTACTACTGTTATTACTATTACTATTACCACTGTTATTACTATTACCACTGTTATTACTACTGCTACTACTACTACACTACTGCTATTACTACTACACTACTGCTACTAGTACACTATTGCTGCTGCTACTACAACTACTGCTACTATGCTACTACTGCTGCTACTACTACTGTTACCACTTCTACTACTACTACCACTACTACTACCACTACTATTATCATTTACTATTGCTACCACAATACTTTTACAAATACTATTAGCACTACCACTATGACTATTACCTACACAAATACTACCACCACTATTACTGCTACCACCATTCAACTATTGCTAATACTAGCACTATTACTATTACTAAATGGTGTTGAATGAACCCACTTTACATGAACTTACGGATTTTGATACGTCTGCCCGATCCCACGCTCACCACCTTATCCACTATGCCGCCACTACTGCTGCTGCTGCTGCTATTACTACTACTGTTATTGCTACTATTACTGCTATTACTACTATTACTGTTGTTACTGTTACCACTTTTATTACTATTACCACTGTTATTACTATTACCACTGTTACTACTACTACTGCACTACTGCTACTAGTACACTATTGCTGCTGCTACTACAACTACTGCTACTATGCTACTACTGCTGCTACTATTACTGCTACCACTTCTACTACTACTACTACTACTACTACTACTACTATTATCATTTACTATTGTTACCACAATACTTTTACTAATACTATTAACACTACCACTATGACTATTACTTATACAAATACTACCACCACTATTACTGCTACCACCACTCAACTATTGCTAATACTACCACTATTACTACTACTAAGTGGTGTTGAATGAACCCACTTTACATGAACCTAGGGATTTGGATACTGATGTAGATGAGGATAAATACAACAGTGACCTACATGTTACTAACCTTTACACAAAATTTAGGAATACAAATGTAATGCGTTCTAAATATATTGAATTATTTCATTATTCTTCTAAAAGCAATGATGTAACTACTTTATTGACTTTGAACATACGATCAATTCCTACCAATGTTCAATCCTTTGTTGATACAGTTTTAGGCAGTGTTGCTACGAAATATAACATCCTAGGCCTAACTGAACTTAGACTTGAAGCTCATCTTTCTTCGTTGTACCAGTTGCCAGGCTACAGCTTGTTTACGAACTGTAGGAACACACACGGTGGTGGAGTTGCCATGTATATCTCTGACTGTTAGAAGTGTACACGTCTTAATGAATATTCAAAAGTAGAAACCTTTATTGAATGTATTGCGGTACAAACTGAAATCATGGGTAAGAAATCACTATTATTATGTGTTTATAGGCCTCCTAGTGGTAACATTAATTTATTTATAGATAATCTAACTGAAATTTTGTCTTCAGCTCATGAGAAAAAATTCAATGGGTTTTATATTTTTGGAGACTTTAATCTGGATTTACTGAACTGGATTTACTGAACTGTCCAAGATTTCTGTAATTTGATGTATTCTTTTGCACTTTTTCCATTGACCACTAGAGCAACTAGGATAACGGACTCCACTGCTACACTTATTGACCAAATCTGGACTTCACAGGTTGATAATAATGTGGGAAATTTTATTGTTCAGTCAGATATCTCAGACCATTATCCCATATTCTCCCAATTCAAACAAGAAGTAGCAAAGAGTGATCCAAAATCTATAAGTAAGAGTGTTCTAAGTGATATAGCGGTAAATTATTTTCATCATGAACTTGATCAAATAACCTGGGATGATATATTTACCTTGCAATGTCCAAATGAAGCATTTACTATGTTTTTCAAGGCATTTAATATAGTTTTCCAAAGGCATTTTCCATTCAAACAAATACGTGTAAACAAAAAACAAAATACAAGTCTATATATTACACCTACCTTAACTAAAAGCATAAAGGAGAAAACCGTTTAGCTCGTCTAGCAAACAAATGGCCAATGACTTACAAAGAAATATATAAAAGATATAGAAACAACTTAACTAAAGTGTTAAGAGCATCGAAGAATCAATATTATAAGAATATGCTGCAAGATAATCAAGGTAATCCCAAGACTCGTTGGAAAACCATTAATTCCCTCTTAGGCAGAACCAACCACTCACAGACCTCTACCATATCCCTTGACCCACAGCCTGTTGACATCCCTACTGCTTTCAATGAACATTTTATTAACCTTGGTAACATTGATTCAAATCCTGTAGATCATACTTATACTCAATATCTGAAGGATTCACCAGTATTTTCTATGTACATGTCCACAACGGAAGTCACTCAAGTAACCAGATACTTAAAAACTTTAGATTCCAACTCTGCTGGGTA